>NC_046154.1:259351396-259666396 GCF_011064425.1 Rattus rattus
AGCACTCCTGACACACAGGCCTATAGGAAGGTCTAGCCACTGTCAGAAATAGCAGAACAAGGTAACACCAGAGACAACCTGATGGCAAGAGGCAAGCACAGGAACCGAAGCAACAGAAACCAAGACTACATGGCATCATCGGAGCCCAATTCTCCCACCAAAGCAAACACTGAATATCCAAACATACCAGAAAAGCAAGTTCTAGATTCAAAATCACATTTGATCATGATGATGGAGGACTTCAAGAAAGACATAAAGAACTCCCTTAGAGAAACACAGGAAAACATAAATAAACCAGTAGAAGACTATAGAGAGGGATCACAAAAATCCCTGAAAGAATTACAGGAAAACCAATCAAACAGGTGAAGAAATTAAAAATGGAAATAGAAGCAATAAAGAAAGCACAAAGGTAGACAACCCTGGATATAGAAAACCAAAGGAAGAGACGAGGAGCCAGAGATACAAGCATCGCCAACAGGATACAAGAGATAGAAGAGAGAATCTCAGGAGCAGAAGACTCCATAGAAATTATCGACACAACTGTTAAAGATAATGTAAAACAGAAAAGCTGGTGACCAAAAACATACAGGAAATCCAGGACACACGAGAAGATCAAACCCAAGAAATAGGTAAAGGAAAAAGTGAAGACTCCAGCTCAAAGGACCGTAAATATCTTTGGAACAAAAATCACAAGAAGAAAAAACTTCCCTAACCTAAAGAAGAAAATGCCCATAAACATACAAGAAGCCTACAGGATCTTAAATAGATTGACCAGAAAAGAAACCTCCCATCACATAATATTGAAAACACCAAATGCACAAAACAAAGAAAGAATATTAAAAGGAGTAAGGGGAAAAGGTCAAGTAACATATAAAGGCAGAACTATCAGAATCACACCAGGCTTCTCAACAGAGACTATGAAAGCCAGAAGATCCTGGGCAGATGTCATACAGATCCTAAGAGAACATGAATGCCAGCCCAGGCTAGTATATCCAGCAAAACTCTCAATTAATATAGATGGAGAAACCAAGATATTCCATGACAAAACCAAATTTACACAATATCTTTCTATAAATCCAGCCCTACAAGGATAATAAAATGGTAAAGCCCAACATAAGGAGGCAAGCCCACACCTAGAAAAAGAAGAACTAATTGTTTAGCAACAAAAATAAAGAGAAGAAAAGCACACAAACATAATCTCACATCCAAATATGAATATAACAGAAGCAATAATCACTATTCCTTAATTTCAACATCAATGGTCCTAACTCCCTAATAAAAGACAGATTAACAAACTGGATACCAATGAGGACCCTGCATTCTGCTGCCTATGGAAACACACCTCAGAGACAAAGACAGACACTACCTCAGAGTGAAAGGCTGGGAAACAACTTTCCAAGCAAATGGTCGGAAGAAGCAAGCTGGAGTAGCCATTCTAATATCAATAAAGTCAATTTTCAACTAAAAGTCATTTAAAAGATAAGGAAGGACACTTCATATCCATCAAAGGAAAAATCCACCAAGATGAACTCTCAATCCTACATATCTATGCTCCAAGTACAATGGCATCTACATACATAAAAGAAACCTTACTAAAGCTCAAAGCACACATTGCACCTCACACAATAATAGTAGGAGATTTCAACACCCCACTCTCATCAATGGACAGATCATGGAAACAGAAATTAAACAGAGACATAGACAGACTAAGAGAAGTCATGAACCAAATGGACTTAACAGATATTTATAGAACATTCTATCTAAAACGAAAGGATATAACTTCTTCTCACCACCTCATGGTACTTTCTCCAAAATTGACCATATAATTGGTCAAAAAACAGGCCTCGACAGGTACAGAAAGATAGAAATAATCCCATGCGTGCTATCGGACCACCACGGCCTAAAACTGGTCTTCAATAACAATAAGGGAAGAATGCCCACATATACGTGGAAATTGAACAATGCTCTGCTCAATGATAACCTGGTCAAGGAAGAAATAAAGAAAGAAATTAAAGACTTTTTAGAATTTAATGAAAATGAAGGTACAACATACCCAAACTTATGGGACACAATGAAAGCTGTGCTAAGAGGAAAACTCATAGCGCTGAGTGCCTGCAGAAAGAAACAGGAAAGAGCATATGTCAGCAGCTTGACAGCACACCTAAAAGGTCTAGAACAAAAAGAAGCAAATACACCCAGGAGGAGTAGAAGGCAGGAAATAATCAAACTCAGAGCTGAAATCAACCAAGTAGAAACAAAAAGGACTATACAAAGAATCAACAGAACCAAAAACTGGTTCTTTGAAAAAAAAAACAAAAAAGAAAAACACATAGCCAGACAAACCAGAAGACACAAAGAGTGTGTCCAAATTAACAAAATCAGAAATGAAAAGGAGACATAACAACAGAATCAGAGGAAATTCAAAAAATCAGGAATCATACTACAAAAGCCTATATTCAACAAAACTTGAAAATCTGCAGGAAACAGACAATTTCCTAGACAGATTCCAGGTACCGAAGTTAAATCAGGAACAGATAAACCATTTAAACAACACCATAACACCTAAAGAAATAGAAGCAGTCATTAAAAAAGTTCCCCAACAAAAGAGCAGGTCCAGGAGGGGTTCAGCAGAATTCTATCAGACCTTCATAATAGACCACATACCAATACTATTCAAACTATTCCACAAAATGAAACAGACAGGAGGCTACCAAATTCCTTCTATGAAGCTACACTATTATATACCCAAACCACAATAAAGACCCAAGAAAGAGAACTTCAGACCAATCTCCATATGAATATCGACACAAAAATACTCAATAAAATTCTTGCAAACTGAATCCAAGAGCACATCAAACAATCATCCATCATAATCAAGTAGGCTTATTCAGGGGCATGTGATGGTTTAATATCTGGAAAAACCATCAACATAATCCACAGAAAAACCATATAACATATATATATATATATATAACAAAAAAGATATATATATATATATATATATAACGAAGTGAAAGAACAAAACCACATATTCATTTCATTTAGATGCTGAGAAAGCATTTAACAAAAATTCAACACCCTTTCATGATAAAAGTCCTGGAAAGAACAGGAAATTCAAGGCATACCTAAATATAGTAAAAAAGCCATATACAGCAAACCAGTTGCTAACATTAAACTAAATGGAAAAACTTGATGCAATCCCCACTAAAAATCAGGGGACTAGAACAAGGCTGCCCTCTCTCTGCTTATTCAATATAGTTCTTGAACTTCTAGCCAGAGCAATCAGACAACAAAAGGTCATCAAAGGAAAGGAAGAAGTCTAAATACCACTATTTGGAGAAGATATGATTGCATACATAAGTATCACAAAAAGTTCCACCAGAGAACTACTAAACCTGATAAAACACCTTCAGCAAAAGTGGCTGGGTATAAAATTAACTCAAATAAATCTGTAGCCTTTTCTACACAAAAGAGAAACAAGCCGAGAAAGAAGTTAGGGAAACGACACCCTTCATAATAGTCCCAAATAATATAAAGTACCTCGGAGTGACTTTAACCAAGCAAGTAAAAGATCTGTATGATAAGAACTTCAAGCCTCTGAAGAAAGAAATTGAAGAAGACCTCAGAAAGATGGAAAAAGATCTCCCATGCTCATGGATTACAGGATTAATAAAGTAAAATGGCCATTTTACCAAAAGCGATCTACAGATTCAAAATCCCCATCAAAATTCCAACCCAATTCTTCATAGAGTTAGACAGAACAATATATGCAAATTCATCTGGAATAACAAAAAAACCCAGGATAGCAAAAACTATCTTCAACAATAAAAGGACTTCTGGGGGAATCACTATCCCTAGACTCAAGCGCTATTACAGAGCAATAGTGATAAAAACTGCATGGTATTGGTACAGAGACAGACAGATAGACCAGTGGAATAGAATTGAAGACCCAGAAAAGAATCCACACTCCTATGGTCACTTTATTTTTGACTAAGAAGCCAAAACCATCCAATGGAAAAAAGATAGCATTTTCAGCAAATGGTGCTGTTTCAACTGGAGGTCAGCATGTAGAAGAATGCAGATTGATCCATGCTTATCACCCTGTACAAAGCTTAAGTCCAAGTCATCAAGGACCTCCACATCAAACCAGATACACTCAAACTAATAGAGGAAAAAGTGGGGAAGCATCTTGAACACATGGGCACTGGAGAAAATTTCCTGAACAAAACGCCAATGGCTTATGCTCTGAGATCAAAAATAGACAAATGGGATCTCATAAAACTGCGAAGCTTATGTAAGGCAAAGGACACTGTGGTTAGGACAAAATGGCAACCAACAGATTGGGAAAAAATCTTTACCAATCCTACAACGGATAGAGGGCTTATGTCCAAAATATACAAAAAACTCAAGAAGTTAGACCACAGGGAGACAAATAATCCTATTAAAAATGGGGTTCAGAGCTAAACAAAGAATTCACAGCTGAGGAATGCCGAATGGCTGAGAAACACCTAAAAAATGTTCAGCATATTTAGTCATAAAGGAAATGCAAATCAAAACAACCCTGAGATTTCACCTCACACCAGTGAGAATGGCTAAGATCAAAAACTCAGGTGACAGCAGATGCTGGCGAAGATGTGGAGAAAGAGGAACACTCCTCCATTGTTGGTGGGATTGCAGACTGGTACAACCATTCTGGAAATCAGTCTGGAGGTTCCTCAGAAAATTGGACATTGAACTGCCTGAGGATCCAGCTATACCTCTCTTGGGCATATACCCAAAAGATGGCCCAACATATAACAAAGACACGTGCTCCACTGTGTTCATAGCAGCCTTATTTATAATAGCTAGAAGCTGGAAAGAACCCAGATGCCCTTCAACAGAGGAATGGATACAGAAAATGTGGTACATCTACACAATAGAATATTACTCAGCTATCAAAAAAAGACTTTATGAAATTCATAGGCAAATGGATGGAACTGGAAAATATCATCCTGAGTGAGGTATCCCAATGACAGAAAAACACACATGGTATGCACTCATTGATAAGTGGATATTAGCCCAAATGCTCGAATTACCCTAGATGTTCAGAAAACATGAAACTCAAGAAGGATGACCAAAATGCGAATGCTTCACTCTTTCTTTAAAAGGGGAACAAGAATACACTTAGGAGGGTATAGGGAGGCAAAGTTTAGGATAGAGGCTGAAGGAATGCCCATTCAGAGCCTGCCCCACATGTGGCCCATACATATACAGCCACCAAACTAGATAAGATGGATGAAGCAAAGAGGTGCAGGCTGACAGGTACTGGATGTAGATCTTTCCTGAGACATAGCCAGAATACAGCAAATACATAGGCGAATGCCAGCAGCAAACCACTGAACTGAGATCGGGACCGCTGTTGAAGGAATCAGAGAAAGAACTGAAAGAGCTTGAAGAGGCTCGAGACCCCACATGACCAACAATGCCAACCAACCAGAGCTTCCAGGGACTAAGCCACCACCCAAAGACTATGCATGGACTGACCCTGGGCTCCAACCTCATAGGTAGCAATGAATAGCCTGGTAAGGGCACCAGTGGAAGGGGAAGCCCTTGGTCCTGCCAAGACTGAACCCCAGTGAACGTGATTGTTGGGGGCAGGGTGGCAATGGGGGGAGGATGGGGAGGGGAACACCTATCTAGAAGGGGAGGGGGAGGGGTTAGGGGGATGTTTGCTTGGAAACCGGGAAAGGTGGATAACAATCAAAATGTAAATAAGAAATACCCAAGTTAATAAAGATTAAAAAAAAACACCAAAAAACAAACAAACAAACAAAAAACCAATGACTTCATGAAATTCTTAGGCAAATGGATGGAACTAGAAAATATCATCCTGAGTGAGGGAACCCAATCACAAAAGAATACACATGATATGTACTCACTATTAAGTGCATATTAGCACAAATGCCTAGAACACCCTAGATACAATTTACACACCACATGAAACTCAAGAAAGAAGACAAAAGTTGGGATGCTTCAGTGCTTCTTAGAAGGGAGAAGAAAATACTCACAGGAGGAAAAACAAAAGAAAGTGTGGAGCAGAGACTGAAGGAAAGGCCATCCAGAGACTGCCTCACATGGGGATCCATCCCACATGCAGTCACCAAACCCAGTCAGTATTGGGGATGCCAAGAGGTGCAGGCTGACAGGCGCCTGATGTAGCTGATGTAGCTGTCTCCTGAGAGGCTCTGCCAGAGCCTGACAAATAGAGGTGGATGCTTGCAGCCAATCATTGGACAGAAAACGGGGTCCCCAATGGAGGAATTAGAGAAAGGACTGAGGTAACTGAGGGGATTTGCAACCGCATAGGAAGAACAACAATATCAACAATCAGATACCCCAGAGCTCCCAGAGACTAAACCACCAACCAAAGAGTACACATGGAGCAACCCTTGACTCCAGTAGCATATGTGAGGCAGAAGGGAGTGGGTGGGTGGTGAGGGAGCACCCTCATGGAGGCAGGGGGTGGAGGGATGGGATGGGGGTTTTCCAGAGGGGAAATGGGGAAAGGGGATAACATTTAAAATGTACAATAAAGAAACTATCCAATACAAGAAAAAAAATTGGAAAAAAAGTAAAGATTGCAGGATTCCTAAGAGACCTAGCACACACCCAATATTTGTTACTGTTTGTAACTTTTGTCACACATTGTTACTATTTAATTCCTGCTTAAATGTCACCTCTCCAATGAGCTTCAATGGCTTCCAAACTAGTCATCCCAGGTTAGAGCAGGTTTCATGCAGTGCTTAGAATTACCTGACATTTGCTTATCTACTTCATTATTTGCTTGTCAGTTTTTTATCTTCTCTATACAATGTCAACTTGATTATTTTCACTCTTATAGTCTAAGTAATTCATGCCATGGTGATTTCACTGGCTGATCACAGTGAGGTGGAATATATTGTATTGCTCATTAACAGCATTGTGAACGTTCTGTGTCCATTACACTAGGTACATGCTTGATAAATGCGTGACTGAAGCTTGACTAGATGGACGGGTGATTAAGCAGGATTCACACAAATTTAAATTAAGGGTTAGGCCAGAAATGAAGATAGAGAACATTGCTAAAGGTAATCATGAGGTAGCCTACATCTACCAGAGCAAGGACTAGGCAGGATCTGGATAATGTCTTAGAAGTAGACACCACACCTGTGTTTTATGACATTAAATAGACAGAGAAAGGGAAGATAGGCAGGAATTCAACAAAGAGAGTTAACTGAGGAAAGACCTGTTGGTGCTCAGCTATAAGAATGCCTTATTATTGTCTGACATATTTGTGACTATCTATTTGGTCTGTAATTGGTAACTATGTATTTGTAACTACTAATCTGGTCTTTCATGTCTTGATATAGAGACCGTAGAAACACATGTATAGCTCATTGCAAATGAATGTGAGGCCAGAATCTATACTTGTTGTGTAAAGTGGGATGAATCACTCCCAAAACTGTTGCATTTAATGCTGACTCTGGGTATAAACACAAAGATTTAATTCTTTTTTTTTTTTTTGGCCACAAAGCAGATAGTATAAAAGTTGGAAAATTTGGCCATTGGTACATAAATGCTCAAATATTTGTTGTAATGTTGAGTGGTGAAACATTCACTTAGTCTCAAGGGTCACAGGGTTGGCAGAAATTTGGATATGCAAATGAGCTGCCCCTTTCCAGGAGAATGCAAAGGCTCCACAGGAAAGCAGTCACCACTCAGCTGTCCAAGTAAACTTCAAGACAGTTTCTGCAGTGAAATTTCACAGTCGTTCCTCCCCAAAGCTCCAGGTCCTAGTCCATTGTTTGAGAGTCAGGAAAGTCCTGTCCTAAATAAAAGATTAGTCTACCATGAAATCCTAAGAATTGAGAAAATTTCCTTCAGATTGATCTACTGTCCTTCCTCAACCCATCATCATCTACCTTGCAAGTTTTTTTCTTTTTTTTTTCTTTTCTGCTTTCCCATCTTAATTAACTTGAGTATTATTTACATTTTGATTGTTATTCCCTTTCCCGGTTTCCAGGCCAACATCCCCCTAAGCCCTCCCCATCTCCTTCTCTATGGGCGTTCCCCTCCCCATCCTCCCCCCCCCATTACCGCCCTCCCCCGGCAAGTTTTTTTCTTATGCATTTACTGTTTTTTGTAATTGTTTCTCAATTACACTATTTTTTTTTTTTGAGACAAGGTAGCTGGCCTCAAACTCATTGCTATCCTCCTGCCTCTGTCTCCAAGTGCTGGAATCCCTTTGTCACTATGGACAGCTTTACTCCCATGAATTTTGAATGGCTATTCCAAACAAACAAAAATTCTGAAAAAAATTACAAATGTTGTCCATGCCGTCAATATTCAAAAAAATAAACATCTCCTTGTATTGCTATACTATGCTTTCCTGTCTTCCCAAGGACATTCCATTATTGCTTCTTGTGCTAGACTGTGTTCCATTACTAGAACAAATGCCTGACAGAAATAATGTAACAGACAGATTTACACTGGTTAACATTTTCAAAGGTTTAGGGTCAAGGTCAGCTAGCTCTAGTGCTTTGGGCCTAAGTGACCAAAAGGATCAGCAGGGAGAATACATAGTCTAGGATACAGAAGGGAAGCAGAAGGAAGGCCCTGGGCACATGATAGACCCTTCAAAGAGACAAACCCAATTTCTACTTCCTCCAACACATCCCACCTAGTAGTCCAGGTAGCTATGAATCCATCAGTGAATCCATTGGCTAAGGTGAAAATACACATGATCCAAACACCTCTCAGCAGAGACAGCAGCTGTAGAACACATGTTCAGTATATGAGACTTTCTCAAGGACAGAGAAAAGATGCTTCTGAACACAGTGGCAGGCTCCCCTGAAGTGCCAAGGCAACTCATTGTTCTTCTCCACATCCTGGTCATTGGCCCTCACATGAACCTGTGGAAATCCACCACCATGTCACAAGGAATCCTTCTTGATTCCTTGGGTAAATATTCTGATTTCAGTGCCAGGATGACCTTTAGATGATTAAGAATTGTGTTGTTTCCTATTTGCTTCCCTGTACCTTACCCCTTCCCATGTCATTGCTTTTTTTTTTAATCACACTTGCTGATGACTATGTCAGTATTTCGAAATATTTATTCAGTGATCTGCTCCAGACTTAAGGACATGCTGGTAGTTTGAAACTAGTGTTGATGTTCAGTGCTCATTTCAAAGTCAGAACTATAGCTCTTTAAAAAAAACAACCATTTTGTAGTAAAATAATTTATGCCTAATCTCAAGAGTATTTTAAACAAAAACTCTTTTCTGATCCAAGAGCAGAGTATAGAAAATTTTCACTGAGAGTCAAAAGAACTCTGAAAATCTATACAAATAGGCCTCATGAGAGATTACTAATCTCCTCCCCCATGCCTATGGAACTTTGTCTCTAGATAAAATTGTCCCTAGAATGCTTAATTGACTATTTATGATGAATCTTCAAATAAAACTCCAGATGTGGACATTTTCATAAAGGTATATAAATTTTACTCTTTAGTTTGCAAATGTCTTAAGAGATGAAGAAATTGGAAGATGCTCTGCAATAAAGAACACACAAAAACCCACTTAAAATGAATGTGTGGTGTGTGTGTGGGGTAAGATGAACTGTGGATTGCAGACCTTTCTTTGAAAAACATAATTATGTTTTTAGACACATTAGACAATAGACACATTTTTAAGGAAAAACAAGCATTGCATATATGTTGGGTTTATGAGGCAATTCTATTTTTGGAAAAAAATGTGAGCGATGATAAGTGAATGAAGAAAATTAATCGTGCCAATATAAGAGTTAAAACCTACACTCTGGGATAGACATTGTAATGTGGATGCTTGTAATGCCTGAGCTCTAGTGGTTGAACTACATAGGAAGACCATGTTACCAAAAACAAAAGTAATAATAATAATAATAATAATAATAATACGAAGAATAAATTATTCACTTAGCATGTAGTTAAATTTTGATAGTAAATACTTAGTTTTCAAAAATTAATTGGTGAATATTTAATGACCAGAGGAAACATTGTATCTGCTCTTCAATTAACCTCCAAACCAAGGGCATGAACACTTCAAGTAAAGGACACATTCAGACACTCTGCTGAAGACTTACATCTGAGCTCAACCATAATGTCACCCACAGAAATACGTTTGAAGTTGCCTTCAAATGATTTCTACCTTCATCTTTTCAAATAGTGCCATGTGTGCCCACATACCGTCAAGAGGCAACAAATTCCTTAGGTAATGTTCTCCAATCTCTCATGCATGTATTCTATGAGCACATGAAAGTAACTATTGTTTAGTAAATTAAAACTTGTCAGGAAATAAGTGACAAAACAATATTTGTTTCAAGAATGGAAAAATGCAGTAACAGGAATCTAAAAAGGAACAAGGTAAAAGCAGCATGGACAGATAATGTGTGAGTGGATGGCAGGGCTACAGTCCTCTGTCCCACTCAGCCCCTACTTTCTTTTAAGGCCAGCCCTGCATGTTGTCTCTGCACCCAGCCCTACAGGGCCACCCTCCTCAGAGAAAAGAGACATAGATGCCAAATATCCCTAAGAATGAAACAATGCTTCCTCGACAGATTTCTTCTTGCCATACATCACAAATTTCCATGATCTTGAAGAGAAGCCTCATTTAATGACAACACAACTGTCCCTAGTGTAGCTGCAAGAGGGAAGGCAAATTTTTCAAATGTATCTAAAGATATGGAAGAAAAAAATTCATTTCAACTAACAACTGTTCCGCTGTTTTTCAAAGATGAACTCTATAGTACAGATGGGGTCTGACTGACTACTAGAGTGTACTTCATGCAAAAGTGATGATTTCGGGGAGCTTTCAGCTAGACAGGAGGTAAAAAGGCAATTCTATTTTTGGAAAAAAATGTGAGCGATGATAAGTGAATGAAGAAAATTAATCGTGCCAATATGATGAAAATGGTCAGAAAAAATGACAATCTTTCTTTTATATTTGAATTTATGAAAGAAAATCTCTAACAAAACAAAACTAGACCAAAAAAAAAAAAAAACAAAAAAAAAAAAAAAAAAAAAAAAAAACCTGTTCCCTGAGCCAGTCATCGGAAATACGACGCATATAATACTGTCAGGGTCAGCCCTCATCAGTTACAATAGCTGCTTTTCACAGGAACATGAAACTGGAAAACAGGTAGAAAATTATGATTTGGGACTTGCAAAAGAACTAAGATCATACCACCATGTATTGACCGTGAATCTAACAAACCACGTTGTATACCTAAGGTTTTGTAAAGAACTTCATTGTATGGGACAATAAGCATGGCTCAACAGGTAAAGGTGCTGGGCATCAAGGCTGAAAACTTAAGTTTGATTCCCAAGACCCACGTAGTAGAGAGAGAGAGAGAGAGAGAGAGAGAGAGAGAGAGAGAGAGAGAGAGAGAGAATCATTACTGTCAAGCATCCCAAAGAACCTCTCCATAGAGCTAAAGCAGGTTCCTGACCCTAGGAAGTATCTATAGATACCCACTTCTCTCCTGAGATTGGGAAGAAAACAGGGGAAATGGGTAAAAAAAAAAAAAAGAAAAAGAAAAAGAAACTTCTATTTTATTTCTTTCCTAAAAGTGAAATGCATTTCTAAGCATTGTTGCCCACGGTGCTGATACCTGGGTAAGACTTTACAATGTATTGAATAGACTATTTATGTCTTTAGTAGTTATCTACAAATTAATAAATTGTAGAAGTGTAATATTTTTATAAATACAAGAAATGAATGGGTGGAGAGTTTTACTCTAATTGGCTGTGTTTCAGCCTAAGCTAGTCCATCCTACATCACCTTGTAGTTTTTGCCTAGCAGGAGGTGGGACTCCTGGACTGTTAGCTACTGGCTAATCTGACTAAGGCTCTGCTCTGCTCCCTAAGCAAAAGCAGAAAGACTGTAACAATCTTTACTTCTCTACATTGGAGCAATGAGATGAGATCAGTGGTTGATCTCATCATAGCAATGTCTTAGAAACAAATTTCTCCTCAGTATTCAGAGGAGATCAGAATTGTGTCCTGATCTCAATGCAGTCTGCTAGACCTCAGCCAAACTGAATTTGTCCTGACTGGCAAACTCAGCAGCTTCAAAACTTCCATATGAATCATGCCAAGGTTCTACTGTCATCTCTTCATTACGAATGTCCTCAAAACTTGTTGATATGAGTTCCCAAATCCTGTTTCTGTGTTCATTGCAGACGCAAAGATGTTGGGTGCCAGCTGGCCCTCATGTACACTGGTGTCAATCACAAACTCAGCTCTGACCTCCACGCTCATGCCACACAGAAAATGTGTCTAGTTACCACAATAGGGCTTCACGCAGTGCATCATTTTAGTTTTATTTCTAAACTGTTTTTAAATGAACACATTGCATTTAAGATTACTCTATTTAAACCTGTAGTCTGTGAAGTAGACATTATCAATACATTTTTGAAAAAGAATAATCATGGACTGAATAGATGGCTCAGTGTTTAAGAGCTCTGACTGCTCTTCCAGAGGTCCTGAGTTCAATTCCCAGCAACCACATGGTGGCTCACAACCATCTGTGACAGGATCCAGTGACCTCTTCTGGTGTGTCTGAACACAGCTACAGTGTACTAACATACATAAAATAAATGAAATGAGCAAGTGCGTTCAAGACTCATACAAGTTCATAAAAAAAAAATCATTTCAGTGCTGAAGAGATGGTTCACTGGTTAAGACAGAAGACTGGAGTTCAGATCCAGTACCCAAGTTAGAGTCTCACAGTCACACACAACTCTAGCTCCAGAATTTGACATGCACTTTTGTCCAGTGCAGGCACATGTACAAGTACATAATTAAAAAAATTAAACTGGGGGTTGGGGATTTAGCTCAGTGGTAAAGCACTTGCCTAGCAAGCGCAAGGCCCTGGGTTTGGTCCCCAGCTCTGAAAAAAAGAAAAAAGAAAAAAAAGAAAAAAAAGAAAAAAAATTAAACTGGAGATACATTTTTAAAGAATTATAGTACCAACTGGAATGTATTCACGACTTTGTAATAAATATTAATGTAGCTGTTATCATCTTGTAAGCATTTTTCAAAGGTAGGCTATAAAAATAATCATATAATTCATATAAAAATTCAGATTTCACATGTTGAAAATGATTAACTCTGGTCTACTCAGAAGTAAAAATGGTTGATACAAAAGCCTACCAACTGGAGTTTGACTCCCCAGGATCCATATGGTAGAGAAATAGAATAGAATCCTAATCCTTCAAGATGTCTTCTGCTACACATACGCACACACACACACACACACACACACACACACACACACACACACACACACACACACAGACCAATACGTAAAATCAAGTAAATTCTAAAACAATAGTTAACTTTAAAGAGTAAGTTGTCCTTGTCGTATAAGAATTTTCTCAGTTTTTACTGTCACAAAGCCAATAAAAGTTCTTTGGTGTTTGTGAAAAAAACAAATCAAACCTGGCACTGGCTTTTGGGTAAGATATGGGACAAAAGATGTAAGAAATATAGGAGTAAAATATGTGGCAAGACTGAAGCTTGAAAGCCAGGACATAAAGGAAATTATATCACGTGGAGAACCTTCTGCCTAGCAGAGGGAATCAAGCAGGGTAACTTCCCACTGGCTTCACAGGGGGAAATACTTTAAAACTATCTTACAAAAGAGTATCTTACATAGAGTTCTAGGAAGGAATTGGAAAATCAATAATAATAAAAATAATGATATTAAAATTAGTAAATTAACTGAATAGGCATTGTTCAAATATGATATATGATTTATAGCCGGAAGACGTCAAAACCACAATGACACATAATCTCATCTCATAATGGTTATTATCAATAAAGAAAATTACCAAATATGGCAAAGATGTACAGAAAACTTGGACTATAAACTATAAGAACATAAGTTAGTACAACCATGATGGAATACAGTCTGGGGGATTTTCAAAACCTTAAAACATAGAATCATACTGTGAACCAGCTATCAAACTGCTGGCAACACATCCAAAGGAAATTACAACTGTGAATCAAAGAGAGACCTGTACTCACTATTGTGGTAGCTCTGCTCAGAATCACTGAGGTAAACAATCCAGAATCAATCGACAGATAAGTAGATTAAAAATATACTTAACAGAATATTATTTTATCATAAAAATTGTATTGTCTGTGCCAGTAGGAAGAGCTGGACCATATTATGTTCATGAAAATAATACAGGGCTGGAGAGATGGCTCAGCGGTTAAGAGCACTGACTGCTCTTCCAGAGGTCCTGAGTTCAATTCCCAGCAACCACATGGTGGCTTCCAACCATCTGTAATGGGATCTGATGCCCTCTTCTGGTTTGTGTGAAGAGAGCAACTGTGTACTCATATACATAAATAAATAAATCTTAAAAAAAAAGAAAGAAAAGAATACAGATGGGAAAAAAAGATGGCAGAATGGAGCAGTATCTTGCAAAGCGATGCAGAACTAGAGATGCAGCAGCAGAGACAGGATGAGAGCATGACCATGGCAGACAAAGAAACAAATGAGGAAGGAGAGCATGGGGCTGTGGGCTGCAAATATAATGGCCGTACCCAGGTAGGGTGGCCGGTGCTAAGAGCAGGGTGGTGTACAGCAGCCTGGCCCCGGACACACTGCCCAACTGCAAGATCACCCTGACTCTGAGCAGCACCAGGATATCCTAGGTGAAGAACGGTTCATCTTCTGGGTTACGTCTCCTAGAAAGACTTCCATAATCCATGCTGCCCCCAGAAACCAGACTGATGTTCAGGATCCATGTAGCTGCTGGCTGCGATGGGCAGGGCGGCATCCTTTGAAGTGGCATCAAGGACTGCAAACTCATTACTGAGAATGAGAGACATTGAAGGCTTCTTGCCAACCTCCCCCTGCCCCACCCCACCAAGACCGAAAAAGAAAAAAGAAAAAGAAACAGTCCAGACATGAAGCCATTGAAGAGAATCCTTAAAACTAATGAGAAAGATGCTGGAGTACATAGCCCTTTAGAGTTGACTGACAGCTTATGGTAGGGTGAGGGGTACAGGGTAGGCTGGGGGGGGTGAAGCGTGGATTGGGGGGTAAGGGGTGGGGAGAGTGGGGGTAGTGGAGGAGTGGTGGGTGGCACTCAGTTCTCTTTAAGGGGCTGACCACTGGGAGTTTGATCAGGCTCCAGTGAGTATCTGAGCAACACAAATTGAACTTAGTGAGTTTTTTGAGGGAAGGAGGGGGCTGCAAGGATGGGAGAGTGGACAAGTTGATCAGGGTGTATTGTATGAAATTCCCAAATAATTAATATAAAACATTAGGTTGGTGAGGGAAAAGGAGAAAGAAGCAAAGCACACAAAGATACTCTATATTCTCACCTATATGTGAAATCTCAAAAACACTACTCTCATGAAAATGGAGACTAGAATGTGATCACTAGAAGCCAGTGAGTGTAGGGAAAAGGGAAAGGAGTCAGAAGTTGTTTGCTAAGTAGCAAAATGCAGTTGGGAAGGGGAATGTGTTGCATTATTCTATATCCCAAATCAGCAAATCAAAAGAGGATGGAAAACTCGCATCACCATGACAAAATAACAGGAACCAAGAAACATTGCTCAATGATAATTTTCACCATCATTATTCTCAATTCCCCAGGTAAAAAATACAGAAGAGCATATTTGATTAGGAAACAGGATCTATCCTGCTGATGCCTCCAAGAAATACAACTTATCATCAAGGATAAATATTACCTCAGAGTGAAAGGATGGAAAAAGATAATCCAAACAAAAGAGTGCAAGTAGCAAGCAACTGTTGCCTTTTTAATATCTGACAAAATAAACTTCAACCCAAAAGTAATGAGAGGAGATAGGGAAAGACACTACATATTCATCAAAGGAAACATCCATCAAGAAGCTATTGTAATTCAAAACGTTTACATGTCAAACACAAGGGCAAACAAGTTCATAAAAAATACTAATACAGTTTAAATCACATATTGACTTATATATTGATAGTGGATGACTTCAATATCCCATCTCATCAACAGACAGGTCATCCAGACAAAAACTAAACAGAAAAAAAATCTGAAGCTAAATGACATTATACATGAAATGAGCATAGGATATGTTTACAGAACGTGACCATCCAAAGATAAATGAATATACCCTTCTCAGAACTTCGTGGAACCATCTCCAAAATGTGTTGGACCATCTATTCAGACAAAAAGTCAGTCTCAATGGGTACAAGGAAAATAAAATAACATCCTGCATCTTATCGGAAAGCAGAGATTAAAGCTGTGTATCAACAACACCAGATACAGCAAAAATTTACAAACTTATGGGCACTGAAAACTCTCTGCTGAGTGAAAATTGGGTCAAGATGAAAATTTAAAACTGTCTAGAACTGAATGAAAAATGGATACACAACACCTCAAACTTAAGGCAGTTCCAAGAGGCAAGTTCACAGTACTAAGTACCTGCATTAAAAAAAAAAAAAAAAAAAAAAGAGAAATCTTAGGCTAAAAACATAATGGCACACCAGAAAGCTCTATAAGAAAAAGAAGAAATAACACTCAAAAGCATTAGATAGCAAGGAGTTGTTGGGTTTCAAACCCAGGACACATGGCTGAGGGGCCTGTTTATCTGCATCAAAGTGGATCTGGACACAGGTTCTCCCTGCATCCCTCAGCCCCTACCTGTTTAGGTACTCATGGTTTTGCACACTTCACCAACAGCCATAACTTCTCCACCTCAGAAACTGGGCTGCCCTTCCCTGTATAATCCAGCCATTTTGGCTCTATGTGCCTCAAGCGCAGCACAGGCCACCCCTCTTGGTTGGCAGTTGCTCTCCCCTTGTCCTCGCACGGCTCAGGCTCAGGTCCACTCCGAACTCTCCCAGATGTCCCTGTCTCTGCCTGTGCTCACATCTACAACAAACCTTTTCCTCCACCATACCTAGGAGCTGTCATATCCTTTTCTTTTTATTGTTCTTTTTTATTCAGAACTAATCAAACAGTGCTAGAAGTCAATAAAATGGAAACAAAATAAGTACAAGTATCAATGAAATGAGAGTAAATCTTTGACAAAAACCGTAAGATTGATAAACAGCAAAATTAGCTAAAAGACAGAAAGAGAAGATCTAAATTAATAAAATTGGAGAGGAAAGGGGTTTGGTTTTTTTTTTGTTTTTTTTTGTTTTTTTTGGAGCTGGGGACCGAACCCAGGGCCTTGCACTTCCTAGGCAAGCGCTCTACCACTGAGCTAAATCCCCAACCCCGAAATGGGGGTTTTTATAACAACAGAAACCAAGTAAAGAGAGAATCATGAGGGCAAACTTTAATAATCTCTACTCCACCAAGTTGGAAATCTAAATGAAATATTGTCACTACTACATATACCACATACCAAAAGTAAATCACGATCCGGTAAGTAGTTTAAATGGATCTAGTAAAATAGAGGCAGTCATTAAAAGTCTCTCAAAATTAAAAAGAAAAATCCCAGGTCCAAATTGTTTCCACAAAAGCTTCTACCAAACTTTCAAAAAAGAATTAACTCCAATATTCTTTATTCCTAAAGAGAAACAAGAAACACTGTCTAATTCCTTCTATAAGGACACAGTGCCCTGAAACCCAAACCACATAATAACCCAACAATGAAAGAGAATTACGGCCCAATTTTCCTTAGGAACACACATGCAAAAATTCTCAATTAAATCCTTGCAAACTGGTGTCCACCTGCAAGATATGCTCAGGCCATGGCAGCCCAAAGCAGAGAGAGAGTAACCATTCAAATCTGATTTCACTTATGGCCCAATCCACAGTATGGAACCCATACATGACACAGCTTGGGTGACAAAGAACCGGAGACTAGAAAGTCCAGAAATTAAGGGTAAAACCAAATACTACTGGTGTTTTTTATTTTTTAAATAAAATCTTGCTTAATTAATTTTACTTTAATTGCATCCCTGATGATCTGATACATTTTATTCATGAGGTTTTCTACTAGGTTTTGTCACTTGATTTAATGAGACACTTGTGTCTAAATTTTCAGTTTAACTTTTTTTGGTATTTTTATGATTCTCTTTTATTTATGTGTATGTATTAATGTGTATTCATTAATGTATTCATGGAATCCAGAAGAGAGTGTCGTATTTCACAGAATAGAAGTTAGAGGGACTATAAACTGCACAACTTGAATGCTCAGAATTGAGCTCATGACCTGGAAGAACATCAACTTCTCTTAATAATGAAGCCATCTTTTCCAACCCTCTTGTTTCCAGTAGTGTTCAATTGTCTTGGATTGAAATATTATCTTTATTTTTCATAGTGCTGGAGTGAGGGAGTGAAGGGATGAGGGAGTGAGGAGGTGGGGTAGGGGTGGTGGTGGGGTCTTTTGGAGACAGGGGGAGGAGGAATGGGATGAGGATCTGTTGGAGGGCAAACCTGGAGGGGCATAGAGACTGGACTGTAAAAAAACAGATTAAAGGTTAAACAAAATAGAATGAATGTCAGCTGAGAAAGCATAAGGAATAGGATTCATTCAACTTAAAAAACTAAGGAGAAAAGTGCATGGAAGTTAACACTGCAATGCTTCCAATATCCACAGAGCTTAAGTATTATTGCTCTTGTGGAAAGATTTGGTTAAGTCCTGAATATAAAAGGAGGTAGGGGTTGAGAAAATGAGGTAGGAATGAGAGGGGAAGTCTATGGGCTATATTTAGTGAGACTAGTGGAAGAACATACAATAAAATAGATACAGAGACACACAGAACAGCCATGAAACCTAGATACATAATTTAAAAACTGAAGCAAGATCATTAGGACATGTTTTCGGGAGTCAATATTTTTAAAGATAAAAATAAAAGGGAAAGTTAATATTTCTTCTTTGACAGGTTGGATTTCACTCATTCCTTCCCTGTGCTGTTTTAAATACTAAACTGCACTGACCGGGAAGGAGCAGCTTGGCTCTAGCTCAAACCTGTAAAACCAGAGTTTTGAGTATGCAATGCTGAAGTGAGTTCAATTGAATTGTCTTTGGTTTGAGTTTCTGTTCAGTTAAATAAAGGGTCACACTTCCTTTTCCCCAAACCTTAGCACAAAATATTGCTTTAGGGAACTTTTCAGGCACTATTTCTCTTAAATGTGAGGGATGATCATGCACCCCCTGCTTGGGTTTCTAAACCCAAAGAAGGAACGTTAACATCACACATGCTATTTATCGTTGTGGCTGGAAATGATCATCCTACCACACTGAAAGCTGTGCCAGCATCTGCCCCTGTAGTCTGTGCCTGACAGGCCAGGCCAGTTTGCATGTGGCCATGACGTGGCTCTGGCCTGACTGCACTGAGGTAACCACTGTGCTTCACATTTGCATCTTTGCTCCTTCCCACAGCACCAGGCTGCACATTGCATTTCAGCCTCATCCCTCACCGTGATCCTCCCTGCCTACTGTGATCCACCTCCCGTCATGTCCGCACAGCCTGTTTCATCTCTCCAGCCTGTGGTTTCTGCAGCATTTGTGTGCTGCTGAGTGGAGTGGGGTGGGAAGGGAGAGAAGGGATAGGAACTGAGGCACCTCTTGGTCGTTTCCATAGACATTGCCCAAGATGCATGGTTTGTTGACATTCCTGCCTACTTCTTTGCAAAGATTCTTATTCCTTCGATCTCAATGATTATCTCCTGTAGGAAGAAAAGCTCTTGTTCATAATCCTGTTTTCTCTCATAGATCACAATGTGGACACAATCTGCCAGCCTGCTCAGAAATCCTGCGCTTTTTTTCACACCCCCACTGTTCTCAGCCCCTCAATGGTGCTTTCCCTTCCCACACAGCCTCCACATGTGCTTTCATAACACGAAAAAATCATGGCCCTCTCTTTTCCTCTTTCCCTCCTTCTAGATCATTTCCTCCCCTGACCCCATATAGTACTCTCCCTCCTTTATGCCATACACAAATTTCTGATTAAATTTGTTCCTTCATATATGCTACATTGACCTTTTATCCTTTTGTTATTTGTTTCTTTATTTTCCAAAGCAGTAGGTTTTCTTAGTTTGGTTTGGGTTTTGAATTTTGCTGTTGTTGTTGTTGTTTGAAGTATGTCTAGATTGAGGTATTTGTGTGCTTGGTTTTCTAGAATTTTCCCAATATCTATCATAGAGTCTAATTATATTTATAAGTCTGGGTGTGGTGACATAAACCTTTAACCTCAGCACTGAAGAGGTAGATGCAGGAGGATCAGAAGTTGAAAGCTAACTTTGGCTAAGAGATCCTATGTTAAAGACAAAACAAAGCAAAAAATAAAACATAAAAAACACGGAAAGAAGGAAGAGAAAAAGAAAAGAGAGAAGCAAAAAGAAAAGCTTAATGAATGGACTCAGTGGATGCAGCCATTGAAAATGCTACTTTTCCCTGTTCTTTTACTCTTACATTTTGAATTTTATACAAGAATTTCTGAAATCCTGTGGGGTCATATTTGTTCTTCTCCATCAGTGCTGGGCTCACACTCCCTGTGTGATGGGATGGCCCTCATTGAATACACAGTGGGGACACTCTGGAAAACACTTGGATTCAGCAGCTCTGCCCCAATTACTCCCTTGAAGGAGACACAAAGCTGAGGATTCTGTTCGTTTCTAATTTGTTCTATGTCGAAGGGAGCAATGCAGACAGTGGGAAGACCATGCTGATATCTTCAGCTTGTTGGAGTTTATGAGTATGGCAGCCCTGTGCCTCACACAAGAGAAAGCCAAAGTTCTTTACTAGACAACAGCTTGACTGGACAACACCTATGTCCTCAGAATCAAGGATTTGTCAAACATTTGAAGTCATGACCTTTCTAAATGGCCTCTGGCTGTGCGGTTGATTCTCATTTACTTCACTTCCCAACCTTTCCCGTCACTCACTTACCAGGTTGTGGCAGCTTCTGATTGGTGAGCTCTCCATATATAGTCCCATGATGTGGAACCCTGGTATCGACAGTCTTCCTTGTCTCCAAGTATTGGAGCCTGACCTTCTGTGTCTGCTGCTCTTCTACTTGTCACCATGAAGTTCCTGGCCCTCCTTGTGTTGCTTGGTGTTTCCACTATTCTAGTCTCTTGCCGTAAGTGAAGATTTTTACTTTAACTTAAAATGTGGACCAGAATGTGTGAAGATACTTACTCTGTGAAACATGAATTTACGGATGCCTACATGCTGCTGTTTCTTGTCCTCCTATCTAGTACCTGCTTCTATCTCCATTTTTAAACTTAAGCAGTTTTTTCTTTTTTATTAATTTATTTATTCACTTTGCATCTTGATTGCATTTTTTTTATCATTTGTGTGTGTGTGTGTGTGTGTGTGTGTGTGTGTGTGTGTGTGTGCATATGCCATATGGTATCAGGGTCTCAAACATATTGTGGTGCATATGAGGAGGTTAGAGACAGGGGTCAGCTCTCCCCTTCAGCTCATACCACCCAGCTTGTAAGAGAAGAGCTTTTACCTACTGAGTCACCTTGCTGGCACTCACCTCCATTTTGGCACATCATTGTGGTAGTTAGGTAGGTCGATTCCTCTGGGGTTCCAAATTCAGTCCAGTTTTTCCTCTATTCTAAACATGTCACTGAAATACTTTGTTAGGATCAATAAGTTACATTTGAGAAGGTGATTAAAGACTTATTCCAGGGAAGCAAAACTTACCACGTGAGATTTCAAAGGCTTTCTTTTACCTGTGCATGTGCTTCCCTCAATCTATCTACTTGGTTGTAAATGTCTATAATATCATTCACATTCTCTATCTCATCAAAATGTTACTTAAGTTCTTCTGTCTTATTTTGCTTATTTTCCTTCAGAGGAAGCAGAGGCAGACACTGCTGACACTTCTGAAACTGGTGAGCCTGAGTCTATTACCTTCCTATCATAACCATTTTCCCTCCATAGCCTCTCGGTAACCAATGTCATTTAGTTAGTATGAGATGTGAGCAAATTTTAATGAAATCCACGAAAGCTGCATTCCTGGTTATAAAATTATTTTGAATGTAAAGATATCATTCTATTCTTCCTCTAAGGATAATTAGGGCTCTGATATGGACTTAGAGGAGCTCTAGGCATTTATTGTTCTTATGCAGTAGACACAAGGTCATGAAGTCTGATACTGTAGCTTAACTCTTACATGTGTGTGCATGGAAGGCCTTCCACAAATTAAGGGACTGAATATATGTCATGTGTATAAAAGAGAGCAATTGTCACTGGAACAGACAACAAATTCCTGAGGGTGTCAAGGAGTGAGGGCCTGGGACATATTGCCAGGGTGAGTTGAGGCAGAAGCAGAGGCCTGTGCTTTGCATCACTGTGCTAGTCTCAGAATGATGTTTGTTTCCCTTCGTGGAACCGGCATTGGAGGCTTTTGCCTAGAAGTTTCTCTGTGGATTTGGGCTTGGGTTTTATTTTTGTGTTCATGCCTGTCATAAAGTACTTGCTTCTGTCTTGGTTGGGTGTCATTGGCCAAGGTCATTGTAAGGTCATGAAAGATAAAGCAATAACATATATGATAGACTAAGTATTTGACAGAATTAGTGAATTCGGAATATGGAATGAATGTATAATTCTGGGTGGGACCAATATCATTCCAAAGAAGAGTCAGTATCTCACTTGGAGGTTTTCCTCCTAATTTCAGCTGATGACTCTGGAACTCAGGCAGACGCTACTGATGGAGAGCAAGATGCTGAGTCCTCTGATGGAACCAACGATGGTACTGAGGGCACCAGTGATGGCGGTGATGGTGATGCGGCTGCTGACGAGGATGAGGAACAGACAGATGATGAGAACACTACTGGAGATGAGTCCTCCGATGATGATGATGACCAGGAAGAAGGGGATGATGATGACGAGGAAGAAGAGAAAGAAGAGGACAAAAAGCCCAACCCAATACTCGGTATAAATATTTCATCTGACTTTGTTCCTTATGGGACTCATAGATTCCTTAGGTTCCCCATGGCCATAGTAACTGTAGTTTAGGGAGGAAGTGGGAGAGGATAAAGAGAGGGAGAAGAGACCTTTCTTTTATTTCTCTTTTCTAAATCCATCATATTGTCTATATAAGTACCAGAAAGATCAGAAGTTGACAAGAGTGTGTTATCAATTTTAACTGCGTCACGCTTGCAATATTAGGGTCCATTAGAGACAATGTACTTTCGGCAGAAATCATCGAAAGTGTAAAGTGTCTCTCCATGTAGCATGGCAACTGTGCATGGTTTTTCTTTTTCTTAAATAAAAATTATGTTCTCCTTAGAGACTATTTTAAAAATAGGAGAAGAAAATGGCTTTGTGATGAGGTCTTCCATGGATGACTGTTACAGCATACATCAGTAGATTTCTAAAAGTTTAAAATTTTATTCAGGATGAGGGATTATTTTTTATTTGGGGTTTTTCCTTGCCCTTCAACTTTAAAATGATACCAATTATATTATATTGTACTATATTATATTTATTATATTATGTTATATGCATAAGTCAGATATATTGTTATAAAATTCACATTTCTCATATGATTCAGATCTCTAGAAAATTAGTCCAGGTAATATATACTGAATATATATAAAATGAAAGAATGGTAGGCTTCAAATGAGCAGCTTTTCTCTGAGAGAAAGGGCGGTGATGGAGGATGGTGTTTGCCTCAGAGGACAAGGTGCTGAGGAATCTTCTCCTCTCTCATATCTGGACTGCTGTTTGTCATCTTGCTTGGTGATCTGTACTGGGCTGATGTTGAGTGAGTAAATGGCTATAATTTCTTAATCAGAGAAGCTGGATTCTTTGTGCACTAATAGAATAAAAATTAATGCTAATCATCCTCCTTTTAAACTCTGTAAAATATCCGGACTAATGACTCCATTGTAGACTACATGTATGTAGATAGGAAAGGAAAATTTGTTGGCTTGTTTATTTTTGAGACAGTGCTTCCCCATGTAGTCCAGACTAACCATGAATTCCTCACTTTCCTGCCACTAATTCCTGAAGGTTAGAGTTCCAGGCCTCTGCCACCACCACATCTGTGGCTTTCACCTTTTCTTTTTTTTTTTTTTTTTAGTATAGAACAGAGTTTATTCAGGGCGGGGAGGGGAGAGAGAGAGAGAAGAGAGAGAGAGAGAGAGAGAGAGAGAGAGAGAGAGAGAGAGAGAGAGAGAGAGAGAGTGGAAAGAATGGGGGGGAGGAAGGAATGGGAAGAGAGGGAAGAAAGGGTGAGAGGACAGAGCCTGGAGCAAGAGCAACTTTTACCTTTGAGGGATGAAAATTTCACAGTTTTCTTTGGGTGGGTGGGTGGTTTTGTTTGTTTATTTTTGTGTTTTTCGTTTCTTGGTTTTTGTTTCCTTTGGCTTCTGCTGAACATAGTAGTGTTGTTAGTCCTCCTTCAGGTTAAAACAAAAAAATGAAGACTCAATAAATCTTCTTACTTTTTCTCTCTTACAGCATTGATTGAATTGGCTAAGAAACTGAAAGAAAAATATAAGTTGGGATAAGTTTTGATCTTTCTGGACCAGATTAGAACATCCTTGATTTGATTTCCTGCAATTATTTACCCTGACTATTCTCTCTCCCTCCTCTCTAACTTTTATCTTCTATGAAATAAATGATAGTCACAAGCAGCATCAAACCGCCTTTGTTTTTTTATGTATGGGCTGATGACGAATGTGTAGGTAAATCCATGGAGATTCAAATTATTCTCAGGTACTTCCTTGAGCTCTGTTTAATAATTGGACTATAGCTTTATCTGAAAGATTACTGAGTTCATTCCATGATATAAACACAGAATTGAAAGTCTGAAAAAGACTTGAAATAACATCTATATCTTTAAATAGGGCATAAATATTAGGCATATCACTAGAGGCCTGAGCTTCTAATATTAATATTCTATATTTTCAATATTAATATACTAATCAAGTGGTCTAAGTGTTTAGTTCTTAAACTAGTTCTAGTTTAAGTGTTTAGATTTTCTTCTAAATTCTTTTTGAATTATTGTTATACACAAAACAACATGAGAGCATTGAAAGGTTCAAGAGAAAAATCACAAGTCACACGTAAAAGGAAAACATCAGAAAACTAGATGACTCCTCAGTGGAAACTTTAAAGGCCAAATGAGTCTAAACCAATGGACTCCATTTTCTAAAGACCACAGATGCCAACCCAGATTGCTTTACCTGGCAGACACATCAGACACTGTTAAAGGAGAATGAAACTTTCCATGATATAATGAGATTAAAGAATGCACATCCATCAAGTCAATTCTACTAAGAAGATTAAAAACAATGATTCAGAATGAAAATAGGGATAATTAGTGAAACACAAAATAGGTCTAAGAAAACAAACAGCAGAAGAGAAAGAGAGCAATCAACACTTTGCAATAGTAACTTTAAATATTAGTGGTCTCAATTTTACAAACAAACGACACAAGTTGGTTGAATCAATCAAGAAACAGAATCCACATTTGTTTTTGGTCTATGTGAAACCCATATCATCTTGTAGGATAGGTACCACCTCAGAATGAAAAGATTGAAATAAGTGTTCCAAACAACAGGGGCTAAGAAACAAAGAAGTGTGTTCCTTTCCAAATAGTAGAAACAAAACAAAACAAACTAACAAAGACCACCTTTTACCCAAATTAATTAGAAGTTTTTAAATTATATTTTGATCAAAGAAACAATTAGCAATGAAGGTATTAATTCTAAACTTATACGCAGCAAACTCTAGTGCATCCAATTTTATTAAAAACGTACTGCTGGAGACACCGCCCAGATCTGAAGGGACCCGATCAAAAGCTCCCTGCACCCAAATCCTGTGGGAGGGAGAGCTAAACCTTCAGAGGGGCAGACACGCCTGGGTAGCCCGAAGAGACCACACTCTGCCCACATTTCTGACTCCAGAGGAAAACACCTAAGGACATCTGGGACCCTGGTGCACGGGGGTTGTGGGAAAAGGCGGCGCAGGCACTGCTGGTTGCCACCCGAACGGAGAGCTCAAAAACAGACCTACACGAGCAACTTCAGCCACGGGACCACAGGTAAGACCAACTTTTCTGCTCCAAGCGACCTGCCTGGTGGACTCAGGGCACAGGCCCACAGGAACAGCTGAAGACCAGTAGACAGGAAAGACTACACGCCCAAAAGCAGAACACTCTGTTCCCATAACTGACTGAAAGAAAACAGCAAAACAGGTCTACAGCACTCCTGACACACAGGCCTATAGGAAGGTCTAGCCACTGTCAGAAATAGCAGAACAAGGTAACACCAGAGACAACCTGATGGCAAGAGGCAAGCACAGGAACCGAAGCAACAGAAACCAAGACTACATGGCATCATCGGAGCCCAATTCTCCCACCAAAGCAAACACTGAATATCCAAACATACCAGAAAAGCAAGATCTAGATTCAAAATCACATTTGATCATGATGATGGAGGACTTCAAGAAAGACGTGAAGAACTCCCTTAGAGAAATGCAGGAAAACATAAATAAACAAGTAGAAGCCTATAGAGAGGAATCACAAAAATCCCTGAAAGAATTCCAGGAAATCACAATCAAACAGGTGAAGGAATTAAAAATGGAAATAGAAGCAATAAAGAAAGCACAAAGGGAGACAAGCCTGGATATAGAAAACCAAAGGAAGAGACAAGGAGCCGTAGATACAAGCATCACCAACAGAATACAAGAGATAGAAGAGAGAATCTCAGGAGCAGAAGATTCCATAGAAATCATCGACTCAACTGTCAAAGATAATGTAAAGCAGAAAAAGCTATTGGTCCAAAACATACAGGAAATCCAGGACTCAATGAGAAGATCAAACCTAAGAATAATGGGTATGGAAAAGAGTGAAGACGCCCAGCTCAAAGGACCAGTAAATATCTTCAACAAAATCATCGAAGAAAACTTCCCTAACCTAAAGAAGAAAATGCCCATAAACATATAAGAAGCCTACAGAACTCCAAATAGATTGGACCAGAAAAGAAACTCCTCCTGTCACATAATAGTCAAAACACCAAATGTACAAAACAAAAAAGGAATATTAAAAGCAGTAAGGGGAAAAGGTCAAGTAACATATAAAGGCAGATCTATCAGAATCACACCAGACTTCTCATCAGAGACTATGAAAGCCAGAAGATCCTGGACAGATGTCAGACAGACCCTAAGAGAACACAAATGCCAGCCCAGGTTATTGTATCCAGCAAAACTCTCAATTAACATAGATGGAGAAACCAAGATATTCCATGACAAAACCAAATTTACACAATATCTTTCTACAAATCCAGCCCTACAAAGGATAATAAATGGTAAAGCCCAACATAAGGAGGCAAGCTACACCCTAGAAAAAGCAAGAAACTAATCGTCTTGGCAACAAAACAAAGAGAAGAAAAGCACACAAACATAATCTCACATCCAAATACAAATATAACCAGAAGCAATAATCACTATTCCTTAATATTTCTCAACATCAATGGTCTCAACTCCCTAATAAAAGACATACATTAACAAACTGGATACCAATGAGGACCCTGCATTCTGCTGCCTACAGGAAACACACCTCAGAGACAACGACAGACACTACCTCAGAATGAAAGGCTGGAAAACAACTTTCCACGCAAATGGTCTGAAGAAACAAGCTGGAGTAGCCATTCTGATATCGAATAAAATCGATTTTCAACTAAAAGTCATCAAAAAAAGATAAGGAAGGACACTTCATATTCATCAAAGAAAAAATCCACGAAGATGAACTCTCAATCCTAAATATCTATGCTCCAAATACAAGAGCACCTACATACATAAAAGAAACCTTACTAAAGCTCAAAGCACACACTGCACCTCACACAATAATAGTAGGAGGTTTCAACACCCCACTCTCATCAATGGACACATCATGGAAACAGAAAATAAACAGAGACATAGACAGACTAAGAGAAGTCATGAACCAAATGGACTTAACAGATATTTATAGAACATTCTATTCTAAAACAAAAGGATGTACCTTCTTCTCACCACCTCATGGTACTTTCTCCAAAACTGACCACATAATGGATCATAAAACAGGCCTCAATAGATACAGAAAGATAGAAATAATTCTATGTGTCCTATCAGACCACCATGGGCTAAAGTTAGTCTTCAATAACAGTAAGAAAAGAACACCCACATATACATGGAAGTTGAACAATGCTCTGCTCAATGATAACCTGTTCAGGGAAGAAATAAAGAAAGAAATTAAAGATTTCTTAGAATTTAATGAAAATGAAATTACAACATACCCAAACTTACAGGACACAATGAAAACTGTTCCTAGAGGAAAACTCATAGCTCTGAGTGCCTGCAGAACGAAAAAGGAGAGAGCATATGTCAGCAGCCTGACAGCACACCTAAAATCTCTAGAACAAAAAGAAGCAAATACACCCAGGAGGAGTAGAAGGCAGGAAATAATCAAACTCAGAGCTGAAATCAACCAAGTAGAAACAAAAAGGACCATACAAAGAATCAACAGAACCAAAAGCTGGTTCTTTGAGAAAATCAACAAGATAGATAAACCCTTAGCCAGACTAACCAGAAGACACAGAGAGTGTGTCCAAATTAACAAAATCAGAAATGAAAAGGGAGACATAACAACAGAGCCAGAGGAAATTCAAAAAATCATCAGATCCTACTACAAAAGCCTATATTCAACAAAACTTGAAAGTCTGGAGGAAAGGACAATTTCCTAGACAGATACCAGGTACCGAAGTTAAATCAGGAACAAATAAACCATGTAAACAACCCGATAACTGCTAAAGAAATAGAAGCAGTCATTAAAAGTTTCCCAACCAAAAAGAGCCCAGTTCCAGATGGGTTCAGTGCAGAATTCTATCAGACCTTCATAATAGACCACATACCAATACTATTCAAAAATTTCCACAAAACGAAACAGAGTGCTACCAAATTCCTTCTATGAAGCTACAATTACTCTTATACCTAAACCACACAAAGACCCAAGAAAGAGAACTTCAGACCAATCTCCCTTATGAATATCGACACAAATATACTCAATAAAATTCCTGCAAACTGAATCCAAGAGCACATCAAAACAATCATCCATCATAATCAAGTAGGCTTCATTCCAGGGATGCAGCGATGGTTTAATATATGGAAAACCATCATCATAATCCACGAAGTGTAACGATATATATGTATACATATATATATATGTATATATATATATATATAACGAAGTGAAAGAACAAAACCACATGTTCATTTCATTAGATGCTGAGAAAGCATTTGACAAAATTCAACACCCTTTCATGATAAAAGTCCTGGAAAGAACAGGAATTCAAGGCCCATACCTAAATATAGTAAAAGCCATATACAGCAAACCAGTTGCTAACATTAAACTAAATGGAGAGAAACTTGATGCAATCCCACTAAAATCAGGGACTAGACAAGGCTGCCCACTCTCTCTCTGCTTATTCAATATAGTTCTTGAACTTCTAGCCAGAGCAATCAGACAACAAAAGGTCATCAAAGGGAAAGGAAGAAGTCTAAATACCACTATTTGGAGAAGATATGATTGCATACATAAGTCATCACAAAAGTTCCACCAGAGAACTACTAAACCTGATAAAACACCTTCAGCAAAGTGGCTGGGTATAAAATTAACTCAAATAAATCGGTGGCCTTTGTCTACACAAAAGAGAAACAAGCTGAGAAAGAAATTAGGGAAACGACACCCTTCATAATAGTCCCAAATGATATAAAATACCTTGGTGTGACTTTAACCAAGCAAGTGAAAGATCTGTATGATAAGATCTTCAAGCCTCTGAAGAAAGAAATTGAAGAAGACCTCAGAAGATGGAAAGATCTCCCATGCTCATGGATTGGCAGGATTAATAAAGTAAAAATGGCCATTTTACCAAAAGCGATCTACAGATTCAACGCAATCCCCATCAAAATTCCAACCCAATTCTTCATAGAGTTAGACAGAACAATATATAAATTCATCTGGAATAACAAAAAACCCAGGATAGCTAAAACTATCTTCAACAATAAAAGGACTTCTGGGGGAATCATTATCCCTGGACTCAAGCACTATTACAGAGCAATAGTGATAAAAACTGCATGGTATTGGTACAGAGACAGACAGATAGACCAGTGGAATAGAATTGAAGACCCAGAAATGAATCCACACTCCTATGGTCACTTTATTTTTGACTTAGAAGCCAAAACCATCTAATGGAAAAAAGATAGCATTTTCAGCAAATGGTGCTGTTTCAACTGGAGGTCAGCGTGTAGAAGAATGTAGATCGATCCATGCTTATCACCCTGTACAAAGCTCAAGTCCAAGTGGATCAAGGACCTCCACATCAAACCAGATACACTCAAACTAATAGAGGGAAAAGTGGGGAAGCATCTGGAACACATGGGCACTGGAGAAAATTTCCTGAACAAAACACCAATGGCTTATGCTCTGAGATCAAAAATAGACAAATGGGATCTCATAAAACTGCAAAGCTTCTGTCAGGCAAATGACACTGTTGTTAGGACGAAACGGCAACCAACAGATTGGAAAAAGATCTTTACCAATCCTACAACTGATAGAGGGCTTATGTCCAAAATATACAAAAAACTCACAAAGTTAGACCGCAGGGAGACAAATAATCCTATTAAAAAATGGGGTTCAGAGCTAAACAAAGAATTCACAGCTGAGGAATGCCGAATGGCTGAGAAACACCTAAAGAAATGTTCAGCATATTTAGTCATAAGGGAAATGCAAATCAAAACAACCCTGAGATTTCACCTCACACCAGTGAGAATGGCGAAGATCAAAAACTCAGGTGACAGCAGATGCTGGCGAGGATGTGGAGAAAGAGGAACACTCCTCCATTGTTGGTGGGATTGCAGACTGGTACAACCACTCTAGAAATCAGTCTGCAGGTTCCTCAGAAAATTGGACATTGCACTACCTGAGGACCAAGCTATACCTCTCTTGGGCATATACCCAAAAGATGCCCCAACATATAACAAAGACACGTGCTCCACTGTGTTCATAGCAGCCTTATTTATAATAGCCGGACGTTGGAAAGAACCCAGATGCCCTTCAACAAAGGAATGGATACAGAAAATGTGGTACATCTACACAATGGAATATTACTCAGCCATCAAAAACAAAGACTTTATGAAATTCATAGGCAAATGGATGGAACTGGAAAATATCATCCTGAGTGAGGTAACCCAATGACAGAAAAATACACATGGTATGCACTCATTGATAAGTGGATATTAGCCCAAATGCTTGAATTACCCTAGATGTTCAGAAAACATGAAACTCAAGAAGGATGACCAAAATGCGAATGCTTCACTCTTTCTTTAAAAGGGGAACAAGAATACACTTAGGAGGATATAGGGAGGCAAAGTTTAGAATAGAGGCTGAAGGAGCACCCATTCAGAGCCTGCCCCACATGTGGCCCATACATATACAGCCACCAAACTAGATAAGATGGATGAAGCAAAGAGGTGCAAGCTGACAGGTACTGAATGTAGATCTTTCCTGAGAGACACAGCCAGAATACAGCAAATATATAGGCGAATGCCAGCAGCAAATCACTGAACTGAGATCGGGACCGCCGTTGAAGGAATCAGAGAAAGAACTGAAAGAGCTTGAAGGGGCTCGAGACCCCATATGACCAACAATACCAACCAACCAGAGCTTCCAGGGACTAAGCCACCACCCAAAGACTATGCATGGACTGACCCTGGGCTCCAACCTCATAGGTAGCAATGAATAGCCTAGTAAGGGCACCAGTGGAAGGGGAAGCCCTTGGTCCTGCCAAGACTGAACCCCAGTGAACGTGATTGTTGGGGGCAGGGTGGTAATGGGGGGGATGGGGAGGGGAACACCTATCTAGAAGGGGAGGGGGAGGGGTTAGGGGATGTTTGCTTGGAAACCGGAAAGGTGGATAACAATCAAAATGTAAATAAGAAATACCCAAGTTAATAAAGATTAAAAAAAAACACCAAAAAACAAACAAACAAACAAACAGAAAACCAATGACTTTATGAAATTCTTAGGCAAATGGATGGAACTAGAAAATATCATCCTGAGTGAGGGAACCCAATCACAAAAGAATACACATGATATGTACTCACTATTAAGTGCATATTAGCACAAATGCCTAGAACACCCTAGATACAATTTACACACCACATGAAACTCAAGAAGGAAGACAAAAGTTGGGATGCTTCAGTGCTTCTTAGAAGGGAGAAGAAAATACTCACAGGAGGAAAAACAAAAGAAAGTATGGAGCAGAGACTGAAGGAAAGGCCATCCAGAGACTGCCTCACATGAGGATCCATCCCACATGCAGTCACCAAACCCAGTCAGTATTGGGGATGCCAAGAGGTGCAGGCTGACAGGCGCCTGATGTAGCTGATGTAGCTGTCTCCTGAGAGGCTCTGCCAGAGCCTGACAAATAGAGGTGGATGCTTGCAGCCAATCATTGGACAGAAAACGGGGTCCCCAATGGAGGAATTAGAGAAAGGACTGAGGTAACTGAGGGGATTTGCAACCGCATAGGAAGAACAACAATATCAACAATCAGATACCCCAGAGCTCCCAGAGACTAAACCACCAACCAAAGAGTACACATGGAGCAACCCTTGGCTCCAGTCACATATGTAGCAGGGAATGGGCCTTGTCAGGCATCAATGGGAGGAGAAGCTCTTGGTCCTAGGAAGGCTCAATATCCCAGTGTAGGGGAATGGCAGGATAGTGAGGCAGGAGGGAGTGGGTGGGTGGGTGAGGGAGCACCCTCATGGAGGCAGGGGGTGGAGGGATGGGATGGGGGTTTTCCAGAGGGGAAATGGGGAAAGGAGATAACATTTAAAATGTACAATAAAGAAACTATCCAATACAAGAAATAAAATTGGAAAAAAAGTGAAGATTGGAGGATTCCTAAGAGACCTAGCACACACCCGATATTTGTTACTGTTTGTAACTTTTGTCACACATTGTTACTATTTAATTCCTGCTTAAATGTCACCTCTCCAATGAGCTTCAATGGCTTCCAAACTAGTCATCCCAGGTTAGAGCAGGTTTCATGCAGTGCTTAGAATTACCTGACATTTGCTTATCTACTTCATTATTTGCTTGTCGGTTTTTTATCTTCTCTATACAATGTCAACTTGATTATTTTCACTCTTATAGTCTAAGTAATTCATGCCATGGTGATTTCACTGGCTGATCACAGTGAGGTGGAATATATTGTTTTGCTCATTAACAGCATTGTGAATGTTCTGTGTCCATTACACTAGGTACAGGCTTGATAATTGCGTGACTGAAACTTGACTAGATGGACGGGTGATTAAGCAGGATTCACACAAATTTAAATTAAGGGTTAGGCCAGAAATGAAGATAGAGAACGTTGCTAAATGTATTCATGAGGTAACCTACATCTATCAGAGCAAGGACTAGGCAGGATCTGGATAATGTCTTAGAAGTAGACACCACGCCTGTGTTTTATGACATTAAATAGACAGAGAAAGGGAAGATAGGCAGGAATTCAACAAAGAGAGTTAACTGAGGAAAGACCTGTTGGTGCTCAGCTATAGGAATGCCTTACTATTGTCTGACATATTTGTAAGGATCTATTTGGTCTATGTAATTGTTAACTATATATTTGTAACTACTAATTTGGTCTTTCATGTCTTGATATAGAGACCCTAGAAACACATGTATAGCTCATTGCAAATGAATGTGAGGCCAGAATCTATACTTGTTGTGTAAAGCGGGATGAATCACTCCCAAAACTATTGCATCTAGTGCTGACTCTGGGTATAAGCACAAAGATTTAATTCTTTTTTTTTTTTTTTTTTTTTTGTCCACAAAGCAGATAGTATAAAAGTTGGAAAATTTGGCCATTGGTATGTAAACACTCAAATATTTGTTGTAACGCTGAGTGGTGAAACATTCACTTAGTCTCAAGGGTCACATGGTTGGCAGAAATTTGGATATGCAAATGAGCTGCCCCTTTCCAGGAGAATGCAAAGGCTCCACAGGAAAGCAGTCACCACTCAGCTGTCCAAGTAAACTTCAAGACAGTTTCTGCAGTGAAATTTCACAGTCGTTCCTCCCCAAAGCTCCAGGTCCTAGTCCATCGTTTGAGAGTCAGGAAAGTCCTGTCCTAAATAAAAGATTAGTCTACCATGAAATCCTAAGAATTGAGAAAATTTCCTTCAGATCAATCTACTGTCTTTCCTCAACCCATCATCATCTACCTTGCAAGTGTTTTCTTTTTTCTTTTTTTCCTCCCCCACCCCCCATCTTTATTAACTTGGGTATTTCTTATTTACATTTGATTGTTATTCCCTTTCCTGGTTTCAGGGCCAACATCCCCCTAACCCCTCCCCCTCCCCTTCTCTATGGGTGTTTCCCTAACCATCCTTGCCCCCACATTACCACCCTCCCCAGGCAAGTTTTTTGCTTATGCATTTACTGTTTTTTGTAATTGTTTCTAATGTAACAGACAGATTTACACTGGCTAACAGTTTCAAAGGTTTAGGTCAACGTCAGCTAGCTCTAGTGCTTTGGGCCTAAGTGAGGTAAAGGATCAGCAGTGGGAATACGTGGTCTAGGATACAGAAGGGAAGCAGAAGGAAGGCCCTGGGCACATGGTAGACCCTTCAAAGACACAAACCCAATGACTACTTCCTCCAACACATCCCACCTAGTAGTCCAGGTAGCTATGAATCCATCAGTGAATCCATTGGCTAAGGTGAAAATACACATGATCCAAACACTTCTCAACAGGGACAACAGCTGTAGAACACAGGTTAAGTATATGAGGCTTTCTCAAGGACAGAGAAAAGATGCTTCTGAACACAGTGGCTGGCTCCCCTGAAGTGCATAAGGCAACTCATTGTTCTTCTCCACATCCTGGTCATTGGCCCTCACATGAACCTGTGGAAATCCACCACCATGTCACAAGGAATCCTTCTTGATTCCTTGGGTAAATATTCTGATTTCAGTGCCAGGATGACCTTTAGATGATTAAGAATTGTGCTGTTTCCTGATTGCCTCCCTGTACCTTACCCTTTTCCACATCAGTGCTTTTTTTAAAATCACACTTGCTGATGACTATGTCAGTATTTTGAAATATTTATTCAGTGATCTGCTCCAGACTTAAGGATATGCTGGTAGCTTGAAACTAGTGCTGATGTTCAGTGCTCATTTCAAAGTCAGAACTACAGCTCTTAATAAAAACAACCATTTTTGTAGTAAAATAATTTTTGCCTAATCTCAAGAATATTTTAAACAAAAAGTCTTTTCTGATCCAAGAACATGGTATAGAAAATTTTCACTGAGAGTCAAAAGAACTCTGAAAATCTATACAAATAGGCCTCATGAGAGATTACTAACCTCCTCCCCCATGCTTATGGAGCACTGTCTCTAGATAAAACTGTCCCTAGAAATGCTTAAGTTGACTCTATTTATGATGAGTCTTCAAATAAATTCCAGCTGTAGACATTTTTATAAAGGGGTATAAATTTTACTCTTTAGTTTGCAAATGTCTTAAGAGATGAAGAAAGTGGAAGATGCGTTGCAATAAAGAACACACGAAAACCCACTTAAAAAGAATATGTGGTGTGTGTGTGTGGGGTAAGATGAACTGTGGACTGCAGACCTTTCTTTGACAAAACATAATTATGTTTTTAGACACATTAGACAATAGACACATTTTTAAAGAAAAACAAGCATTGCATATATGTTGGGTTTAAAGAGTTAAAACCTACACTCTGGGACAGACATTGTAATGTAGGTGCTTGTAATGCCTGAGCTCTAGAGGTTGAACTACATAGGAAGACCATGTTACCAAAAACAAAAGCAATAATAATAATAGTAATAATAATAATAAGAAGAAGAAGAAATTATTCACTTACCATGTAGTTAAATTTTGAAAGTAAATACTTAGTTTTACAAAAATCAATTGGTGAATATTTAATGACCTGAGAAAACATTGTATCTGCTCTTCATTTAACCTCCAAACCAAGGACATGAACACTTCAAGTAAAGGACACATTCAGACACTCTGCTGAAGACTTACATCTGAGCTCAACCATAATGTCACCCACAGACATATGTTTGAAGTTGCCTTCAAATGATTTCTACCTTCATCTTTTCAAATAGTGCCATGTGTGCCCACATACTGTCAAGAGGCAACAAATTCCTTAGGTAATGTTCCCAATCTCTCACGCAAGTATTCTATGAGCACATGAAAGTAACTATTGTTTAGTAAATTAAAACTTGTCAGGAAATAAGTGACAAAACAATGTTTGTTTCAAGAATGGAAAAATGAAGTAACAGGAATCTAAAAAGGAACAAGGTAAAAGCAGCATGGACAGATAATGTGTGAGTGGATGGCAGGGCTACAGTCCTCTGTCCCACTCAGCCCCTGCTTTCTTTTAAGGCCAGCCCTGCATGTTGTCTCTGCACCCAGCCTTACAGGGCCACCCTCCTCAGAGAGAAGAGACATAGATGCCAAATATCCCTAAGAATGAAACAATGCTTCCTTGACAGATTCCTTCTTGCCATACATCACAAATTTCCATGATCTTGAAGAGAAGCCTCATTTAATGACAACACAACTTTCCCTAGTGTAGCTGCAAGAGGGAAAGCAAATTTTTCAAATGTATCTAAAGATATTGAAGTAAAAAAATTCATTTCAACTAACAACTGTTCTGCTGTTTTTCAAAGATAAACTCTATAGTACAGATGGGGTCTGATTGACTACTAGAGTGTACTTCATGCAAAAGTGATGATTCTGGGAAGTTTTCGGCTAGACAGGAGGTAAAAAGATAGTTCTATTTTTGAAAGAAATGTGAGAGATGATAAATGTATGAAGAAAATTAATCATGCCAATAGGATGAAAATGGTCAGAAAAAATGACAATCTTTCTTTTATATTTGAATGTATGAAAGAAAATCTCTATCAAAACAAAACTAGACAAAAAACAAAACAAAACAAAACAAAACAAAACTGTTCCCTGAGCCAGTCATCGGAAATACTATGCATAAAATACTGTCAGGGTCAGCCCTCATCAGTTACAATAGCTGTTTTTCACAGGAACATGAAACTGGAAAACAGGTAGAAAATTATGATTTGGGACTTGCAAAAGAACTAAGATCATACCACCATGTATTGACCGTGAATCTAACAAACCACGTTGTACACCTAAGGTTGTGTAAAGAACTTCACTGTATGGTACAATAAGCATGGCTCAACAGGTAAAGGTGCTAGGCATCAAGGCTGAAAACTTAAGTTTGATTCCCAAGACCCACGTAGTAAAGAGAGAGAGAGAGAGAGAGAGAGAGAGAGAGAGAGAGAGAGAGAGAGAGAGAGAGAGATGACTCTTCTAAGTTAACCTATGACCTGTACACATGCACTGTGGCATACACTTGCCTCCTCAAAAAAAATAGATAAATAAAGCTTTAATTAATGCCAGGCCATACAGTTTAGGATAGAAATGTGTAATTGGGAATTCAAAGAAATAACTGACAATATCCAGGCATTGAATCAACCATATCTTTAAGGGAGTGACTGCAATTGTGAAAAACAATGTCATCTTCAGATGAACTGGATCCTATGCCTCTGCCAGATATTTTCAAGCGTGTAGGCAATGCTCCTCTCTAGCCTCTGCGTCAGGTCCTTCCTCCAGGTTCATGCCCTGGGTTTCTGCACAGACTCCCCTTCATGATGAACTGTAAGATGTGAGGTGATATAAGTCCTCTCTCACCCCAAGTTGCCTTGGGGCATGGTGTTTTATCACAACAGTAGAAAGGAGAACTAGGACTCTGGGTATCTTTAAAACATCCCCACTAAGCCAGCTGGAATAATGGTTTGCGAGGTTTGGCCTGATAGGTGGAAAGAATTTAGAAGCTGTTATTTCAGAGCCTCCCATTCCACAAAGCCAAACGTGGGTATTTTAAAATAAAAGAGAAAGAAATGGGATGAAGAAATGGATCAACAGTTAAGAGCACTGGCTGCTCTTCCAGAAGACCCAGGTTCAGCACCAAGCACCCACGTAGTGGCTGTCTGAAGCTCCAGTTCCAGAGGATCAGACACCTTCTTCTGATCTCTGTTAGCACTGCCCACAAACGGTACAGACATTCATACAGGCAAAACCATCACACAAAAATTAAAAAGCAAACTGAGTTGATTTGAAAAAAAGAAGATACACAGTACTGTTTGAAATACTCAAAGTCCATGCAGGTATAAATCCCAAGAACATGTCTTCCATATGCAGTGGAAAGAAACTAAATTCGTTTTCTTAGATAATTAGGTTTTTAAAAAAAAAGAAAAAAGAAAACACATTCCGTCCCATGGAAGCAGAATTTGCTTTCAAAAGTAGTCACATATAAACCATAGAAGCTGCACTACTCACAGTCAGACATGATACTTTTTCAAAAGAGTTGGGTTAGCCAGCCAGGGGAGCTAGCTATTTACAAACACAGGTGGGACAGCTCCAGAATATACCCCGAGTACAAACACTGATCAGGGTCAGCTTTCAGAAAGTACTTAACAACCCCACCGCAAACACTAAATGATTCAGCCGCACACAACTGTCCCTGAAATGCCTGGGAACTCAGACTGGGTGGTTCAGTGTAGAGCCCAACAGTATCATTACTGTCAAGCATCCCAAAGCACCTCTCCACAGAGGTAAAGCAAGTTTCTGACCCTAGAAAGTACCTATAGATACCCACTTCTCTCCTGAGATTGGGAAGAAAACAGGAGAAATGGGTAAAAAAAAAAAACTTCTATTTTATTTCTTTCCTAAAAGTGAAATGCATTTCTAAGCATTGTTGCCCACGGTGCTGATACCTAGGTAGGACTTTACAATGTATTGAATAGACTATTTATGTCTTTAGTAGTTATCTACAAATTAATAAATTGTAGAAATATAATATTTTTATAAATACAAGAAATGAATGTGTTGAGAGTTTTACTCTAAGTGGCTGTGTTTCAGCCTAAGCTAGTCCATGCTACATCACCTTGTAGTTTTTGCCTAGCAGTAGGTGGGCCTCATGGGTTGTTAGCTACTGGCTAATCTGACTAAGGCTCTGCTCTGCTCCCTTAGCAAAAGCAGAAAGACTGTAACAATCTTTACTTCTCTACATTGGAACAATGAGATGAGATCAGTGGTTGATCTCATCATAGCAATGTCTTAGAAATAAATTTCTCCTCAGTATTCAGAGAAGATCAGAATTGTGTCCTGATATCAGTGCAGTCTGCTAGACCTCAGCCAAACTGAATTTGTCCTGACTGGCAAACTCAGTAGCTTCAAGACTTCCATATGAATCATGCCAAGGTTCTACTGTCATCTCTTCATTACGAATGTCCTCAAAACCTGTTGATATGAGTTCCCAAATCCTGTTTCCGTGTTCTTTGCAGACGCAAAGATGTTGGGTGCCAGCTGGCCCTCATGTACACTGGTGTCAATCACAAACTCAGCTCTGACCTCCACACTCATGCCACAGAGAAAATGTGTCTAGTTATCACAATAGGGCTTCACGCAGTGCATCATTTTAGTTTTATTTCTAAACTGTTGTTAAATAAACACATTGCATTTAAGATTACTCTATTTAAACCTGTAGTCTGTGAAGTAGATATTATTAATACATTTTTTAAAAAGAATAATCATGGACTGAATAGATGTGTTTAAGAGCTCTGACTGCTCTTCCAGAGGTCCTGAGTTCAATTCCCAGCAACCACATGGTGGCTCACAACCATCTGTGATGGGATCCAGTACCCTCTGCTGGTGTGTCTGAAGACAGCTACAGTGTACTAACATACATAAAATAAATGAAATGAGCAAGTGCGTTCAAGACTCATACAAGTTCATAAAAAAAAAAAAAGAATCATTTCAGTGCTGAAGAAATGGTTCACTGGTTAAGACAGAAGACTGGAGTTCAGATCCAGTACCCAAGTTAGAGTCTCACAGTCACACACAACTCCAGCTCTAGAATTTGACATGCACTTTTGTCCAGTGCAGGCACTTGTACAAGCACATAATTAAAAAATATTAAGCTAAAAAAAGGCAGTATGGTATAGTGGTTAAAAGGTTGGACTCCCGTGCGAAAACTTACAGGTTCAAATCCCACCTCTACAGAAAAAATTAAGCTGGAGTTATATCTTTAAAGAACAATAGTGCCAACTGGAATATATTTGTGACTTTGTAATAAATATTAATGTAATTGTTACCATCTTGTAAGCATTTTTCAAAGGTAAATTATAACAATAATCATATAATTCATGTAAAAATTCAGATTTCACATGTTGAAAATGATTAACTCTGGTCTACTCAGAGGTAAAAATGGTTGATATAAACACCTACCAACTGGAGTTTGACTCCCCAGGATCCACATGGTAGAGTAATAGAATAGAATCCTAACTCCTTTAAGCTGTCTTCTGGTACACACACACACACACACACACACACACACACACACACACACACACACACACACACAAAGACCAATAAGTAAAATCAAATAAATACTAAAACAATAGTTAACTCTAAAGAGTAAGTTGTCCTTGTCACATATGCATTTTCTCAGTTTTTAATGTCACAAAGCCAATAAAAGTTCTTTGGTGTTTATGAAGAACATAAATCAAACCTGGCAGTGGCTTTTGAGCAAGATATGGGACAAAAAATGTTAAGAAATACAGGAGTAAAATATGTAACAAGACTGAAGCTTGAAAGCCAGGACATAAAGGAAATTATATCACATGGAGAACCTTCTGCCTAGCAGAGGGAATCAAGCAGGGTAACTTCCCACTGGCTTCACAGGGGGAAATACTTTAAAACTATCTTACAAAAGAGTATCTTACATAGAGTTCTAAGAAGAAATTGGAAAATCGATAATAATAAAAATAATGATATTAAAATTAGTAAATTATCTGAATAGGCATTGTTCAAATATGTTATATGATATATAGCTGGAAGACATCGAAACCACAATAATCTCACCTCAAAATGGTTAATATCAATAAAAAAAATTCAGGGTTCACCTAGAACTGAGAAAGTTTAGGCCAAGTGTGGAAGAAATGGTAATTTCAGGGCAGGGTCCCACCAAGCTAGTTTATCATCCCTGGTTAACAGAAGCAGGCAGGTCTCTGCATTTTTTTTTTGCTGTCTCCTAAGAATCAAAGAGCTGGGGTCATGGAATGCTGACTCTTAGAATAAGCAAAAGGGAACCTGGAACCCATAACTGAATTGATATGTAAATAAAAACCTGGGCTTTCAGCCTGCATGAGGTGAGCAAGCAAAAAGCAATAGAAGTCAGAAAATCCACAGAAAGTGAACAGAACTCTTTTAAAAATTTTTCATAGCTCTTTTAGATTTTTTTCTAATAGAATTTCTGACCTTGGTGGGAAATCCCAAGAATTACTTAGAGAATGAACATAGCTCTTTTAGAATGTTTTCTAGCAGCTACCCAGACAGAACTGCTTTGAGAGCTCTTTTAGAACTTTTTTCTGGCTTTTTGATTTTGATTGGAAAACCCAAGAAATACTTCTAGAATTTTCCTAACAGGGTTTATGACTTGGTCAGAAGATTCAAGAATTTTTTATGGCAGCTTTTCCAACTTTGGTTGGAAAACTCATGAGCTATCCAGAGAGCTTTTAACTTTTACAAGCAGAAAGCTGGTTGTCTTAACGAGAGAGTTCCTTAGAATAGCAAGAAAAACCTGTCTAGGGTAGAGCACAACACACACTCACACACACACACACACACACACACACACACACACACACACACACACACAGAGCAGGGAGGGGAGGGGAAGGGAGATCAGTTAAAAAGCTGTCTTGAGCAAACTACAGAGCCAAGCGCTTTCTACAGAGAGCTATCTAGAGAGCCATCTCAAGAAGAACATAGGCTGCCAAGTCTTAACCCACTATTTGACTTTGAGTCATTTGTTTTTAGAAACCCCTTCTCTCAGAACCCCTCTCAAATTGAGGCTAGTCCTTGGCACCTTCGTAATCAAAGATCTGGAAAGATTAGGATTACAAGGGACATGCCTCAGCATAATACAGGTGGTTGGCAGAAAGCCCATAGCCTACATTAACTTAAGTAGAGAGAAACTCAAAGAAATTGTACTCAATTGTCTACTCTTTCCATACCTACTCAGTATAGTACTTGAAGTCTTAACAAGAGTGATAAGATTACTCAAGGATATCAAAACAAATTGAAAAGGAAGAAGTCAAAGTGTCTTTATTTACATATCATTTAATAACATACTTAAGTGGCTCTAAAAACTCAATCAGGAAATTTTCAGCAAAGTAGTAGGATACAAAATTACTACATAAAAATCAGCAGCCTTTCTATATACAAACAAAAAACAACTAAGAAAAAAACAAAAACAAAAAATTGGGAAGCTCTGACCAATTAAGTGAAAGTCTACATAACAAAAGACACTAAAGAATGAAGTTGAAGAAGATATCTGAAGACATGAAAAACTTCCATGCTCACAGAGCAGTTAAACTGACATAGTAAAAATGGTTACTCTACAAGAAGCAATCTACGAATTCAAAGCAATGCCCCTTCAAAATGTCAACATAATTCTTCATAGCACTTGAAAGGCCAATTTTAGGCTTCATAAGGAAACACAAAGAAACCAGAGACTAAAAATAATTCTGAACAATAAAAGATAGGGGTGTCATTATCCCTGATCTCAAATTGTCCTACAGCACTATAGTAATAAAAACAATAAGATATTGACATAAAACCAGACACATTGATCAATGGAATCAAATTGAAGACCCAGGCATAAATCCACACACCTAGGGACAACTAATTGTTTTTTTTAAAGAAGTAGAAGTATACACTAGAAAAAAAGACAGCGTCTTCAACAAATGGAAGGCACTAAACTGTATGTCAGCATGTAGAAGAATCCAAATGAGTTCATACTTATCACTGTGCATAAACTCAACTGCAAATGTATGTAAGACCTCAAAGTAAAGCCCGATAAACTGAACCTGGTAGAACAGAAAATGAGAATCCCCAAACAGCTCAGGCTGTGCCAAAAACATAGGTTGTTATCCACAAGCAGACATTGCTGAAGATAATACTTAACACAACTCATTGAACATAGAGAAATTGAGATGGTTCCTATATAGAACCTTAACCCCTACATTGTAGCATCTTTGGTATAGGAAGATACTCTCCCAGCTAACAAAAGAGAAACATAAATACCAAGCCAGCCACAAACCCTTTGATCTACGGTGGTTTCCACCTGCAAGATATGCTCAGGCCATGGCAGCTCAAAGCAGAGAGAGAGTAACTGTTCAAATCTGATTGACTTATGGCCCAATCCACAGTATGGAACCCATACATGACACAGCTTGGGTGACAAAGCACCAGAGACTAGAAAGTCCAGAAATCAAGGGTAAAACCAAATACTACTGGTGTTTTTTATTTTTTTAAATAAAATCTTGCTTAATTTTATTTAATTGCATCCCTGATGATCTGATACGTTTTATTCATGAGGTTTTCTACTAGGTTTTGTCACTTGATTTGATGAGACTCTTATGTCGAACTTTTCAGCTTAACTTTTTTTTTTGGTATTTTTATGACTTTCTTTTATTTATGTGTGTGTATTAATGTGTATTCATTAATGTATTCATGGACTCCAGAAGAGAGTGTCATATTTCAAAGAACAGAAATTAGAGGGACTATAAACTGCACAACTTGAATGCTCAGAAGTGAACTCATGACCTGGAAGAACATCAACTTCTCTTAATAATGAAGCCATCTTTTCCAACCCTCTTGTTTCCAGTATTGTTCAATTGTCTTGGATTGAAATATTATCTTTATTGTTCATAGAGCTGGAGTCAGTGAGTGAAAGGATGAGGGAGTGAGGAGGTGGGGTAGGGGTGGTGCTGGGGACTTTGGAGACAGGGGGAGGAGGAATGGGATGAGGAACTGTTGGAGGGCAAACCGGGAGGGGGATAAAGACTGGACTGTAAAAAACAGATTAAAGGTTAAACAAAATAGAATGAATGTCAGCTGAGAAAGCATAAGGAATAGGATTCATTCAACTTAGAAAACTAAGGAGAAAAGTGCATGGAAGTTAACACTGCAATGTTTCCAATATCCACAGAGCTTAAGTATTATTGCTCTTGTGGAAAGATTTGGTTAAGTCCTGAATATAAGAGGAGGTAGGGGTTGAGAAAATGAGGTAGGAATGAGAGGGGAAGTCTATGGGCTATATTTAGGGAGACTAGTAGAAGAACATACAATAAAATAGATATAGAGACACACAGGACAGCCATGAAACCTAGATAAATAATTTAAAAACCGAAGCAAGATCATTGAGATATGTTTTTCGGGAGTCAATATTTTTAAAGGTAAAAGAAAAAGAGAAAGTTAATATTTCTTCTTTGATAGGATGGATTTCACTCATCTGCCCCTGTAGTCTGCTTCTGACAGGCCAGGCCAGTTTGCATGTGGCTGTGACGAGGCTCTGGCCTGACTGCACTGAGGTAACCACTGTGCTTCACATTTGCATCTTTGTTCCTTCCCACAGCCCCAGGCTGCACATTGCATTTCAGCCTCATCCCCTCATCGTGATCCTCCCTGCCTACTGTGATCCACCTCCCGTCATGTCCGCACAGCCTGTTTCATCTCTCCAGCCTGTGGTTTCTGCAGCATTTGTGTGCTGCTGAGTGGAGTGGGGTGGGAAGGGAGAGAAGGGATAGGAACTGAGGCACCTCTTGGTCGTTTCCATAGACATTGCCCAAGATGCATGGTTTGTTGACATTCCTGCCTACTTCTTTGCAAAGATTCTTATTCCTTCGATCTCAATGATTATCTCCTGTAGGAAGAAAAGCTCTTGTTCTTAATCCTGTTTTCTCTCATAGATCACAATGTGGACACAATCTGCCAGCCTGCTCAGAAATCCTGCGCTTTTTTTCACACCCCCACTGTTCTCAGCACCTCAATGGTGCTTTCCCTTCCCACACAGCCTCCACATGTGCTTTCATAACACAAAAATTCCATGGCCCTCTCTTTTCCTCTTTCCCTCCTTCTAGATAATTTCCTCCCCCGACCCCATATAGTACTCTCCCTCCTTTAATGCCATACACAAATTTCTGATTAAATTTGTTCCTTCATATATGCTACATTGACCTTTTATCCTTTTGTTATTTGTTTCTTTATTTTCCAAAGCAGTAGGTTTTCTTAGTTTGGTTTGGGTTTTGAATTTTGCTGTTGTTGTTGTTGTTTGAAGTATGTCTAGATTGAGGTGTTTGTGTGCTTGGTTCTCTACAGTTTTCCCAATATCTATCATAGAGTCTAATTATATTTATAAGTCTGGGTGTGGTGACATAAACTTTAACCTCAACACTTAAGAGGTAGATGCAGGAGGATCAGAAGTTGAAAGCTAACTTTGGCTAAGAGATCCTATGTTAAAGACAAAACAAAGCAAAAAATAAAACATAAAAAACACGGAAAGAAGGAAGAGAAAAAGAAAAGAGAGAAGCGAAAAGAAAAGCTTAATGAGTGGACTCAGTGGATGCAGCCATTGAAAATGCTACTTTCCCCTGTCCTTTTACTCTTACATTTTGAATTTTGTACAAGAATTTCTGAAATCCTGTGGGGTCATATTTGTTCTTCTCCATCAGTGCTGGGCTCACACTCCCTGTGTGATGGGATGGCCCTCATTGAATACACAGTGGGGACACTCTGGAAAACACTTGGATTCAGCAGCTCTGCCCCAATTACTCCCTTGAAGGAGACACAAAGCTGAGAATTCTGTTCGTTTCTAATTTGTTCTATGTCGAAGGGAGCAATGCAGACAGTGGGAAGACCATGCTGATATCTTCAGCTTGTTGGAGTTTATGAGTATGGCAGCCCTGTGCCTCACACAAGAGAAAGCCAAAGTTCTTTATTGGACAACACCCATGTTCTCAGAATCAAGGATTTGTCAAACATTTGAAGTCATGACCTTTCTAAATGGCCTCTGGCTGTGCGGTTGATTCTCATTTACTTCACTTCCCAACCTTTCCCGTCACTCACTTACCAGGTTGTGGCAGCTTCTGATTGGTGAGCTCTCCATATATAGTCCCATGATGTGGAACCCTGGTATCGACAGTCTTCCTTGTCTCCAAGTATTGGAGCCTGACCTTCTGTGTCTGCTGCTCTTCTACTTGTCACCATGAAGTTCCTGGCCCTCCTTGTGTTGCTTGGTGTTTCCACTATTCTAGTCTCTTGCCGTAAGTGAAGATTTTTACTTTAACTTAAAATGTGGACCAGAATGTGTGAAGATACTTACTCTGTGAAACATGAATTTACGGATGCCTACATGCTGCTGTTTCTTGTCCTCCTATCTAGTACCTGCTTCTATCTCCATTTTTAAACTTAAGCAGTTTTTTCTTTTTTATTAATTTATTTATTCACTTTGCATCTTGATTGCATTTTTTTATCATTTGTGTGTGTGTGTGTGTGTGTGTGTGTGTGTGTGTGTGTGTGCATATGCCATATGGTATCAGGGTCTCAAACATATTGTGGTGCATATGAGGAGGTTAGAGACAGGGGTCAGCTCTCCCTTCAGCTCATACCACCCAGCTTGTAAGAAGAAGAGCTTTTACCTACTGAGTCACCTTGCTGGCACTCCACCTCCATTTTGGCACATCATTGTGGTAGTTAGGTAGGTCGATTCCTCTGGGGTTCCAAATTCAGTCCAGTTTTTCATCACTGAAATGCTTTGTTAGGATCAATAAGTTACATTTGAGAAGGTGATTAAAGACTTATTCCAGGGAAGCAAAACTTACCACGTGAGATTTCAAAGGCTTTCTTTTACCTGTGCATGTGCTTCCCTCAATCTATCTACTTGGTTGTAAATGTCTATAGTATCATTCACATTCTCTATCTCATCAAAATGTTACTTAAGTTCTTCTGTCTTATTTTGCTTATTTTTCTTCAGAGGATGCAGGGACAGACACTGCTGACACTTCTGAATCTGGTGAGCCTGAGTCTATTACCTTCCTACCATAACCATTTTCCCTCCATAGCCTCTCGGTAACCAATGTCATTTGCATATTATGAGATGGAAGAAAATTTTAGTAAAAACCACAGAAAGCTGCATTCCTGGTTATAAAATCATTTTGAATGTAAAGATATCATTCTATTCTTCCTCTAAGGATAATTAGGCCTCTGATATTGACTTAGAGGAGCTCTAGGCATTTATTGTTCTTATGCAGTAGACACAAGGTCATGAAGTCTGATACTGTAGCTTAACTCTTACATGTGTGTGCATGGAAGGCCTTCCACAAATTAAGGGACTGAATATATAACTCATGTGTATAAAAGAGAGCAATTGTCACCGGAACAGACAACAAATTCTGAGGGTGTCAAGGAGTGAGAGCCTGGGACATATTGCCAGGGTGAGTTGAGGCAGAAGCAGAGGCCTGTGCTTTGCATCACTGTGCTAGTCTCAGAATGATGTTTGTTTCCCTTCGTGGAACTGGCATTGGAGGCTTTTGCCTAGAAGTTTCTCTATGGATTTGGGCTTGGGTTTTATTTTTGTGTTCATGCCTGTCACAAAGTACTTGCTTGTGTCTTGGTTGGGTATCATTGCCCAAGGTCATTGTAAGGTCATGAAAGATAAAGCAGTAACATATATGATAGACTAAGTATTTGATAGAATTAGTGAATTCAGAATACGGAATGAATGTATAATTCTGGGTGGGACCAATATCATTCCAAAGAAGAGTCAGTATCTCACTTGGAGGTTTTCCTCCTGATTTCAGCTGATGGAACCACTGACTCTGGAACTCAGGCAGACGCTACTGATGGACAACAAGATGCTGAGTCCTCTGATGGAACCAACGATGGTACTGAGGGCACCAGTGATAGCGGTGATGGTGATGCGGCTGCTGACCAGGATCAGGAAGATTCAGGTGATGAGGACACTACTGCAGATGAGTCCTCCGATGAGGAAGAAGGGGATGACGATGGAGAGGAAGAAGAGGAATAACAGCCCAAAACCCTTTAAAAATATTTCATCTAACCTTGTTCCTTATGGGACTCATAGATTCCTTAGGTTCCCCATGGCCATAGTAACTGTAGTTTAGGGAGGAAGTGGGAGAGGGTAAGGAGAGGGAGAAGAGACCTTTCTTTTATTTCTCTTTTCTAAATCCATCACATTGTCTATATAAGTACCAGAAAGATCAGAAGTTGACAAGAGTATGTTATCAATTTTAACTGCATCACGCTTGCAATATTAGGGTCCATTAGAGACAATGTACTTTCGGCAGAAATCATCGAAAGTGTAAAAGTGTCTCTCCATGTAGCATGGCAACTGTGCATGGCTTTTCTTTTTCTTAAATAAAAATTATGTTCTCCTTAGAGACTATTTTAAAAATAGGAGAAGAAAATGGCTTTGTGATGAGGTCTTCCAAGGATGACTGTTACAGCATAAATCAGTAGATTTCTAAAAGTTTAAAATTTTATTCAGGATGAGGGATTATTTTTTATTTGGGGTTTTCCTTGCCCTTCAACTTTAAAGTAATACCATTTATATTATATTGTACTATATTATATTTATTATATTATGTTATATGCATAAGTCAGATATATTGTTATAAAATTCACATTTCTCATATGATCCAGATCTCTACAAAATTAGTCCAGGTAATATATACTGAATATATATAAAATGAAAGAATGGTAGGTTTCAAATGAGCAGCTTTTCTCTGAGAGGAAGGACGGTGATGGAGGATGGTGTTTGCCTCAGAGGACCGGGTGCTGAGGAATCTTCTCCTCTCTCATATCTGGACTGTTGTTTGTCATCTTGCTTGGTGGTCTGTACTGGGCAGAGGTTGAGTGAGTAAATGGCTATAATTTCTTAATCAGAGAAGCTGGATTCTTTGTGCACTAATAGAATAAAAATTAATGCTAATCATCCTCCTTTTAAACTCTGTAAAATATCCGGACTAATGACTCCATTGTAGACTACATGTATGTAGATAGGAAAGGAAAATTTGTTGGCTTGTTTATTTTTGAGACAGTGCTTCCCCATGTAGTCCAGACTAACCATGAATTCCTCACTTTCCTGCCACTAATTCCTGAAGGTTAGAGTTCCAGGCCTCTGCCACCACCACATCTGTGACTTTCACCTTTTTTTTTTAGTATAGAACAGAGTTTATTCAGGGCAGGGAGAGGAGAGAGAGAGAGAGAGAGGATGTGGAAGAGAGGGAGAGGAGAGAATGGGAAGGGAAAGAAGGAAGAAAAGAAAGGTGAGAGGACAGAGCCTGGAACAAAAGCAACTTTTACCTTTGAGGGATGAAAATTTCACAGTTTTCTTTGGGTGGGTGGGTGTTTTTGTTTGTTTATTTTTGTGTTTTTCGTTTCTTGGTTTTTGTTTGTTTGGCTTCTGCTGAACATAGTAGTGTTGTTAGTCCTCCTTCAGGTTAAAACAAGAAAAAAAAATGGAGACTCAATAAATCTTACTTTTTGTCTCTTACAGCATTGCTTGCATTGGCTAAGAAACTGAAAGAAAAATTTACGTTGGGATGAGTTTGTATCTTCTACTTTTGATCTTTCTGGACCAGATTAGAACATCCTTGATTTGATTTCCTGCAATTATTTACCCTGACTATTCTCTCTCCCTCCTCTCTAACTTTTATCTTCTATGAAATAAACGATAGTCTGCAGCATCAAACCGCCTTTGTTTGTTTTTGTTTTTCTTTTCTTTTCTTTTCTTTTTCTTTTTTTTTTTTTTTTTTTTTTTTTTTTTTTGGAGCTGGGGACCCGAACCCAGGGCCTTGCGCTTCCTAGGCAGCGCTCTACCACTGAGCTAAATCCCCAACCCCGCCCTTTGATTTTTTTTTGTATGGGCTGATGACGAATGTATAGGTAAATCCATGGAGATGCAAATTATTCTCAGGTACTTCCTTGAGCTCTGTTTAATAATTGGACTATAGCTTTATCTGAAAGATTACTGAGTTCCTTCCATGATATAAACACACAATTGAAAGTCTGAAAAAGACTTGAAATAACATCTATATCTTTAAATTAATATTAGGCATAAATATTAGGCATATCACTAGAGGCCTGAGCTTCTAATATTAATATTCTATATTTTCTATATTAATATACTAACCAAGTGGTTTAAGTGTTTAGTTTCATTCCTCTAAATTCTTTTTGAATTATTGTTAGTTTTATCTGAAGTGATTTAGAGATGACAGTGATGAAATGAGTTCCTGAATCTGCCCCTCTCTGACATAGGCAACCAGACTTGGAAGGTCTTAGGACTGAACTTGTCATTAAAGTAGCAAATGAATTCTGGTGTTTGACCAAACTAAAATACACTAGCATCAGATGGGATCCCTCAGGGACAGTGATTAAATGAGACAAAATGTTAAGATTCCCTCACAGTTCTGTTTTGGGCACCAAACAACTTTAATACATGATATCAAGCATCCCTCTCTGTCTTTCAGCTAAGGAGTGAGCGCTGCTCATGACCAATTACAAGTTTTGCTTCTTAGACTTCCTTCTTTTTAGATAAGCCTCATTAAAATTCCTGATATTAGCATTTTGTTCTCTCCCAAAGCATCAAATGTACAGAAATGTCTTGTTTCCCTGATAACTTCCTCTGTTTCCTGACTCAAGAATAAATCTCTGTTAACATTTTCACAAAGGCAGCTCCATTCCCTGAAATTTCTACTAGTGCGCTACTTCCTTAATTGACTGACGCGATAAAGTCTCCTGGATTTTTCAGTTATAACTGTATTTCCAGTAGTCACCATGGCAAGTTTTGAGACAAACTGCAAAATTAGGATGGGTGTTTGATGTGACATTACCTTGGTCCCTTATTTGTTTCACTGACTTGACTGCAATCATATTCATCATTTGTCATAGGTTTGCAGGTAGTAGTCTAGGAGATTACTGAGCTCATTCTATGATATAAAAACAGAATTGAAAGTCTGTTATAGCTGTCTTCCGGGAGGCTCTGCCAGAGTCTGGCAAATACAGAGGCGGATGCTAACAGCCAACCATTGGACTGAGCCCGAGGATCCCAATGGAGGAGTTAGAGAAAGGACTGAAGGAGCTGAAGGGGTTTGCAACCCCATAGGAAGAACAATAATATCAACCAACCAGATCCCTAGAGAGGAATAAACCACCAACCAAAGAGTACACATGAAGCAACCCATGGTTCCAGTAACATAAGTAGCAGAGGATGACCTTGTCTGGCATCGATGGGAGGAGACGCCCTTGGTCCTGTGAACGCTTGATGCCTCGGTGCAGGAGAATGCCAGGGCAGGAAGGCGGGAGGGAGTGGGTGGGTTGGTGGGAGAGCACCCTCATAGAAGCACGGGAGGGGGGATAGGATAGGGGGTTTTAGGAGGGGAAATCAGGAAAGAGGATGACATTTGAAATGTAAATACATAAAACATCCAATAAAAAAAAAGAAAGGGGAAAAAAAGTAAGTCCAGGAAAGACAGAGGACACAGAAAAAGAAAAGGTAACAGATTTATTGTCAACAGCTCCCATCTGTAGACGTCAGGCAGACGTCTGGTAAACAGACTCTGGGTCGGGGGTTTATTGGGTCTCTTAGTTCTTCCTTATCCTTCTGGTTGCTTTGATACCTGCCCCCAGTCCTTCTCGCTGTTCTCTTCACAGTTTCTTCTGAGAATAAGAAGCCAGCATCTTATAGACCTGCCTTCACTTTCCTTGTTTACCAATGTCCCTCTAACTTCCTACCAATTGTCTCTGAATTAGTTTCCAGGGACATTTTGTCTGCAGCTTTGTAGGCTTTGTCTTTACTTTTGATCTTCTGATCAGAATTCATCAATTAGTCAGATCCTTAGCCACCATAGTGCATTCAGTTGGTTGATGCTCCTTAAGGAGACATTTGGTTATTAAGTCTATGGCTGTTGGGGCTGGAGAGATGGTACTTGCTGCTCTTGCAGACAACCTGGGTTTGCTTTCCATGATCCGTACAATGATCCCCTAACGTCTGTAACTCCAGATCCAAAATCCTTTTCTGGCCTCTGCAGACATCACTTATATATGTGGGACATGTCTACATTTGCAGATAAACCTAATACATGTAAAAATAAAAATAACCCTTTAAAAAGATTGTGTTGGGTACTGTAGGGCCTAGATTACAGTTTCAGTGAAATTAAAGCTCTGTGGATTTTCTCACGAGTAGGAAAATATAAAGAGTTCACAAGTCTGCTTGCAAAAGTAAGACCAGGACCAGGTGACTTTACTGCTGGATTTTACCAAATCTTTAGTGAACTGGTGGTAATGCTACTTAATTATTCAAAGTTTAGTGAAAGACGATCTCTCAAAACTCATTCTAGTAAGCCAAGGTTACCCCTGTTTCCCAAACCAGACAAGGACATGACAGTAACAGTGAAAAGAGAAACAGTAGTTCTTAATGAACGTCAATACAAAAGTACAGAGCAAGTGAAGTACATCAAAGAGGTCATTCATGATGATATAATTGGGTTTATCCCAGAGATACCAGTTATAGTGTGTATGTGTGTGTATGTGTGTATGTGTGTATATGTGTATCTGTGTTTCTGTGTATATATGTATGTGTGTGTATATTGTGTATGTGTGTGTATATGTGTGTATGTGTGTGTATGTATGTGTATGTGTGTGTATATGTGTGTATGTGTGTGTGTATATGTGTATATGTATATGTATGTGTGTATGTGTGTGTATGTGTGTGTATGTGTATATGTGTGTATATGTGTATGTGTGTGTGTATATGTGTGTATATGTGTGTATGTGTGTGTATATGTGTATATGTGTGTATGTATATATATGTGTGTGTGTATGTGTGTATAGTATGTGTGAATCATGAGTCAGGGCCCAACCCGTGGGCCTTCTTTTGGTTTTTTGTTTTGCGGTGTGTGTGTGTGTGTATGTGTGTGTATGTGTGTGTGTGTGTGTATGTGTGTGTGTATATGTGTATGTGTGTATACGTGTGTACGTGTGCATGTGTGTATGTGTGTATATGTGTGTGTGAATGTGTGTATATGTGTGTATGTGTGTGTATGTGTGTGTATGTGTGTATGTGTGTGTGTGTGTGTGTGTGTGTGTGTATGTGTGTGTGTGTGTGTGTGTGTGTGTGTGTGTGTATATGTGTGTATGTGTATGTGTGTGTGTGTGTGTGTGTGTGTAACATACTATGAACAGAATAAAAAGTAAAAACTTTCTGGTCATTTCAGTATACAATGAAAAAGAATTTATTAAAATTTAATATCTATATCTCTTCATGAAAAAAGTCCTGAACAAATTGTATCTAGAAGGCAGGTATCTCAGCTCAAATACCATTGCCTTTAGTCAATATATTACTACCAGAACTCTTATCTAGAAGACTTAGGTAAGATAAAGAATTGATAGGGATATAAAAGTAAGGGAGGAAGTGTGAGAATCTGTTTGCAAATTATATGATTCCTCGTATAGAAATATCTAAAAATCCTAATAAAATATTCTTGGAACTGATAATTTAATTCAGTTAAATACCAGGATACATATTCATATAGAAACCAGTAAGTTTTACCACACTGAGAATGGATTTGTTCAGATTTAAATCTCAAAAGCGGTCTCATTTCTATTATCTAAAAATATACCTATAAATACACTTAATTAAGGAAGTGAATATAGTGAAAATTCTAAAACACTACCAAATCATTTAAAGCAGACATATTAAAGGTAGAAATATTGCCCATGCTCCTGGATTGACAAAATCGAAGTTGTTGAAATATTACAACTACCCAGAACAACTCGAATGCAAAATAATCCTCATAAAAAAATCAATAATCCTCTTCAGAGGAATAGAATGTTAATACCAAAGGATACTGAATAGCTCAAGCTGTCTTGAAACATACAAATAAAGCTAGAATCAGGAAGATACCTTTTCTCAAACTACTCTACACAGTCATAGTTAACTAACACTGTAGTATGTGTATAGAAACAGTGACCCAGAGTTCCCAGAAATAAAGTGACCCATTGACAGCCATTGATTATTTCCAAGGTAGCAAAACAATCAAATGAATAAACAAACAAACAAATAAAATGTTAGAGAAAGGATCAGTTCAGTAACTGGGAAACTTGGATGTGCACATAAAAAGGCAGAGTCCAGTATAGTCTGCATTGCAATTTTCAGGACAGCCAGAGCTACACAATGAGACCATACCTCAGAAAAAAAACAAAAACAAAAAACCCACTAATTAGATAGATAGATAGATAGATAGATAGATAGATAGATAGATACATACATACATACATACATACATACATACATACATAGATACATAGATACATAGATCCCTATTTCCAGGCACTCTCAGTACAATGTATGCAGTAAACTTTTTAGTGAATTTCACAGATCCTGACCCACCTATGTCATCCTCAACTCCAAGCCTAGCCCCTGGTAAGTATCTCAGAGTACCATACACTTATTCTACCCCAGGACCCAGGACTAGTTCAGACTGGGCATCATGTGCATCTTTGACTCCCCATAATACCCCCAAACTCTAGGTGTAGCCTCATGCAAGCATCCTTTTCACTAGCCTAACCTGCTGAGTTCCAAGGACACTCAAATGCCTACACAATCCCTAATCCCCAGGCCTAGGACCAGATGCACAACCTGTGCACTTAAACTGCCTGGAATTTCACCTGCCTCCAATATTCCTAAACTCCAGGCCCAGCTTGGTCATAACTCTTGTATGCCCATGGAGCTTGGTAAGTTCTCCCTGTTCTCCAGCCATTACAGGCTCCAAATGCCACAAATATTTAGATATAGCCTTGGTCACATAGCCTTTGTACCTGGCGAGCTTAATGAGTTCCAGAGAAACTTGCCCACATACACAATCCCCAAAGCCCAGGTGTTGCCCAAGCCTTGCAACCTGTACATCATCTCAGCCTTGTAAGTTCCTAAGATCCCAGCTCATCCCACAATGCTAACGCTATGAAGTATAGGTAAATTAGCACATCTTGCACCCAGTCAAGGCATGTTCAACCATTTGTTCCATTCGCGTGCTTTCTTGGTTACCATTGAATCATTTTAGTCTCCACAATGAAAAATAAACACCAAGTATCAAAAGAATTAGCCTACCAACTCTTCATATCTTATCTGAAAGCAACTGACTTAGTTAGGGTTTCTATTGCTGTGAAGAGACACCATGACCAAGGCAACTCTTTTAAAGAAAAGCATTTAATTGGGGTTGGGTTATAGTTTCAGAGGTTTAGTCCATTATCATCATGACTGGAAGAATGGTGGCCAGAAGCAGGCTGACATGGTTCTAGTGAAGAAGCTGAGAGTTCTTCATCCAATTGATAGAAAACAGGTGGCCTGGCTTAAGCACCTGAGACCTGAAAGTCTTCCATCAGTGACACAGTTCCTCCAAGGCCACATATCCTATTAGTGCCACTCCCTATAGGCCTATGGGAGGGCATTTTTTACTCAAACCACCACAGCAAACAAGCATGAGCAGCAACAACAACAACACAAAAAATTATCAATTATCACAGGCAGCCTAGACTCTCATATCAGACAACTAACTGAAGAAGTGTATGGTACCAGTCATGTAGTCTTCACACAGGTCATCACAAAAACACAAATAGTATGAAAAGACAAAACAATATGACCCCCAAACCCACTAGCCTTGTAAAAATGTTCTGCAATGAGAACTACCTTGATGAACTCCAGGACATGGGATGTAAAAGGACAATCCTAAAGGTATTCTAAGTCTTTGAGGAGTATAAAGAATATACAAAGATCTCAATGAATTTAAAGAAGATAAGAAAAACTCCTGACTGAAGTCCAAGAAAACAAATATATGGTTGAATGAAATGAGAAAGTATAGATTCTGAAAACTGAATTCAGTAAGGAGATAGAAATATCAAAGAAAGTCCAAACTGAAATGAAGATGGAAATGAAAAATGCAATAACCTAATTATGAAACTTAAAGAAAAGAAAGACTTACCAGCTAAAAAGGACAAAGTAGGATATAGAATAGCAAGATTTGAAGATAAAGCAGAGAGATCGGAACACACAAGCCAAGAATATAAAATATTTCTAATTGTCGTGCCCACCTCGTCTGGCAAGGAAGACGCAACACTGTCGGATCCTTGTCAACAGCCTTTATGGCAGGACACCTTCATTGCTGATACGGGGACCTCGAGCAGCAAAAGCGCTCGCCTTATATACACAACAGTATGCTAATAATCCTTCAGGGATTGGCGGTGCACGGGTCACCCCACTATCACCCCACTACTTGTCCTCCAGGGATTGGCGGAGAATGAATCACCTCACTAGCATGGTACCGCCCCTCATTAGCATATTACTGGCCAACTGACACCAGGTGCAAAACCTGCGCATGCACAGTACCGCTGTTCACCACTAGAGGGCGCCCTACATCTCCCCCTTTTTTGTTTAATAAAATGACTGGTCTAGATCTGGGTGTCACGTCAATCTTGTCATTGCTCCTGTCTTAGGTCATTCTCATCCAAACTCGGCCTTATCCGTCATAGAGTTACCCTATCACCACTGGGCCCCATGTCTTAGGTTGGTCCGAGCTCGAGGAAAGTTGCCTGTCTCTGGATACAATGACTCCACATGACAGTGACAAAAATGATCTAGGGCGAACTCTTAATCTTTCAAAGAGGCCAGCCATATGTTGGGAGAAGTACCCTTTTTAATGGTGGTCAGAGCCTGGTAAACAACCGCTTTGTGTCTGGCATGTCCTCTTTTTAAACGGCCAATAAGCCAGAGACCTATTCCACATCCCAGGAGGACAATAGCTCCCCAGGCAAACATGCCCGCCCACTCCCTAAAAAGAGAGAAAGCATTGGTAATCCATGAGGTCAAAACTGTGATAGGATCCAACCTAGTGCTGCCGAGGACAGCAATCTGCATCAGCAATTGTCTCGATAGTTGCTATGTCTTCATGTACCAGTTTCCTTTCAGATAATTCGAGATTTCTTTGCTCTGTTGAAAATGCTGAGAACAGTTAGCTCGCAAAGGAATAATGCATAAATCTCTAAGGGTGGAAACGCAAGACAGCTGCGTCATATGACACAGTGCTTCAATTTGTTTTTGAACTAAATCTATCCTTTGATTAGCTAATAGAAAGCCAGATGCCAAATGGGTACATTGCTCACATTAGAGCTTATAACTAGCATGGGTACTGGCCAGGATCTGGCAATAGCCCACAAGATGAGTGAATCAACCTGGATTACCATTCCCAGTAATAGTAGGGTTCCTAGTCTCATCTTCAGGAAGAGCAGAAGGCAATCTTCGAGTCAAGCGCTCAGGTACCCAAATTGGATTTTCTTGATTCTGCGGAAAAACATAAATCGCTCCTCTAGATCTCAAAATCACAGGATCTGGGCCACGTCATTCATCAGTTAAGACATCCTTCCACTTTACTTCTGCATTAGTTATAGGTGTAGTAGCAGCATGGCGATCCGCAGCAGAGCGGCCATGCGCATCCAAAATTAAGAAATGTAGAAATAAAGCTAAAGAAAGTTGTTCTTTTGGTGTTCGGCTGCTGGCAATTCCCTCTTTTTGTTTTTGTATAAGCTCTTTTAAGGTACGATGTGCTCTTTCCACAATTCCTTGACCTTGAGGATTGTATGGTAATCCTGTAGTATGACCGACCTGCACTGTCTGGCAAAATGCCTGAAAGGACTTGGCTGTGTAGGCAGGCCCGTTGTCTGTCTTGAGATTATCAGGCTTTCCCCAGGCTGCCCATGCCTCTAAGCAATGACTAATGGCATTACAAGCCTTTTCACCAGTCATCAGAGTAGCATGTACAATACCGGAACAGGTATCAACAGAAACATGAGCATATTTTAAATTTCCAAATTGAGATATGTGTGTGACATCCATCTGCCAAAGTTTTAGCGGGATCAGACCACGAGGGTTAATACCCACATGAGGAGGGTGGTGAAATTTAACACAACTCTGGCAACGTAACACCACATCACGAGCTGTAGCCCTAGAGATGTTAAATTTTTGTTGAAGAATAAAAGCAGGAACATGAAACTTTTGATGAAATTCTCTAGCGAGATCGACTGGAACAGCATGAAAAATAAACTCTCTACGAGTACTAGCATCACCAGGGTGTTATTACTGGTCATGGGACCAGGCAAATTAGTATGGGCTCGAATATGTTGTATAAAATATTTATTTTTTCTGGCCCAAATTCAAATTTTGCAATTCTAAAAGAATTTGACATACTGTACTAGTCGACCAAATTGGCCCTGCAATTTCAAGTGAGTGCACAGCATTAACTACATAAGCAGAGTCAGAAATTAAATTAAAAGAATCATGAAATCTTTTAAAAACTTCCAATACAATTTTACATTCCGTAATTTGGGGGGTGCCTGGACTGTATTGAATTAATACTGGTTCTTGAGATTCAACCATATAGGCACCTACACCTGTTTTGGAGCCATCTGTATAAATATCTAATGCTCCCGACAAAGGCTCTAAGGCTTTGGAAAAATTACTGGATGTTCAATGAAAAATTGTAGCAAAGGATCCTTAGGATAATGATTGTCAAACTCCCCATCAAAACTACAGCGTAATATGGCCCAATCATCTATCAAGGCACACAATGTTTCTATCTGAGCTGTTGTATATGGGATAATAATTTTCTTGGGTAAAATACCAAAATGCTGAATACAAGATTTAACGCCTAACACAGCAAGCTGTGCAACGGCAGAAGGGTAATATTCCAGGGTCTTATTTGGAGAAATATGGGGATAAATCCAAAGAAGCGGTCCCTGTTGCCATAGCACTCCTGTAGGCTGACGAAAGGTTTTTAGTATTCACCATAGGAGATCCTCCTTTTCCTTGTACCTTCTTAGCATTGCCTTTTCCAGTCTTTCTTCTACTTTCCTCAAGGATAATCGTGTTTCCTTTGTTAAAGCACGGGGTGAAGTAAGCTGAGAATCCCCTTTCAGGATCTCATAGAGTGGTTGCAAATCTACATTGGGCATTTTAATATAGGGTCGAATCCAATTTATGCTTCCTAGTAATTTCTGAAAGTCATTTAATGTTTTTAAATGATCTTTTCGTAATTCAATTTTCTGAGGGGAAACACTATGAGGAGTGATTTTAGTTCCTAGATATTCCCCCATTTGGCCCATTTGAACCTTTTCAGGTGCTATGAACAATTGATTGTTTTCAAGCACCTTAACCACTTTCGCATAGGCCGCTTCTAGGGTGGCACAATCTTTAGCAGAAAGCAAGATATCATCCATAAAATGAATCATTCTTAATTTTGGGAATTGGTCACGTACAGGCTGTAGGGCTTGTCCTACATAAAGCTGACACATAGTAGGGCTATTAACCATACCTTGAGGCAAGACCACTCACTGATAGCACTTATCAGGCTCTTCATTATTCATAGAGGGCAAAGTAAATGCAAATCACACTCTATCTTGCGTGGCGAGAGGGATGGAAAAAAAAACAATCTTTAATATCAATAATAATAGGCCAATCAGCAGGAATGCTGGAGAGTAATGGCAAACCTCTCTGTATGGGACCCATTATTTGCATTGAGAATTAATAGCTCTTAAATCATGCAATAATTGCCATTTTCCTGACTTTTTCTTAACAAATATGGGCATATTCCAAGGTGATCTGGATGGTTGAATGTGTCCCAATTGTCATTGTTCGAATACTAATTCGGCAGCAGCAATTAATTTTTCAGAGGATAGAGGCCATTGAGGAACCCATAAAGGTTCCTCCGTTTTCCACGTAATGGGTATTCCCCCCTCAATGGCCCCTAGGAAAAACCCAGACCCGTCCTGTCTTGTTTTTGTTTTGACAGTACTGGGTCAACTCGTCCTTGTAAGTTCTTTCCCAGACCCTTTCTAGGCATGTAGCCCATTTTTGCCATCATATCCTGGACTTGTGGGGAGTAATCATTTGTCAGCCTCATGTCTAGCTCTACCAAAACATCTCTGCCCCACAGCATTACTGGAATGTCTATAACATAGGGAGTAATCTTTCCTTCTGTATCTCTCCATGTCAATTCTTTGGAGCTCATTAAAGGAGCCATTTCATACCCTAAACCACGTAGGGCCTGAGATGATGTTTGCATAGGCCATCTAGGTGGCCAGTCATGAGCAGAGATAATACTACGATCCGCTCCAGTGTCCAATAGGCCAAGGAATGAACGTCCCTCCACAGTCAATATTAACATTGGACAATCACCCAGTTCCAATGAGATAAAGGCAGATTGGGAACCTGTAGATCCCAAGCCCCTATCCCTTCTATTCCTATTTTCAGCAGGAAAGCACTTATGCAAGCTAGGCAGAAACAGCATTTGAGCGATTCTGTCTCCAGGGGAAATGGCAGTGACTCCCTGGTGGGAGGCTACCAGCACTTTTACTGTACCTAAATAATCAGGATCAATTACTCTGGGCACAATCTGTAAACCTTTCAGGGCAGAGGAGGAGCACCCCAACTATAGCCCAACTGTATCTTTAGGGAGGGGTCCTCTAAAATCTGTATCTACAGGCTGCACTTCCATTTGGGGGGTTAGTACGAGTCTGGTGGTGGAGTGGAGGTCCAGTCCTGCGGAGCCTTTAACGGCTCTCCTTGGTCCTTCGGGATGGCGAAGGAAAGGCCAAGGCCTCTGATTGTCCTGTCCCTGTCTGTCGCCCTGCAGAGCCCCATATATTTGAGAGCCCTGGGGACATGGGCCGCGTTGTCCGTTTTTTGGCCGTGCACCACCATATCCTGTCGCTAGGGGTCGGCCATCCAAGTCCTTCATAGATCTACACTCACTTGCCCAGTGACTTCCCTTCTTACATCGTGGACATAGTCCAGGCTGCTTTGATCTATCACTAAATCTTCCCTTATCCCTTTCAGGACACTGTCTTCGATAATGCCCTTTACTGCCACATTTGAAACAGGTATCCATGGTGGTATTTTTCCCTAACTGTACTACAGCTGCTGCTAGGCCAGCATTAGTCAATGGTCCTCCCAGTTCCCTGCAGACTTTCATCCAAACTTCTAAACCTTTATGTTTGTATGGTATTATGGCATTCCTACATTCTTTTGTACATTGCTCATATACCAGCTGCTTAATGAGAGGCATGGCTGTATCAGGGTCTCCAAAGATTTTGGTAGCGGCCTCTACCATGCGGGCCACAAAGTCTGAAAACGGCTCTGTGGGCCCTTGCAGAACTTTGGTAAGGTTCCCGGAGACTGTGCCCCTATTAGGTAGTGCTTTCCACGCCTTGATGGCCACTTCATTAATTTGGCTATAAACTTGTTCTGGATAGCCAGTCTGGTCCAGAGCGAATCTCCCTAGACCCAATAGCATGTCAGCGTCTCAGTGTCTCTGAGGGTCTATTCCTGAGGCCAGATTAATGGCGGCCTGAGTATTAGCGTATTCAAAAAGATAAGATTTCCAATCTAAATATTGATCTGAGGAGAGGCAGGCTTTAGCCAGACTTCCCCAATCCCCAGGGGTGAGGCAATGCCTAGCAACAGCCTCAACTTGAGCCATAACAAAAGCTGCAACTGACCCCATAGGTTCTGACTGATTCTGCCAATTGCTTCATAGTCTTAAAGTCAACGGGTTCATGATATCGATGCCCGTTAGCATCCAGAAACACTGGAAAACTTAATCCCATCTCTTTCCACACCTCTGGGCAAAAGGAAGTAGCCCCTGCTGGCTTCACCATGCTTTTATATTGAGGGTTATACAGAGGTGCTGTTGGTATAACTGCTTTCTTGCCTAATCTCTCCCTCTCACACTGAGCAGCCTCTTCCTCGAGATTAGCCTCATCATCCTCACTAAACTCTGAATCATCTGACATTCCTAAGGTCAAGGCTTTTAAAGAAGAATATATCTTGTTTCCTGGTCCTGATTATCCTCTTTTTTTATCTCTGCCTTCTCTCTGTTCCTTTTATCTCCTTTTCTTTTCTTTTTTTCTTTCGAGACCTTTTCTCCCTCTGACATACTTTCTTGTTGTTCTGCAAGGACCCTCTGACCTGTCCTAACGGCTCTAATGGCTTCCTCACATCGTTTATCCTCTAAGCAGGCAGGGACCATTTGCCAAAGAGGTTTTGGTCTGGGCTTAAGCTTGCCGTCTGTGGCTTCTCTATCCCACACAAAGAAAAAAAGAAACAAAATTACAAGCCCTACCCACAAAGGATCAATTGGAAACAACATTGCTGTAGTTCCCAAACCTTTCCGCCTCTGTACCAAGGCTTTCAACTTCACAAACCTCTCGGCCTCTATACCAAGGCTTTCAACTTCTCTGCTTACCTCCAGAGAACCTTATCTTCCCTTATCCGGGAATTTTCCGACGTCGCCATCCTGAATCTGAAGACTTCTGGATCCACGAGAATATTCTCGGGTCCCTGTACAGGGCCACCAGTTGTCGAGCCCACCTCGTCCGGCAAGGAAGACGCAACACCGTCGGATCCATGTCAACAGCCTTTATTGCAGGACACCTTCATTGCTGATACGGGGACCTCGAGCAGCAAAAGCGCTCACCTTATATACACAACAGTATGCTAATAATCCTTCAGGGATTGGCAGGGCACGGGTCACCCCACTATCACCCCACTACTTGTCCTCCAGGGACTGGCAGAGAATGAATCACCTCACTAGCATGGTACCGCCCCTCATTAGCATATTACTGGCCAACTGACACCAGGTACAAAACCCGCGCATGTGCAGTACCATTGTTCACCACTAGAGGGCGCCCTACATCTAATAAACGTGGAAAGAATGTGTAGCGTCTCTGTGTGGTGATTTGAATATGCTTGGCCCAGGAAGTGGCACTCTTAGGGGTGTTGCCTTGTTGGAGTAGATGTGTTGCTATGGGCATGGGCTTTATGATCCTCATTCCAGCTGCCTGGAAGCCAGCCTTCTCCTATCTACCTTCAGAACAAGATACTGAACTCCCAGTTCCTCCTGTGCCATGCCTGACTGGTCACTGCCAGCTGCTGCCTCGATGATAATGGACTGAACCTCTGAACCTGTAAGCCAGCCCCAATTAAATGTTGTCCTTATAAGAGTTGCCTTGGTCATGGTGTTTGTTCACAGCAGTAAAACCCTAACTAAGATGCTTTGGAACACCATGAAAAGACAAAATCTATAGTATAGGTGTAGATGGAGAAGAATCCTATGTTGATAGCACAGACCAGATTCTCCACAGGATCATAGAAGAAACTCCCTTTACATTAGGAAAAGATATACACATAAACAGATATAAGAAACATAGAACTCCAAACAAACAGGGCCAGAAGAGAAATCTCCCCATGACATATCATAGTTAGGAACACTAAATACACAAAACAACATGAGAGCATTGAAAGGTTCAAGAGAAAAATCACAAGTCACACATAAAAGAAAAACATCAGAAAACTAGATGACTCCTCAGTGGAGATTTTAAAGGCCAAATGAGTCTAAACCAATGAACTCCATTTTCTAAAGACCACAGATGCCCACCCAGATTGCTTTACCTGGCAGACACATCAGACACTGTTAAAGGAGAATGAAAACTTTCCATGATATAATCAGATTAAATAATTCACAACCATCAAGTCAATTCTACTGAGAAGACTAAAAGCAATGATTCAGAATGAAAACAGAAATAATTAGTGAAACACAAAATAGGTCTAAGAAAACAAGCAGCAAAAGAAAAAGGGAACAATCCACACTTTTCCAAAAGTAACTTTAAATATTAGTGGTCTCAATTTTACAAACAAACGACACAAGTTGGCTGAATCAATCAAGAAACAGAATCCACATTTTTTTTGGTCTATGTGAAACCCATATCATCTTGTAGGATAGGTACCACCTCAGAATGAAAGGATTGAAATAAGTGTTCCAAACAACAGGGGCCAAGAAACAAAGAAGTGTGTTCCTTTCCAAATAGTAGAAACAAAACAAAACAAACTAACAAAGACCACCTTTTACCCAAATTAATTAGAAGTTTTTTAAATTACATTTTGATCAAAGAAACAATTAACCAGAAAGGTATTAAAATTCTAAACATATATGCACCAAACTCTAGTGCATCCAGTTTTATTAAAAATGTACTGCTGCACTTCAAGACACAGAATAACCAGAATAACATCGATTCATTGATTGTAGGTTATATCCCATTTTCTCCAATAAATGGTTCATCAAGACAAAATATTAACTGAGAAACATCAGAATTAAGTGACATCATATGTCAAATGGCTTTAAGAATTATCTACAGAATATCCGCCAAAGCATATACATTCTGCTAAACAGTTCCTGGAATCTTCTCTAAAATAGAGTACACACACACACACACACACACACACACACACACACACACACACACACACCCCAAAACCTTTCAACAAATGCATATACCTTGCAGGTAGGTCATTATTGTAGCTTTCAGAGTTGATAGCTGGTGGTGATTCATGAATACTTTTCTTCTCTGTGAGCATGTATAGCACCTTCCAGCATTATGCAGGCAAGTAAAGATGAGACTTCTGGTTGACTATTAGCTAGATCTCTATGTTCTATGGCACAAGCATGTGATGTCTTCGAGAAGAGGACTTTACCAACCAGTTATGGTTGGCCACCAAGAGCCCCTGGGGCCTCCATAACCAATACCTCCTCAGGTATCCCAAGCCTGGCACTGATGTTTTCTTTTAGTAACCAATGTCTTCTGGAAGCAAAATTACCTAATAATATAGAGTAGCTCCATTCAAAATCAATCTTAAGCATACATTTTGTAATTTGCTTACAAAGTGTTGAGCTTTCATAAGTCTTCTTCAATATATCCTTAGTTTTAGTCAACCTACCCTGTCATCTCCTCACATAAACCTATAATATCCTGTCCACCACCATTCTTGTTAAAATCACGTGTGTTCTATTATTCCCTTATTCTCTTAAAATCTCTTCCTCTTTCCCATCTCATTTGCCTTTCTGGCTTTCAAATCTCCACTTAAATGTAAAATGTAAAAGCAAAAGTTTCAAAGCTAGGATCCATACATAATGTTTGTCTTTGTGGAGCAGGATTATTTCACTTAGGATAATTGTATCAGTGGTTGAAGCCTGCTCCATTTAACATAATTGTAGCCATTTTGTAAGCTCCATGTTACTCACAAGGTGAAATTAAGTTCATAGTTATTACTGTAACTGACACTGAAGATTGTTACTAATAAACTAAAACATTATGGTTGAATCACTTGTACCCTGTTATCTCAATGTTCTGAAATTCCGTGTTCACCACCCGTCCACCCTTCTTACCTCACTCAGGTTAGCTGGTGATACTTTGTCTAGTTAGCCAAAAATGCTATCCCACTTCACTGCTTGCCTTTGAACTTTTGAACCTGATTTTTCATATAAAAAGCCTGCCTTAAGGACAGACTAGTGCTACAATTAGGTTTTTCCTTCTTGTGATCCTGGAAGTTCTTTATTGTGGTGTGCATTCAGTAAACGATTCTTGCTTAACTGAGGTTGGTATACGTATGGCTTGTGTGGCAATCCTCAGCCCCCAGTGTTAGTCAGGGTTCTCTAGAGTCACACTTATAGAATGTCTCTATATATTAAGGGGATTTATTGGAATGACTTACAGTCTGCAATCCAAGTAACCCAACAATGGGTGGGTAGCTGCACATGGGAAGTCCAAGAAACTAGTAATTTCTCAGTCCCATGAGGCTATGTGTTTCAGCTGGCCTTCTGCATAAACTGGAAGTAGGTTCTAACAGATATGCTGGCAAGGAAGTACAGGCAGGCAAAAAGAGTGAGGCATCCTTCTTCCATCGTCCTTATGTAGGCCTTCAGCAGAAGGTATGGCTCAGATTCAAGGTGTGTACCACCACGCCTGGGTTTGGGACTTGCTCTGTCTCAGGCTAGCCTTGAACTCATATGTCTGCTTGCCTCAGTTTCCTGGGATTAATTATCACTGCCACTGTGCCTCAATATCTGGATCAAAAATGTATGTTATCTCACGTCAAGATCTGGATCAGAAGCCTCTGTCTTCCAGCCTCAAGATCTGGATCACAGGTGTGCCCTCCATTTTGGATTGTAGTTCATCCCAGATATAGTCAAATTGACAACCAGAAATAGCCATCACAATAATATTTTCCATTTTCTTACATATTTCATCTTTTTTCTTTCTTTGGAATTTTTTTAAGAGAAACAAACAGCTCATTTATTAGAATCAAAAAAAAGAGAGCCATCTCGCACAAGTACAGAGTACTGCCTCTCAGTCTATAGCAAGAGCAAGACAACAGTTGAAAATTGTATTCCTGAAAAGCAAAAAGTTACCAGTTTGCAAACAAATATAACAGGTGATTTCAATAAAAGATAAAAAGTCTAAAAAAAACTAAGAACAAAATTTCAACTATTATTCCAGATGACATGGCAAACCTAATAATGTACCAGATCAGGGCTGGAGAAGCAAGGCCCTGTCAGTCTGGAGCCATCTGGAGCTTCAGCAGGGAGTTGCTCTCAGGGACTGGAGGGCTAAGGGCTTGGCCTGCTGGACAAGAGGCATTGGCCAGCCCTGTGTCAAGGGCCTGGATACTCAAGACATCCTCCCCAGGATTAGCAGTTACATTTGATAATTTTTTTAAATAAACAGAAACATATGCTCATCATCCAAATACTAGGCTATTCCTAATTTTAGTCAATTTGTAAATAATAAATTATAGTATTTGGGCTACAGTTTTTAACATTTAAATCTTATTAGAAGATAAGCACCACCAAACTTATTAAAATAAAAAATATACAAAAGACTGTGTCTTTTCAGACAGAAGAATATCCTATACATCCCTGGAGGCTGTAAACGTATGCTCCCTTTCCTTTCCTTCCGGAGAATGTTTCTGACATATCTGACAGCTTTTCCCACAAACTTTCCCACTTAACTGTAGTCAAGGTACAAGGTCGAAAAGACACAAAAGTACAAACCTGCAAACCTGCACTGTCACTGCCCCACCACACAGGAAGGGAGAGCTGTCTAGTGGGAGGGGGGAGATCTCTCGCACTGACTAGGAGGCCGGTGTGGCCAGTAGGCCTCCCAGGTTAGTGGGGCAGAGAGAGAGAGAGAGAGAGAGAGAGAGAGAGAGAGAGAGAGAGAGAGAGAGAGAGAGAGAGAGAGAGAGAGAGAGAGAGAGAGAGAGAGAGAGGTTTGTGTGTGTGACTGAAGATAAAGCTCGCCACACCAGAGAGTCTGACCAGAAACCTCAGTGCTGCTTAGGGAAAACCTTAAAAATGTACATGGTATTTAAAAAAAAAACAAAAACATAGTATCATTGCCTCTGTGCTCTGTAACTATTTCATGTGTCTCCTCCAATATTCAGTTCTTGAACCTTGTTTGCTCACGGATGTGATTGAATTTCATTGCATGGCGAACCTTCACCTGAGTGAGACAGTTGTGGCCCCAGTAGCAAGCAGGACACGATGTTACGGTCACTGGCAACTCAGAGGCAGGAGTGTTCTGAAGATACTGGCAGGTCAGCTCTCAGCAGCTACGCTGAACACAGCAGTAACACAGCACAGTATTTCCAGTGATTCTGTAACTAGACAGTAGAAATACACCCCGCTGTAGAGCCCTGTCAACATATTTTTCCATGTCAGACCCCTGGTTGCCAGGATATCCGATTCATAATTGTTGTTGTTCAGCACGCCATCCAAGCACTTGTCCCCCAGGTTGAGCTCACAGAATGGGGCCAAGCAACTAACGCAGCCAGTCCGCGTGCAGCCCCACTGCACACTGTTGAGGGGCAACGCGGGAATCCCGCTCATGCGCTGCTCTCCGGTCGGGCACAGGCTGGAAGTAGCAGGTGCATATGGCATGGCTTCCTTGAAGGGGGCACATATAACTCGGGGCGGTTGTCAAGCTGGCAAATGTTGAAGGTGTTTCCCCACCAAGGGCCTGTGTGGCTCCCAGCTCACTATCTGGAACTGGGCAAGGAAGAGACTGCACTGTTCTGTATTCAGGACACTGTCTGCATACAATGTGTGGCTGACTGATGTCTGAGGATTCAATATCAACATCAGACAGCTCTAGCAGGTCCTCTGAACTCCCCTCTTCATCAGAGAAAGACCTCCTGACTTTGGGTTGCAGCATATCTTGAGTGATTTTATTCCCTACATCCATACTTCTCACATCTTATTCACTGCGACTCTTTTCTGGGTGTTGGGTAAGGTAGGCTTCCATGAGGTTGTTCAGGATGTGGTTTTTGCAAATCCGCTCCACTGGACATAGGCAGGTAGGGCACAGAGATGAACGCTCCATCCAACCAGAGTAGCAAGCCACACAAAATGTGTGCATACAGGGCTGCAAAGTCATACAATCATGCAGAAGGTCATGACAGATGATACAGGTTAGTGTCTCCTCCATCTTGTCTGGTTTCAGAGGCATCTTTGACATCCTCACTTGAGATTTGGGCATTTACACGCTGGTCTGCGACTGATAACTGGGGGTTCAAGTCAAGCTCCTCATCTCCTTTTTTTTTTTTTTTTTTTTGGCTGGCTCCAATTCCTCGGGGTCTTCGATTTCTGGCAAAGAAAAGGATGCTTCTTTGTCTTGGAAAGCTGGAAAAAGGCTAGAGAGTTCACCATTTGCAAGGAGTGAACTACATTCTTTTGGGGGAGATGCTTGTGTTCCCAGGTCCAAGGGATTCTTGAGTTAGGCTCTGTTTGCCATTTAAAGATTCATAGTGTTCTGGATCATTTTTCCTGTGTACCAAATGAATGCTATCCCCACTCTGTAAAGGGTGAGTCTGCTTCCTGACAACTTGCAGCGTGTTGATTACTGTTCCGTTGGTGCTGGTGTCTTCCAGTGCCTCCTCATCAGATGTTTCATCCACTATGAGTTTACAGTGATCTCTAGAGACCGGTTTATTGCTCTCCTTCCTTCTGATGGTCCACTCACTTTTCCAGAGAAGGATTTGGGGTTCGTCCTCCTCTGCGCCTAGACTCTGTGCCCAGGGCTGCTGCGGTGGTGGCTGCTGCTCATCTTCCCCGTGTAGCTCCATAGGACTCACATCCCCCGCCCTGGGCAGGTCCCGGAACCGGCCGCATAGTCGCCGCCATCGCAGTCAACAGACATCGGAATTTATAAATTTTATTTGTTTGTTTGTTTGTTTGTTTGTTTGTTTGTTTTTACACTCCAGATTTTATCCCCTTCCCGGTTCACTCCCGGAGGGTTCCACATCCCATACCTCCTCCCCGCGCCCCCCAGCTCCACAAGGCTGTCCTCGCCCCACCCACCCCACTAGACCTCTTAACAGATAAATACAATTTACTCACCTAAACACCACATTCAGAGTTGATAGACATCTATGAGGATATTACTGTTTCCAATATAATATTTTTTAATTCTTAGAGGATTTCATACATTAAACTTGGAGTATGTGTGGAATCCAGGTAGCTATAGCCCGTGGGTGGGGAAGAGTGCATTAAGTGAGGGGGTTAGTAGGATTAGCATAAAAATGACAGGAAAGAGAAGGAATACTAGAAAAATACCACAAAACTATATGGAAACCTACAATTTTGCAAGATTAATAAAATATAACAAGAGGAGATAGCAGAACACATGTGGTATTGAAACAACAGGAGGATAATACTTGAATTAAAGGTTGAAACAGGGGTGGGTTAAAGGGAATGGGCGGAAGGAAGGAGGATAGCACAATTTGGCCAAAACAAAGAATGGTATATGAAAACCCCTAATTTGTAAGCAATTGAAAGTATAATTTTGTTTTCAAAAAAGAAAAAAGATAAGTAATTTGAATAGAAGTATCCTGAACATGCAAATATGGATCATTGAATGAAGATCTAAATAGCAGGTACAGCTTACGTTCCTGTGAGTTATTGTTCCAGGAAGCCACAGAGAAACCCAAAGCAACACAGGCTGTATCATTGCTCCTGGTTTCCCAACATCGCTATTTATTAAAACCCTATTGCTGAAGACACCAGATCCTCTGTTTGTGGGACAAGGATAAATCTATCTCAAACTGAAAGGAGGGAAACTCTCCTCCTTTCTGGGTAGCGTCTAAGTACTAGAAGGTGAAATTCGGGTTTTGGGGAAAGAATTGATGTCAGTGTTTTTAACCGAGCACTGCATTCTGCCTGCTAAAATACTGTTTTCTGCTAGACAAGATGTGTCCATAGGTACAATAGTGACATGACTGTTATGAGAGTAATCAACTACTTTCTGATTAGATATGAAGCTCACCCCTATAGGAGGGAATTCATATCAGGTAGTGTAAACCCATAGCTAGAGCCAAGTCTGCCTCAGACACAACAACCTCAGGTGACTTCTGCATTGTTCCATACACTCTATTGTCTATCTAATGGTCCCGAGAAGCCTTGAAGGACACCAAGAGTATTCTGCTTCCACATGGAAGCCTTTGGGGGACCTCAAGACTAATCAGCTTAGAACTCTGCTCCACCGATCCAAACCCACTCGGGTCCACCTGGGACATGGCAGGCAGAGGTGAGTTGTGCATGGTTCCATGAACTCTAGTGTCCAGCTTTAGGTTCACTCTTTGGTGCCAAGGAGCTTTGCAGGACCCCCAAGAGCATTCTGGGACCCCAAGACTAATCACCTTGAACCCTGTTCCACCAGTCCCATTCTAGTCAGGTCTGCCCGGGACATGGCCAGCCAAGGTGAGTTGTGCATGGTCCGATGAACTCTGTTGTCTAGCTCTGGGCTTGCTCTGTGATCCTGAGGAAGCTTCAAGACCCCAGGAACATCCTGCTTCCCCATAGAGGGCTATGGTGACCCCAAGAACTACTGTCTTGGAACACTGCCCAATCACTATGGAGACCCCCAAGAACTACCAGTTTGGAACATTGCCCCATCAATCCCTTGCCAGAGGGGTCTGTCTGAGGCGCAGCCACCAGAGTTGGATATCCTGACCTCCAATGTTGGCCCAAGGCTCCCCTCACCTTTCCAAGAAGTCTTGCTGCCATCAGGATCATTCAGCCAACACTAGGGAAAACCAGATGCCTAAAGAATAGCACAGAACACAATCAATGAGACGCAGGGCAAAATGGAGCCACCAGAGCCCAGCTATCCTGCTACACAAAACCATGGATATCCTAATGAAACTGAAGCACAAGAAGATAATTTTAAATCCAAACTTATAGGTATGACAAAGGCCTTTAAAGAGGAAATGGATAAATCTCTTAAAGAAATACAGGAAAATATTTCCAAAAGGGTAGAGGCATTTAAAAAGGAGGCAAATAAATATAAATACAGGAAATACAATCAAACAGGCGAAGGATATAACTAAAATGTTCAAGAACTGAAAAGGTAAATCAAAGCAATAAAGAAAACACAAACCGAGGCAATCCTGGTGTGATGACTTGAATATTCTTGGCCCAGGGAGCGGCACTATTTGAAGGTGTGGCCTTGTTGGAGTAGATGTGTCGCTCTGAGCATGGGCTTTATGACCCTCATCTTAGCACCTGGAAGCCAATCTTCTCCTATTTGCTTTCGGAACAAGATGTAGAACTCTCAGCTTCTCCTGTGCCATGCCTGCCGGGACACTGCTATGCTCCCACCTTGATAATGGACTGAACCTCTGAACCTGCAAGCCAGCCCCAATTAAATGTTGTCCTTTGTAAGTGTTGCCTGTCATGGTGTCTCTTCCAAGCAATAGAAACCCTAACAAAGCACACAAACATACTCATACACACACATTCAAACAGGTACCAGTGCGCGCGCACACACACACACACACACACACACACACACACACATAATTAAAGAAATGCAAGAATGGAGTTGCAGACAGATGTCATCTCTGGCACATGCCATTCCCTGTTTTAGAAAGCAGGATGTAGTTGTATAGCAGGATCAGGGTCTTTCCAAATCTCTAGCCCTTGTGATGTACTCACAGAACTCCTCAAAGTGCCAGATGGTCAGGACAAGATACATAGACAAAAAGTTTCTTCAAGATAACTTGGGTATTTTATGTGTCGTTCTTGGGCTTTGTGGCATTAGAGACAGAAAGAAGCTACCAATGAGTTGCCTAAGACCTGCTTTCTTTTAAGATTCTTAGAACCTACGCACCTAAAATTATCCCAGTGGCTACAAACTGACTTCCCATGTTGCTCTGACACTTTCTTGTGCACAACGTGACATCTTCTGATTTAAAGACACTTGATGGAAAATGTTGTAGAGAGGTCATACCGTCCATAGCTATCAAACTAGGAGAAAGCAAGAAGCAAGTGGGCAGGTGAGGGTATAAAGGGGAGGGTGAGAACTCATGCCTTTCCTTAAGTTCTGTCATTGACTGGAAGCACAGAATTCTTTATTCAGAGCTGGGGACTGAACCCAGGGCCTTGAGCTTGCTAGGCAAGCGCTCTACCACTGAGCTAAATCCCCAACCCCGATAATGAGTCTATTACATGTTAATATAGAGGTTAATTATAATTTGGGCACACGCCAAAGAACTTCTGTGCTCTGTTACACGAACCTATCTTATACTTTGAGTGCCTTTTAGTTCTTTGGTTTTTTTTTCTTTTTTTCGGAGCTGGGGACCGAATCCAGGGCCTTGCTCTTGCTAGGCAAGTGCTGTACCACTGAGCTAAATCCCCAACCCCACAGAATTCTTGCTAGGTCTTGTTTACTCTGTGTCATGTATTAGTAGCCTTGCATTCTTAGTGTGGTGAGAGTGGAGGAAGTCTTTAGCCCTACTGACTTTATTCAGTAAGTCATCCCTTGGTATATGCAGGGGATCAGTCAGTGATCCACAAACGGGTGCCAACATCTACAAATGTTCATGATCTTTATATAAAAATGGTGTAGCATCTGATAAGGATCTATAAATATTTGCCCACACTTTAAATCACCTGTAGATTACTTACAACAGCTAATGCAGCATAAATGGTATAGCAATAGTAATTATTCAATATTGTTGATTAAAACCATAAAATGTCTGTGTATACTACATTTTTATGGAGAATTTTGATCCTATTAGATGAATTCTCAGATTCTAAGCCTACAAATATAGATGGCTAGCCATATTTTTAAAATATTTATTTTTGTATATCTATGTGTCTGTCTATATGTATGTATACCCAGTGTATGCTTGGGCCTTAAGAACTCAGAAGAGGATGTCAGATCCCCTGGAACTGAAGTTACAGAATGTTGTAAGTCACCATGTGTGTTCAGGGAGCTGAGTTTGGATCCTCTGAAAAAGGACACAATTCTTAAATGTGGAGCCATCCCTGCTGTACTTATTTTTAATACACAATAAATAGACTTGGCCCCATTACCCCTTTAGAAATCCAGCTTCTGCATCAACATCTGTCAGGTCCTAGAAACTTTTGCTCCTGTGACTACTAATCGATGGGGTTTCTTCATGCTGAAGAATGCTGTTCCATTTGTGTTTGATTGTTTTCATTGTTTCCTATCGTCTTAGGGTTTTGAGGCTGTGAAGAGACCATGAGCAAAGCGACTCATATATTTGGTTGTGAGCCTAGCTTTTAACAGCTGAGCCAACTCTCCAGCCCACAAGGCAACTCTTATAAAGGCAAACATTTAATTGGGGTTGGCTTACAGTTTCAGAGGTTCAATCCAACATCATCATGGTGGGAAGCATGGCAGCATGCAGACAGACTTGGTCATGGAGAAAGAGCTGAGAGCCCTACATCTTGATCCAAAAGCAGCCAGAAGGAGAGTTTCTTCTGTACTGGGAAGAGCCAAAGTTTAGGAATTCAAAGTCCACCCCAACAGGGCTTCACTTCCTCCAACAAGGCCACACCTCCTAATAGTGCCACTTCCTATGGGCCAAGCACATTCAAAACGCCACATTACACTCCCTGTCCCCATAGGTTTGTTCAAACACATGAGTCTATAGGGCCATACTTAGGCATAGCATAATGCAAAATACATTTAGTCCAACTTCAAAAGTTCCCATAGTCTATCACAATCTGATTACTGTTTAAAAGTCCAAAATTCAAAGTCTCTTCTGAGACTCATGCAATCTTTTAAACGGAAATCCCTAATAAAATCAAATTCAAAAAGCAGATCACATACTTCCAATATCAAAGGATGTACATTACTAATCCAAAATGTCATAGTGAAAAAAATACAACACCAAAACCAAGACCAAAAGTCATCTGGGCAAACTTCAAACTCTGTGTCTCCACGTGTGATATCGAAGTGCTCTTCAGATCAACTCCTTTCATCTCTGTTGACTGCAACAAACTTATTTCTCTTGGGCTGGTTCCATGTCCTATTAGCAGCTTTCCTCAGCAGGTATCCCACAGCTCTGACATCTCTAACATCTTGGGGTCTCCAAGGCAACTTCAACTTTATAGCTTCTTGTTCCAGTGTCTGGGATTCACACATGAACTTCTAACTCCCTCCAAGGGGCTCGGGTGATTTCTCCAGCTCTGCCCTCTGTAGCACTCTAGGCTCAGGTTGACTACACTGCACAGCTGCTGTTGTTCTTGGTGGTCGTCCTATGGTACTGGATTCTCCAAAATGCTGGGGTCTTCTGCTGCAACTGGGCTTCACCAATAGCCTCACATAGGCTCTTTTCGTGGTGCCAAGCCTCAAATCCTTTGCATGATTCCTTCTATCCTGGGCCATCAATTGCAACTGAGGGTGCACCTTCACCAATGGCCTTTCCTGGCCTCTCACAGTGCCAAGCCTCAGACACTCTCCATGATCCCTTCATCCCTTCAAACAAGTGCCATCTGGGTGATTCTTACACATTACCAAGTCTGGCTGCCTGCACCATGTCTGTCTCTGAAACACAACTTCTTTGTGTTTGTGTAAGAAGATTTCACTCCAGTGATGCTGGTCTCTTCTTAAACACCACTAAGTTCTTAGCTCCAGCTAAGAACTCAATTATGTCAATTATCTCAATAACCCCTTCTATTCTTGACTCTGAAGCCAGAGCCACATGACTGAAGCTGGTGAGTTCTGCTGCTTGCTGGGGCTGGAACATAGCACCCTTGTTTTATTACATCCTTCATTAAGCTTGGCTGACCTGGAACTTGCTCTGTTGACCGACCTTGAACTCAGAGATCTGCATACTTCTTTCTCCTGAGTACTGGGATTAAAGGTGTGTGCCATCATTCCTGGACCTAAAACTTTTCTTACTTTTTCACAAGATCATAATAAATTCTGGATTATAGTTCATTCCAAATATAGTAAAAGTTAACAACTGAGAATAGACATTACAACTCATCCTTTGTTAATTTGACACATAATCATATTTTCTTATGTCCAAATGAAAACAATAACCAGGTCATAATAATGCCTAACATAATATAACTATCCCTTGTTCAACTGCAAATGAATAAATGATAAGCCCAGCTGAGTGGGATCTTGCCCAAGGATACCACTGCCTTAATTTGTTTATCTCAGGAACACAGGATTTAGCTCCACTCAACTTCCTAATGCCCCTCTAATAATTGAATTATAACTTTTGTATTTTTCTTTTCTAAGCTTGGTAGGCTTAATCAAAACGCTCTTCATGAGAGCAAATCAGAGAAACAAGTCTTTGCTGGGCTTTTGTGTGTGTGTGTGTGTGTGTGTGTGTGTGTGTGTGTGTGTGTGTGTGTGACTTCCTTTGTCAATACAATTAATCTGAATCTCTTTACTTTAGCTTTAGACAGACTCTCCAGACAAGGGCAAAAACAAGCCACATTCTTCACCAAGACATTGTAAGAATGGTCTCTAGGCAACATACTATAAAATTCCTGTTCTCTTGAGCCAGGTCCTCAAAGTTCAGATCACCCTCAGCACCAATGTCTTCCATATTCTATATAGAATGGCTAATTAAGCTGTACTTAAGTATTCCACTGCTTTCCAAATCCAAAGTTCTAAAATGCACATTCCTCCAAACAAAAACATGGTCAGGCCTATCATAGCAATACCCTAGTCCCTGGTACCAACTTCTGTCTTAGTTTTATTGCTCTGGAGAGATACCATGAGCAAGGCAACTCTTACAAAGGCAAACATTTAATTGGAGCTGGCTTACAGTTTCAGAGATTCAGTCTATCATAATCATGGTGGGAATCATGGCAGCATGCGGGTAGTCTTGAGCTGAGAGCCCTACATCTGGATCCAAAAGCAGCCAGGAGGAGGATCTCTTCCATCCTTGGTGGAGCCTGAGCATAGGACCTCAAAGTCTATCCCCACAGTGATGTACTAAGTCCTCCAACAAGGCCACACCTCCTCATAGTGCCACTCCCCATGAGCCAAAATATTCAAACACCATACCTGTGCTCAGGACTCTCTGCAAACATGGAACATAGGCCTTTCTCTAAGTTTCTCTGAGCACAGGGCAACATTTTTGGCTTTGCTAAAAATTAGACTTGAATTCCAATATAAAACCTACTTTACCAGTGTCTACTAATCAGTTCTTGGGGAAGCAGGTGACCATGGGCCTTCAAACTTTCCTTTGTTCTCCTCTGGACCACCTCTCTATGGTACCCCACTCCCTTGTTTAACTTTGCTCTCATTTGTTCATGGGTACATGCCAATTTAGTCCCTAATGTGTGCTAGAGTTGGGTGTAGTCACCATCAGTTATTTGAAATAGACAAGTTCTCCTTCTCCCACTATTCAAGGGGACCTTGATCTCTCTCAGCACAAAGCTGGATAAGCTGCCATTTGCATTAACGAAAACAAGCACAACAAACCAGCTCTCGGGTAAGTATGAGTCCTTCAAGTAGACAGAAATTCATCCCCTTGTCCTATCAGTGGAAGACCACATAGAAAACAAACTGAATTTTGATTTTCTCTCTACTGATGCCTGCAGTTAACAGAATGCCCACTGCAGATGTTGAGTCCCACTGAAGAAATGCAGCTTTTCCTTTTTTGTGTTTCCTTCGATCTTCTCTGCGTGTTATTTTGACAGCCCAGTTTTTCTAAAGGAATCCCCTATAAACCCTGTAAATACAGAATTCTATTAAGTTAACATTTGTTTAAGTGTTTGTTTGTTTTAACCTCCTTTTTATATTACTCAAGTTCACCGAATAGTTCCTTAAGAACAAACCATGTGCATCTGAATAAATTATGCAATTTTTGGAATATAAGAGGTCCAGAGCAGTTATTTTGGTTCTAAATTAGTGTGGAATAAGAACGATATTTAGTTGGTTTATCTGAAGTGAGACTGGGGAAAAGGAGGATCCCTCCTGAAGGGTGAGTTCATTCCCTGGGAAAGTTTCTGCTGATTTGAAACACTGAGTGTCAGCCTCTGGTATACTCACTGCCTCTCCTATATGCTACCAGACCTGAAATATCACCTCCTAATTTAGCACATGTTGCCAGAGTTCTAGCCAATGCTACATAGAATCCAGAGTGACTGACCATGGGAATACTCATGAGTTTGTGTGGAGCTGTGGGTTTCTGAGATTTGAGATGAGAGACAGATCTTGCTGTGAGGAGAGGCTGGGATCAGGGAGTCAGAGCCCAGGGTGAGGCACTTGGCAGCTTTCTGCCAGCTATCAGGAGACCAAAAACCGTTCCGGTATGACAGAAGGCAGACTGTGGGTCCTGTGAGGGGGCTGTCCCTGATAGGTCAGGAGTCTGTTTTAGACGCTGATTTCCCATCACTAGTTATGTCACATCTGCTGGACTGTGAATCTTGCAGGACTCTAGTATTTTTAATTTTCTTTTTATTCTTCACAAATAAAGTTGTAATGAACATTCTAGAATAGTTCTGCTGGACTAATTGTATTAGGCAAAGTTTGTTTTTCTATTAAGGATCTGGGAAAACCTCAAAGGTTATTATGAGATGCCATGTCAGTGACAGTCTCTATGAGCTTTCTTCTGGACCCTACTGTGGGGATGATGCAGCGAGCCTGAGCTTCTCAGGATACTGAGTAAAACCATCCTGTACATTGATCCTACTTCATCTTACAATGTTTCCTACTTTTTACTGCTGGGGACACTTAGAATCTGTTTTAGAAACTGATTTCACATCACTAGTTATGTCATATCCATGGAAAACATCCTGCCATTTGACAGATTCATCTCTTGTCTGTAAATGGCATTTTCAAGGAACATTTCTGCTAAAGGACTGAAAGGACCTGGGCTCTCATGGTTCTGTTGTTGCCTTACTGAGTCTTAGAAAGCCATCACCCTCCCTGGGCCTCTGTCTCCGCCAGTGAAAACCAAGTGGGCTTTTCTAAAGTCTTCTTAGATCCCTGCTGATATTGCATTACTAGTGTATAAGTTAGGTCTCCTGACTCTGGTTGAAACAAGGCTGCTTGAGACTCAAGTACTGAAGCGCTCCCAAGGCTGGAAGCTTGTTTTTCCATGGAACATTCTGAATGCATGCCTTACTGGTAGTCTTCACCTCCCTCACACAACAGCCTCAGCTCTAGCACATTTCCACTTTAGTTTTGGGCTGAGAACAAGTTTTTCTAGCCTACTGTATATTCTCCTTCTTCTAGGTCCTAAGATCCATTCTCAAACTCTAGCTGCTGTCTCCTGCACAAAAGGGGAATAAAATACATGTGAAAAGCTCTTCCCAGACTCTTCTTTTGGATTCCACCAAACCAGATCTGTTTTATCAGGCATAGTAAATCTTGGCCAGAAGAGGCCATTGTGTGGACAATCCCCCCAGATCTCCCAAAGCTCTGATTTTATCCAGATATCTTACAGGCAACTTCTGCCTTGAAGTTATTCTCCTCCTCAAAGTCCATTGCTGCCTGTTCCTTCATATCTGCAAAATATTGTGCTATGCACACAGGATGTATGCATGACAGAGAAACACAGTTGCACCATGATTGTTAGGTGAATGAACAAATACAATAAAGAGGTATCTTTTCAAGTCCTACTTTGAGGACAAAGGAGAAATGCTCTTACCTCAGTGAAAAGTCTACTTATTCAAAGTGGTCAGATTCAGAAACCATGTACAAGGCAGTGTGGGTTCTGAGCATATTATTGGGTTGGTGCCTCACGGTATGTAGGTTCTGCTCTTTGATCAAGTCCTATGGGTCTCCATCTTTGTTCAAGAATATGTTTTCAAGAGGAAGTGTGATGAACACTAGGTAAGTGACCTTTAGATCAAACTAGGCACTGGAGGAAGGTGGGGTAGGGAGATGGCCTGCATGATATTCTTTACGGGAATATCATCATGACCAAGAAAGTAAGGTCCTGAGATATTAGTCATGGACAGCATGCTCTCTTCCTCACTTTCAGTGGTTCTGGTAGTGAGTGTTGTGGTGAGGCCTAATGTGAAGGACATCACCGTATGGCTTTAGCAATGCAATCTGGTCCCTTGAAGTGATGCCAAGCAACACTCTAGGGGATGTTGCAGGCTTTTAGGAAGCTCACAGTTTAGCAGTGAATGACATAGAGGATTCTAAGAGGAGGTCTGAAATGCAGGTGCAGGAAGAAGATCAGCAGCAGTGAAGAGGCTTCATGGGTGATGCAGAGCACTTGCTCAGAGCAGAGCTGGCCATTGAGGATTGAGAGTCAAGCTCAAGGATTAGTAGGTAGTAGGAGCAGTAGCCATGGGAAGAAATGGGAAGTCACCTCATTCTGTGGAAGAGATGTGCTGGGGAATTGTGGGAGATGAGTCTAGATGAATAATTGTGTCTATATAGCATACAAGGGGCAAATTTCACATGAGTTTATAAATGACTGTTTTTGTTTGTTGGTGAAGATTTCTGAAAATACAAAGGTATATGCTCCTAACCAGGAAAATGTCCGTGCAGTATGCCTATCTAATGCTTAGAGTACTGACTCACTGATGCTCTGAATGCTGTACCTTTCTGATTGATCATGACCTCACTTCTTGTCCTTGGTTTTGATTGTTCTATGACCTTTACCTCCTAACCGGATCATTGTCTCCAGTATTGCTTTGCCTCACGCCTGTACCAAAATGAAGGATAGGGAAAACTCATGAAGTCTCACTTTCACTTTCAAATTTTCAGTCAATTATCCACTTCTACCGTGAGTTCTGAATCCTTGACATGTCATGAGGCCTTAAGAAGACGTTAGAGATTAGAGAGTTTAAAGCTCTAAACTTGTTGATATTATTTACAAAACTAGACAATTATTGTGAGACAAAAATGCCAAGACATGAAGAAAAACCACCAGCTGAATAAGAAACCCTGCCAGGAATCTAGCAAACTCAGAAGATGAGTCAGAAATATGCAGAAAATGCGGCCTCCCCCTACCCCCCAAATCCAGAGGAGCATGAGAACCCAACTGAGTTCCTAAGGCTTTCCCTAGGGGTTCAGGTCATGCAGTGAGGTCATACAAGACAGGCAAGAACAGCTGAGCCCAGTACTGCCGTGGATCCAAACTGCCATGACTCCCATCTGTGAGCAAAATCCCTGGGAATAGGCTGTAAGCTAAGTACAAAAAGGGACACGCGAGAAGAGAATAGGGAAGAAAGTGTAATGCTGGAGTAGGACAGAGCCATAAATCCCATAAAGCAAGCTGCCAAGTATTTCTTTTTAAGTTAAAACATTATTTGAACCTATAGAGGCCAAAAAAGGATGTTAGATCCTCTGGAACAGAGTTACAAGTAGTTCTAAGCTGCCGTGTGGGTGCTGAGAAGTGAACCTGGGTAGTCGACAAGAGCAGCAAGTGCTCTTAACCACAGAGCCATCTCTCCATCCCCATGTCTTTATTTTAACTTTAAAGAAGACATCTAGAGAATGGTTTCTGCATGGTTTCAGAAACTGCCCTGAATAGCTGGGAGGTGGCTCAATATGAAAATGCACAGAGGCCAAGAAAGGAGGATAAGTGGAGCTTGCCTGCCAGCCAATCTATTCAAAATGGTGAGCTCCAGTTTCAGTGAGAAATCCTATTTCAAAACAGATGTCATCCAGCAACAGATCAAGATATTGGACTTGGATATCTAGGCTCCATGAGCACATATAAATATCTATACACACATCAAACACAGAAGCACCCAATTTTATAAAAGAAATACCAGTAGATCTGAAACCACAGAGTCACAAAATATAGTGATAATGAGTCATCGCAACATCCCACTGTCACTGATAGACAGGCCATCCAGAAAACTGAGAAACCCTGGGCTTAAATGTCATCATAAATTAAATGGACCTAACAGATAACTGCAGAACGCTCCATCCAAACACTAAAGAATACACCTCCTTCACTGAAATCTATCACATAACAAAACACAAAACAACAAATTTAGGAAAATTAAAGTAATGTTCTATATTTTATCATACCACAATGAATAAAGCCGGACATCAATAACAATGTATAATACAGGAATGATGCAAAGTCATGATAACTAAACAACACACTACCAAATTAGAATTGTGTCAAGTAAGAAATCAAGAAGGAAATACAAAAAATTCAAGAACTGCATGAAAATAAAAGCACAACACACAAAATTGATGGGTCACAATGAGTGTACTCAAGAAAGCAAGTTTATTGTACTAAATGCATACATCCAAATAGTCAAAAGATCTCAAATGAATAACTTAATGATATCTAGGAGGTTTGGAACAACAAGAAACGACATCCTCCAAAGTGTACAAGATGAGACTGTCTAAATGACAACTGGAATTAATAAAATAGAAATTAAAAAATAAGCAATAAACCAACGAAACAGCTTCCATTAACTTCCTGCAGGGATGTTGCCTTAATCTGTGTTTGTCTCAAAATGTATATTTACTTTTCCATCAAATCTTAAAGGGAATAGCATTCTTGGCTCACAGTCAGTTGCTTTCAGAGACTGAAGCATTTCTCTCCCTGCTCTTCTGCTTTTACGGTTACTGATGAAAAGTCTGATGTAGTTACATTTTGCCTTTGTATGTGAGTTGATGTTTTTCTTGTGCTACTTTTAGGATTATTTCTTTGCAGTGTATATTCGATCTCCTAGCTATATATAGTGTGTCACAGAGTTTCTTCCTGTGCCCTCAGTGACACTGTGTGCTGTGCTAGCACTGTAGATGATTTGTTCTAAACAAAGAGGATACTCATGGTGTGGGTCACCTAAACTCTCACGTTGCACATTGGCTGTGCATCTCACCTGGGTTTTAGGGTCACGTGATCTTGAACATCCTTTGTGTTATTCTAGGAGTGAGCAGGCATTGCTATGGAATAATGTCCCATTGCTATGCTCTCAGTAGGAAGAAATCACTACAATCTTCATCCTTCAAAGGACAGAGAATATAGCAGAAGGCTGGGTCAAAGGGACATAAAAGCCAGAGAAAGAGGTAGAGTGTCCTAGCACTAGTCCTTTGACTGTGGGTACCCTGATCTACCATAGTAAATTCCAGACCAGCCAGTACTACCACAGTGAAAACATGTCTCAAAGAACAAAATAAAACGAAAAACAGCAATAAAACACCATAAAATCTATGTGATAACAGTGGATAAGTCTTAGCCTCTGTGAAGGTGGGTTGAGATGGAAATTCCTAATTGTGTCTAGTGATGCAGACTGTTTTGCTGAATCAAGACTCCTGAGAGGACACATGATGTTTGGACAGAGTATAAGTACGACTCAACAGACAGTGATGGCGTGCTTGCATAGGTAGCCTTGTAATGCCTCATTAGTCTCTCATCTTTACTTTGTTGAGAGAGGGACCGCAGAGAATTTCTCCTGGCATTAGGCTGGCTCTGTTTGCTCCAGCTGATTCATGCCAAGTAGTGAGAGGCCAGGCTGTTTCTGCTGGATCATGCCACTGCTACTGATTCGTGTTTGGTATCCTGACACTACTGAACTGGACTGCTGGTATCCTAACAATGAAGACTGGAATCGTCCCAAAGAACTACTTCTAAACAGGTCACATCCCCTTGTTCTATTTCCCATCTTTTCTCCTCTACCTTTGGACAGTGATATAGAAGGAGGAGGATTGAAGTGTTTGAAAACCCTTATTAAAGTAGGTTTTGAAAAATCTAAACCTACAGGGGATGGCTATACTGGTTGACTGGCTGGCTGGTTCTTGGTTCTGACTTCTCTCCTTGGATCTTTCCTTAGAGGACACGTGGAGCTGACCAGCTGCAAGTTACCTAACTTCTGATGCATTCGAAAGAGAACTGCAAGCATCAGACAGACTGGTCCTAAACCAATTTTATCAATTTTCAGTACTTTTATGTGTGGATGTTCTGAATCACAAAAGGGAAAGGAAACATGGGAACAAGTTATTTCTGGGGAAACATTTAATAAGGAAAATGTGGGTCTTGCAAACTGTGTCACTAGAGTTAAACATTTCATAAGGATGCAGCCATGACATTTTTAAATGTCTTCTCTTCTGGTCCCCGACTCTCCTTTCTGCTTTACTTATGAACTTTTCTGGTACCCTCTAAGCAAAATCCCACCCAGTGATTCCTGACTGGTCAATGTGTATATTGTACATGAAGACTTGCCTTGGTTGTGCAGATACTAGAGCTTTATGCTCAGATCTCCCTGCTCTTTGACTGCTGTAATGATTTTGACACACCCTTGTCTTTGGACACGAGTAAAGACTTTTACCTGAGCTTACTGTTTGAAGATAACATATATATATATTGAGTTTGGCTTATAGATGTTTAGAATGCTAGTTCTTGTCATCTTCTCATATATAATATATATACTTATATATTTACTGCACATCATATCTTAAATTTAAGCATGTTTGGGACTCCTAATTCATACCCTTGTTTTGGCCACATTTTTATTGTTATTAATTTCTTGTTCTTTTTCCAAATTAACTTAATGAGTAAACATGAGAGAAGCCAGAGTGTTGCAATTTCATTGCTTCCTTAGCAATTTCAATGGCATCATTTTTACGGTATGAATTTTTTTTTTCTTTTTCTTTTTTTCGGAGCTGGGGACCGAACCCAGGGCCTTGCGTTTGCTAGGTCCCAACCTCCAGTATGAATATTTTAAAGATAAATTGTGAAATAAATAAAAATCAGAAGAAAGTATAAACTGTGTATAGCATGCTGCCTGCTTATCTCTGATGTTTAGCTGAATTTTTTTTTATTGGATTATATCAAGAGTAGAAATGTTTTGCATTCCTGGAGCAATCTGTTTTTATTGTTATTGTCAGGGTATTTCTGGGAATTTGCTATTTTATTTGATGTTAATGAACATTTTTTCCTATTTTGAGCTCTTTCTTTCCCCTTAAATATCAGGCCATCACAAATTATATTGTTTTATATTCTAAATACACGTCATGAACCATGTTATAGAATCCAGACTTATTTAAATCTCACAATCACTGTAGGAGATGAACACAGTAAAGAGATGTGAAGTTGTGGTGTGAACCTTGCCCATGTATCACACTTGCATTCGTACAGTAGATGAGCTGGGAATTCTCTAGAATCACTTTTCCTTCATTGATGTCTGCCCTTCCAGGTATTTTCCCAGAAATCTCTACTGAGAAGACTCCTGCTGAGCGCATGGCCATCCCCTTAGCAGACAAGCTGGTTTACTTTGTACCATAACAGAGGAAAAAAGTAATATAAACGGCCTTCCTTTCTGATCTCTGTAACTTTTAGTCTAATTTGGCTCCACATTGAAGCAGATATATGAATTTTCAGGATAGTAAATTTTTTGTCTTCTAGAGATGAAAAATTCCATGTTCCATTTTATTCTGCCAATGTTAGTATACACATTTTCATCATCTTTAAAAGAATTATTTGTTTTTCCCATCTTTATTTTTTTCTAAAATATTTATTTATTTGTTTGTTTGTTTGTTTATTTCCTAAAAGCATGTTTAGAAGATTAACTGTTTTTTTTCTTTTAATCTTTATTAACTTGAGTATTTCTTATTTACATTTTGATTGTTATTCCCCTTCCCAGTTTCCGGGCCAACATCCCCCAACTCCTCTCCCTCCCCTTCTCTATGGGTGTTTCCCCTCCCCATCCTCCCCCCATTACCACCCTCCCCACAACAATCATGTTCACTGGGGGTTCAGTCTTGCCAGGACCAAGGGCTTCCCCTTCCACTGATGCCCTTACTAGGATATTCATTGCTACCTATGAGGTTGGAGCCCAGGGTCAGTCCATGTATAGTCTTTGGGTAGTGGCTTAGTCCTGGAAGCTCTGGTTGGTTGGCATTGTTGTTCATATGGGGTCTCAAGCCCCTTCAAGCTAAAATAATTATTTGTAATTATGGCTTTTTTCTCTTACAGTTGTCATTGAGTCTATTGAACATGGTATACATGGACAATAATGAGTAAGTTCATGTCTTCAACATTTAGTACTACTTGGCTAAATCTTCGTTTGATTTCACCCAACCAATTACTTTTTTTACTGTGTGTTTTTCAGTTGTAATGTCAACAGTCTTTCAAATATATCCCAATAGTGAGAAGCAAGATAAAAGTCTATTGTATGTATTAATATTTTTATTGTTAAGATGATCCTTTTAATTTTAATTATATAATTTATTTATAATTTCAATTTTCTTGAAAATTAGATATTTTGCAGCATATTTTGATCATGATTTCCCATCTCCCATCTCCTCCAACATCTACACTACCTATCCATCCCCTCCCAAATCTACATTCTTTCTTTCATTAGAAAATAAACAGAAAAGAAAAAAGATAGTACAAAAGAATGAAAGAAAAACAGAAAAGATCAAAGCAAAAAACAAAAAAAATGATACACACATACATACAACTCACACACAAAGAGAGAGACAGAGAAAGAGAAAGAGGGAATCCTTGCAGCTTAGACCTGTGCAGGTTCTGTGCACACTGCTCCAGTCCCTATGAGTTCATATGTGCACCAGTCCTGAGGGCTTTGTTTCATTCATGTCTTCTATCCCCACTGGCTCTTACAATCTTTCAACCTCCCCTTCTTTAAAGATTCCTGACCCCTAAGAGGAAATAATCATGGGGACATGTCATAAAGGGTTGAGGGTTCCAAGCCCTCACACTCTCTGCATATCGTTATGTTGTGGGTCACTGTATTTGTTCCCATCTACTACAGTCAGAAGCTTCTCCGAGGATGGCTGGGCAAAAGACTGTCTATAAGTATAGCAGAATATCATTAGGACTACTATTAGTAGGAAAGCAGAATTTGGTTTTCTTCTAGGACTATGGCCTATGTAGTCAAAAGTTCTTAGCCACTTAAAACTGGTGTTAGGCGTGAGTTCCATCTCATGGAGTGGGCCTTAAATCCAAGCTGATAGTGGCCAGTTACTTCCACAGCTTTTGTGCTACTAGTGTACTGGTTTATCATGCAAGCAGATCACATTTGTAGAAAGGAGGCTTTGTAGCCTGTTTGTGGTACAGCTTTCTCCTCTGATGGTGTACATAGTACCTCCCAGTACCATCAACGCTAGTCAGTAGGGATAAAGGCTCTAGAAAGGCACCAGTTCAACCTCTTCATATTCCATGCAATATGTAGACATTCTTCTCAACATAGAGTTTTTAAAGAGGAACCAATAGGCTTGACAATAGCCTAGGTAATTTGGGGTTTTCCATGACTAAGATGCAACCCATTCCAGACCCTGGGGTTCATTTAGTAGCCAGAGATGTCTCGTTGGGGTTTTGTCTCTCTCATTATTTGGTGTTTCATTTGGATTTCTTTCATATGTGTATATTTTAAAAAGCTTCTATTATATTAGGTTTTCATAAGGCCCTTAGTTATTTTTCATTAATTTACTTAGTTATTCCCTTTACATCCAAATATCAGACCCCTCCTTCCAGTCCCCCAGCTCCTCCCCTCTCCCCTTCCCCTTCTCCTCTGAGGAGGGGGGCAGCCCTCTCCCCATGTTGTCACCCTACCCTGGCAAATCAAGTCACTGCAGAATTAGGCACATCTTCTCCCACTGAGACCAGACAAGGCGACCCAGTTAGGGGAACGGGATCCACAGGTGTGTATCAGATTGAGGGACAACCTCCGCTTCAATTGTTGAAGTACCAGCATGAAGACCAAGCTGCACATCTGCTATCTATGCTGGGAGAGGGCATTACGTTCAGCCCATGGTCTTTGGTTGATGGTTCAGTCACTGGGAGCACCCAAGGGTCCAGGTTAGTTGACTCTGTTGATCTTCATGTAGAGTTGCTATCCTGTTAAGGTCCCTCAATCCTTCCACAAAACTCCTGAGCTCCAACTAATGTTTGGCTGTAGGTCTCTGCATCTGTTTTTATTGGCTGTTGGGTGGAACTTTGTAGAGAATGGTTAGGCTAGGATCCTGTTTACAAGCATGACAGAGCATCGTTAATAGTGTCAGAGATTGGTTCTTGCCCATGGGATGGGTTTCAATTTGATTGGCCCTTAGTTTTAGCTGTTCCTCCCTCTATTCCCTCCCTTACCCTCTTTACTCCACTCCCTCCATTTAATCCTATATCCTGTCAATCACTAACTATATATTCAATTTTCCCTTCCTTAAGAGATCTCTTTCTCCCCCTACTCCCTTATGTTATAGCTAACCTCTGTTAATACAGATGAAGCCTGCTCATTGAAGACTTAAAAAACTAATATTCACATATAAGTTAATATATACCATATTGTCTTCTGGAGTCTGGGTTGCCTCAGTCAGGATGACTTTTTTCTAGATCCATCTATTTACCCGTGAATTTCATATTTTTTTAACAGTTGAGTAATACTCCATTGTGTAAATGTACCACATTTTCTTTATCTATTCTTTCATTGACAGATACCTAGACTCTTTCCAATTTCTGGCTATTATGAAGAACAGCAATGAACATAGTTAAGCAAGTATCTCTAATAGTGGGAAACATCCTTTGGGTATAGGCCTTAGCTATGTCTTGAGGTAGATCTATTCAAAGCTTTCTGAAGAACCACCACACTGATTTCCATCGGGGATGTACACGTTTGCAGCCCCACCAGCAGTAGTGAGTGTTCTGCTTTCCCCACATCATCCCAGCATAAGCTGTCATTTGTTTTATTAATCTTGGTTATCCTGACATGTTTAAGATGAAATCTCAATGTAGTTTTGATTTGCATTCCCTGGTGACTAAGGATGTTGAACATTTCTTTCAATGTTCCTCAGCCACTTGTATTTCATCTTTTGAGAACTTTCCTTTTAGATCTGTACCCCATTTTCAATTGGTTATTTATTTTTTTGATGTCCAGTTTTGTGTGTGTGTGTGTGTGTGTATCAGCCTTCTATCAGATGTACAGCCAGTTAAAAATAAATCTCTTCCCATTTTGAAGTCACTCATAACCTGTGTGTTATTTAAGCTAAACTTTAGAATTAGAATACCCTCTTGATGGACTTTTCCTTTGATATATATGGTTCTTCCTACCTCTTTGGATAAGTTTTAGTTTAAAGTTTATTTGTCTGATATTAAAATGACTATACAAGTTTGTTTATTGGGTCTATTTGCTTGGAATTTTCATCCTTTTACTCAGATATGATGTTTATCCTTGGTGCTACAGTGTGTTTCTTTGATGCAGCAGGGGGTGGAGACATATGTCCATTTGCTTGTTCATGTGTTTGTTACAGTAGTATCCAGGCATCTGGGTTTGGAATGATTGTATTTTAAGGTGTTGATATCTGGTCTGTAATCATCAGGTGGGTTTTCCATTCCTTGGTTTCTGTTATATCTCTAGATATTAGGCGTGTGTGGTAGCTATGGGTTACCTGTTAGGAACTACTGTGTGCTCCTGCCAGGTGTGACCATTGGGGATCCTAGTTAGAGCCTGGTTTTAGGTATTAGAAGTTCACACACAGAAATAAAGGTGGGCTAGAAGGCAGGGTTGAGAGGATCCACAGGAAGAAGGAAAGCTAGTTTTGCTAACAGGATCCGATTGCCTAGCCAACAAGGCCTGAGAGTTTCCAGGGATAGAACGACTTCAGTGTTGGCAGGTAGTCAAAGTGATAGAATGAAAAAGACTGAGGAGAGGATCTGCTTAGTTCCCTGGGAATTGGAGGCAAAAAGGAGAGATTACAGAAAGTGATGTGCTACCAAGCTGGGGATAAAACTTGGGAACTGGGATTGGGGTGTGGGAAGAAGAATAAAAATCACTTACCTGTTGTTGAAATCTTTAATCCCAATCTGGGGTTTCTACCCCACCTTTGACCATTTAGTTCCTGGAAAAAGACACACACAACCTTATATTTACAATAAGCCTTAATCAGCACAAGAGCAGGGCAGATATCTACCCTCTATGTTAACAGAATCTACTTTCCTATCCATAACCCTGAGTAATTTCTATGTTTCAATTGAGCTGTTCTTAACTTCAATTGGCCAGCCCTGGGGGCCATGTTTTCATGACCTAACCCATAGCATCTTCCTCCTCCACCTTCTTCTTGCCCTATTGGTTCTCCTCTGACCCCAAACCCGGGAATCCTAAACCCCATCTTTGTCTCTTCTTCCTAGCTATTGGCTATTGACATCTTTATTTACCAACCAGAAATAACTGGGTTAAGGTCACACAGTGTCATTTAGGTTTACATATGGGCCTCAGATCCAGAAGGCCCGCACTTAGCATTACAATACACGGAAGACCAAACCTCAACGCTTACCCGATCACTGGCCAGTATGGCCAGTGGATTTCCGGGAGGGACTACCTCAGGTGTCGGCAAATGAGATAAAGATAGGGGGTGAGGAAGAAAGGCTGATTCTCTGGCAGAGCTGGCCAGTGGGTTTCCAGAGAGACAATACCTTGGATGTTGGCAGATACGACAAAGAACGAGACCTTGATTTCATTAATGGTGTTTCAAAATTTCAAAAAACTAAGATTATAACTTAAATTTCCACCCTGTTCTCATCCTCACCTGCACCCAGTCCACCCACAGAATCTATTTGATTTCCCCCACCCCAGGAAGATCCACGCATCCCCCTGAGCCTTCCTTGTTACTTACCCTCTCTGGGTCTGTGGATTATTCTTTACTTAATGGCTAATACCCACTTATAAATGAGTGTATGCCATGCTTACCTTTCTGAGTCTGGGTTACCTCACTCAGGATGGTTTTTTTCTAGTTCTACCCATCTGCCTACAAATTTTGTGATGTAATTTTTTATACAGCTAAGTAATAGTCTGTTGTGTAAGTGTACAATATTTTATTTCTCTGTGCTTCTGTTGAAGGACATCTAGGTTGTTTCCAGTTTTTAACTATTATGAATAAAGCTGCTATGAACACAGTTGAACAAGTCATGAAGACTTGGGGTTTGGGGTCCCTACTCATGTGTATTCCTACTTAAAGAATTTAGCTTTGGGGGTGGGGGCTGATACCTGGATGTAAATTGAATAAATAAATAAACAAATTTAAAATTTAAAAAGAATAAGGAAACTAAAAATACTAACTTAATTTTCAACTTTAAATACATTTGAGAGTAAGAGCACACTGAAACAAAAATAACATTCTGGTTTTGATTCCATACATATTTGAAATGTTTTGTGGTATTTAAATGTTTCAAATATTATGTTTTTTAGATTTAGCTTTTTCAGTGTGGTATGATCCCAAAGCAGGAGTTCAGACTATAAAAAGCTTGCACAGTTCACTCCACAGTCAACCTCCACCTATTTCTACAGAACATTATGGGAATCAAACTGGGGGACTATGATCCAAATGGCATTGCCTCTGGAGTAGCTGCTGACTCTCAGGAGGGTGATGACAATGACAGCAACTTCCAGAGACCTGCAACAAACAAAAATTACCAAACATTTTGAAGAAACTATCTAAGATGAGACTGAAATCACAAAACGAAAATAAGCAGCAGAAAAATGGGATACACAGAGCAACTCCACTCCGAGTAATTCAAGAGTATATTGTGTTCATAAAAAGAAGGTCTGGATGCAAAGTGTATAGAATTAAAGAGCAAAATAGTGAGCTGAAGCAGCAAATTGAGAGGCTTTCCTTACCTTCAGCATAAAAGGGAAGAAGCATGAAGAGAAGGATGTGAAGGTGCCCCTTCTTCAATCTTTCCCTTTGGAAGAACAAGGGAGATCTGGGGATCTGTTGTCTAGACTTCTGTCACCATCAACTCAAAGACAAACCAAGGTATGGAGCCACATACACAAAATTTCAAGTTTGCAAAGCAATACTTTAAAATACAAATAGGTATATAGTCATGACATTTAAAACCTCGGAGCATGAGAGGTGGAAATGAAATTATTTATGGTTGCTAATTATGGATAGAAAACAGAACTCAAGGTTAAATTGACAACATTATTGTTTCTTTTTTCTTTAGAGCAGCAAATACACAACCTGTTAGAATCTAGTGTCAGTGGGCATATAATACAGATGTTTAACATATTATTCTAGCCTTATATATGCCTTGAAATTATTTTAAAAACTAAATTTAACTATAATCAGGTTTAAATATTTACCACAAGTTTACAAAAGACAAAAATCACACAGCCATTCCCTGGAAGTATGAAGTTAGATGTCTAATTGCACCCTCTGCTGGCATATATAGGATATAACCAATAATTTACAACAAAATTCAACAATGAAGGTTTCAAGGAAGCAGGCTACATACTTCCTTTCCTCCACTCCAGCTGAAAGCAGCCTTTGCATCAGAAGAAATATGAAAAATATGATACACACCCTGTTCTGATAATTTTTCTGTATGAAGTGTTTCTTCCAGACAAATCAGGTGAACGTTTAAGGATAACTGATGATGATGATGATGGCATAGAGACCTCAATGCAGACTCTGGGCCATTCTCTGTATCTCTGTATGTTTGCAAAGGCAAGAGAAGGCTGTGGGAGCTAAGACTGAGAAGACCAAAAGAACTGATATTTTGCTTTATTATTTTCAGATTAGCAATTTCAAGTTCAAAGGGTCACCCAGAAACTACAAACCACACAGAGAAATGTACCAATGAGAGGGTGTTCCGAACATGGTAGTGTTTTGTTCCTGTGCGTGAGTCCTGATCAAGTTCCTGGGATCCTGAAGGCTTGACACATTCTAGTCCTGGTACCGTCTTCTCCCTCCCTCATCATCGGCGCATGAGTGAGCGGCTATAAAACTGTCCTCCTACACCAGCTTAAAACTCAAGGGCTGCTTAGGGTTTGCCCTAAATGGAGATTCTCCCCATGTGGGGAGGCAGCCAGACAAAGCAGCCTGCCAAGAAGGTTTTGTATTTACTATGTCTGCTGTAGCATTACTACAAAGTTTCTAGTTTATTCCAAACACCACTCATCCTTCAAGTCTGGAAATCATGCTTCTGAGAGAGATGCTGATTCACAGGACTAAAATAAAGGTATGAAAGAGAGATGCCTGGAGGAAAAGTCCTTTCCATGACTCCTCCCCCTCGTGGTTGCCCACATTCCTTAGCTTGAAGCTTCTTAAGCTGTTGGTGATGAGCCCATGTGGGTTAGCAAAACTGAATGTGAGGGCCATGAAAGTTTTGACAATAATAAAAAGTTTCTGAATACGCAGTAATCAAAAATTAATTCAAAATTAAATGCATGGGTGTTTCTGGCAGCAGTCAAAGGTGTTGAGTCAATAAATCTCCCTGTGGCCTTGGCTTCTAAATACACGACCTGTGCACTTGGTGCTAAGCACACCAACCTGTCACACAACGCCTGCAAGTGCTGTCTGAATGCCTTGGCTCAGACTGGAGACTGCCAAATGCTCTTAACTACAGTGTTTTTGCTGTGCATGCAAACATTCCTGTTCTTATGAAAACATGATGACTTAATGACAGAAAACTATTTTCCCACTGTCACTCGTTGGCATGTAAATATCAAATTTGTGTATGTGTGGATGGCCCTGTGTAACTACCTGAATTTAGATATTTCTGTTATCTCCTTGTTCTACAGAAATATAAGGGTTCAATCATAGCAAGTAAAAGTCAAGATTAAAACTCTGCAACAATATTTCAATCATCTGTACACATAAGTGTGGATTCAACTTTAAAATTAAGCACAAATGTACTTTCATAATTTTGGGATGGTGTTTTCTTAAGAATTTATTTATATTTTATGACAAATTATTTTTGGTTCTGGCCAAGTGATAGAATTTAAACAGATGAGCTCCTCTGACAGCTGCAGCATACCCAGGGCAACGGGGAAAGAGAAACATTTGATTGTTTCAACAGAATGTATTTACTTGTAACAATCGTTACTATAAACAAAACCTCCTCCCTTAGTTTGAATTGAAGTTTTGATTGTATCAATCATAAAACCAGCCATGCAAAAAAAAATTGTCATTCAGAGAATACCATGTGTCATAGCAAACCCAGAGGATATTCCGAGGAACTTGTAAATTTTTCATATGAAAAGGTTGTAGAGAAATTTGTCACCATCAACAAAAATCATTACTTGAATATTACAAAACTACTTACTTAATTCCAAAAACTAAAATGCCCTATATGATAGTTTCCCTTTCCTTCACTGCTGACCCATCCACAGGCACTTACAGCCAGAAGCATCATTAAAGTCAAATGTGCTTCCCAGGAGTGCTGTGCCCTTTACAGCCATTTGCCTTCAAAACTTTGAAGAGACCTGGACCTCAGTCATAAGAGATCATCACAGAATCCAAGTGCCTATTGAGAGCACAAAGTCTAAACAGAGTACTGAATGAGAAAGTTATATTTTAACTAAATAGAATGTCATCTGATATTTTTTCATAGTAACATCATCAAAGTGTCTTGCCAGATTTTTAAAACTTTTAACTTTGTCACTTCAAGGAAGAAGTTGTAGCTTATTAATTATCAATAAAATTCAAAGTTGAAGAAAAAAGAAGTTAACATGTGGAAGAAGGTGGAAAGCGTTCTTTGTAAATGTTTTATCTGCACATGAGTACATAACTGGAAAGAACTTTTCAAGAGTTAAATTCTAAGAGTTATAACAGGGTGCCTGGAGACAACTTAAGGAATACTTCCCTTTGAGTTTTGATTCTAAATCACTTTGCTGGAGTAGTTAAGCATTCTCAACCAAAGTAAAAAAATATTTAAGATTTGTCTAATTTTTCACCAACACAAGTTTAAAGCCTCAGTTTCCCTTTTAAAACATCATTAAATGAGTTTTAAGTTGGGATAAAGGCAGAATATCCAACAATTCAGAAATGGTACAAAGGGTTGGGGATTTAGCTCAGTGGTAGAGCTCTTGCCTAGCAAGCGCAAGGCCCTGGGTTCGATCCCCAGCTCCGAAAAAAAAAAAAAAAAAGAAATGGTACAAAATATCTCTACCATATATTTTCATATTATATATTTCCATTCTTTTTTTCTTGCCAGTAGTTTGGGTTCCTTTTATTGGATTTTTTTTATTTACATTTCAGATGTTATCCCCTTTCCCCCACCCAACCACCCACCCCTTCCCACCTCCTTGCCCTGGCATTCCCCTACACTGGGAGGTCCAGCCTTGGCAGGACCAAGGGCTTCTCCTCCCTCTGGTGCCCATCCTCTGCTACATTTGCAGCTGGAGCCATGGGTCTGTCCATGTGTACTCTGTGGATGCTGCTTTAGTCCCTGGGAGATCTGGTTGATTAGTATTGTTGTTCTTATGGAGTTGTGAAGCAGCATTCTTAAGACTGGATGTTTGCTTTCATATTTAATGAATGACAAAATTATATATAAACCAAATAACAATTTTAATAGACATTTGTGATTTATTATCATAAGTATTTGACTTGTAAATCTATTTTATATGTCTATGTGCCAAGGGTCTCATAGTCTACCTTCCATTTTTAATGTCAGCAAACACTCCAATTCTACTCATATCTCTTCTTGGGCTCTTACCTTTCCTTGTCTTCCTCTGTCACTTTTAAGAACCCTTACCCTAAGCCACACAATCATAGACAAACCCTCCTCCTCAACATTGGCTGACAAACCAGCCTACCCTACCGTAGCATAGCATACGCCCAGTTCCAGGACACTTTTGTAGTGAAGGATGCATTTTTCTTCCTACCACACATTCCAGGGATTAGGGCGAAGGAGGGGTGCATACTTCAACTTGTGGTCTTGCCTTTGTCCTTTCCTCATTCATATTCATATGCATCTATCTGTATGTTTATCCATCCATCCATCCATCCATCCATCCATCTATCCTTCTATCTATATCTCAATTTCTTTTGCCTAGGAGTGTCAAGCAACTCAAACAACAAACACTCTATCTCTTGTCACTCAATAATATTCATACACACACCACCTAGAGGAAGGGAGCTCTCTCCCCCAATCTTTCTCCCTGTGACCCATAGCAGGTTCCTCTGCTCCATCTACCTACCATACTGAGATTCCTCTCATATCTTCTCTGTTTCTAAAACCTGGATATAAATAAGCAAGCATGGCTTTTATTTTAAGAGTTGTTGAGCACCTCCTACATATGTTGTGTCCAAAAGCTCTTACCCTCTGGGAAAATGCAGGTCAACACACACACACACACACACACACACACACACACACACACACACACACACCTCACATGCAATTGTACACAAATGTAGACACATGCAAGTGTGCATGAACATACATACATGTGCACACATAAGCATATGCACACATCCACATATACATACACATACATATTCACATGTGCATGCACACACATGCACATGCCCACAACAACTAGTTCAACAACAGTTCAGTGCTGCACTGGACAGATACATGAGTACTAAAAAGGAATCATTAAAGCTGAGTCTGTATACCTTTAGAGATGACCTTGAGAGTGGGTCACATTTTATCTCAAAGAAGAAAGAACATTCAAAGCAAATGGAATAGAACTGGCAAATACCTAGAGATGAGACACCTTGGAATATTCAGCAACAATGGCTAGTTTTCAATGAGTAGTGAACAGAAAGCAAAAGGATGAGAATGAAACTGAAAAAAAGTTTGTGACTTTAGCTAAAGAGATGGTTCAATGGTTAAGAGTACTTCCTGAAAAAAAAAAAAGATGAGGGGGGAAGAAAAGAGTACTTTTTGCTCTTGAAGAGGATCTGTGTTTGATTCCCAGTACCCACAAAGTATCTCACAAGTCTGGGACTCCACTTCCAGGGGATCTGATGCCTTCTTCTGACCTCCAGGGGTACCAGGCCCACACATAGTACACATATATACATGCAGGCAAAACACACACACACACACACACACACACACACACACACACACACAAAGAGAGAGAGAGACAGAGAGAGAGACAGAGAGAGAAACAGAGAGACAGAGAGAGACAGAGAGAGAGACACACACACAGAGAGAGAGGAAATAGATCTTTTAAAACAATATGAAGTTTGTACCAAGTTGCTATGAATGTCAGTGTGAGTACATGACCAGTGACTGTCTGATGAGTGTGTGTCTCCTTGACACCCTCTCACTGAGAAGGCCAGCACAGAGAGTTCTTGGAGCAAGGATTTGGCCATATGACTGGCAGGAATTTTAGGGAAGGCTTCTTTCTGGAGAGCTTCTTTCTCTGGACACGAAGTCCCAGATATGAGGCAAGGTCAGAGGGTTTCTGGATTCACTTGCCAGATACACCTCCTGGACTCAAGAAGGAGGTTGGAAAAGCTACCTCATACAGTCTCTGTGGCCAGGACTAACTTCTTCTATTGATTCTGATGCTATCTTTGCCCCTTCACAAGCTTGCATTACTTCTCTTGCCAGTGCTTCCAGAAGTGTGCTCACCCCACTCAACATCCCACTCAACTTCACCAGTCCTCAAGCCCTGTCCTCCACAATGCCCTCCCAATAAAGATTGCCAAAGCTTCCTTTATTCCCCAAATCTTGAAGAAAATACCCACAGCACTTGACAATTCCTGAGGAGTTAAGAATTTAATTTGGCAAATTAAGGAAGGTGGGTAAAACAGCTGTCCTTACTCTGTCTGGAAATGTTAGGAATTATACTATTAACCATCTACCTAAAAATAGTAAGTGTGTATGCACATACATAGATGGTTTAAAATTTTCCCACCTGTGCTGACAAAGCTCACCCAAAGAACCATAAGCTATCCGACAAAAAAATTAACTCGAGTATGAGAAGCCTTCTTTTGAGCTATTGTCTAAGAGACTCCCAGAGCATTATAGGCTATCGTTATTGTCCTTGGCTATCCCCCCAGAAATGGAAGGCAAGTCCCTATTGCTGCAGACACCATGAACTTCAGAAACAAGAACCAGAGGACTTGAGCCAGATCTGACCTTCCTTCCTAAGGACTAGCTTTCGCGATACCAGAAAGCATCATGCAAACTTCCAAAAGCAGGAAACAACCAACACTCCTGCCCAGCTACAATGATGTGTGTGCACCACAACGGCTACCATGACAACTATAAGAATGCAGTAGTGGCATGCATACCTTGGTGGTAATCGACAGCTCTCTAATTATTCTTAAGTTCTGTTTTAGTAAAGGTTAATATTGCTGTGATAAAACATCGTGACCAAAAGCAACTTGGGGAGGAAAGGGTTTATTTGGCTAACATATCACTGAGGGAAACCAAGGCAGAAACTCAAATGGGGTAGGAACAGAAGACAGGAGTTGACACAGAGACCATGGAAGAGTGATACTTGGCTTCGTCCTCTAAGTTTGCTCAGCCTACTTTCTTGAAGAACAAAGGACCACCAGCTAAAATATCCCTACCCAAAATGGGTTTTGCTCTCCCCTCACCAATCATCTACTGAAAGAATGTCATACAGGCTTGTCTGCCTAAAGCCCAATCTTCTGAAGGCATTTTCTCAATTTAAGGTTCCCTCCTTTCAGATGAATCTAGCTTGGGTCAAGTTGACATAGAAGTAGCCAACACAGGGCTGGAGAGATGGCTCAGCAGTTAAGAGCACCCGACTGCTCTTCCAGAGGTCATGAGTTCAATTCCCAGCAACCACATGGTGGCTCACAACCATCTGTAAAGAGATCTGATGCCCTCTTCTGGTGTGTCTGAAGACAGCTACAGTGTACTTATATATATAATAAATAAAATAAATCTTTTTTAAAAAAAAGTAGCCAACACAAGGTCTACCTGGGGCTAGTGAAGTTATGAATCTTGGAGAAGAACCTGCAGCCATCACTTTACTAAGCCAGCATAACACCTAACTCCATTCTAAGTATTTGTTCTAAACCCACAGAGAAGCATGGTGCTCCCCTTTCATTGAGGAAACTTCTCATTGTAAGTAATGGTCTCTTTTTAAGACAGAGACCATCACAGAAAACTATAACCAATCAAAATGAAGAGTTGTGGTGTGTGCTCACAGTGGATACATCCACAAATCAACTCCTGCAATTAAGGCTCAGGAGTGGGGGTGGGGAGATTGTAAGAGCCAGAGAAACAAGAGGTTTGCTGTGAGGCTGTCTTCATAGCGTGTCAGAGGTGCTATTCCCATGAAGTCTTGCCAATATGACACACCCTGAGCAAAGATAACACTAATGCTAACACGGTTCTAAATCTTTAATGGCTATTTTGGTTTTAGTTCTTATACTGTATAGGACTAGAAAATATGACCTGTACACTTCCAACCCTCTGGGTTTATTGAGACTTACTCATTGCTTGGTATTGATCAGTGTCCCATTTTTCGTACCCCCTGGGAATTGAAAATAATGTCCATTCTTCCTTCCTTGCGTAAAGAGCTCTGACATCTCCTTCAGTGTCCCTCTCAAAATTTGCCTGATGTTTTTGTTTGTATTGGATTTTTGAAGAGGAGTGTTTCAAAATGTCCCAACCACGATTATTTTTTTTCCTGTATTTATAACAGGTTTTGTTTTATTTGACTCAGGGCAAAAAAACACTTTTGATACATAAAAGTTCATGATTTCCAGCTTCTTGGCAAATTGTGCCTTTTTTTCCTATATAAAAAGTGTTCTTTTGTCCCACTTAAGACCTTGGCCTTATTCTGACGTCTGATATTTCTTGTCTAACCTTCCTTTCTCTGGGTTGGCATTTACCTCAGACAGAGTTATTTATCCATCCATTTCTTTGTCAGCATTGCCCATTTATTTTTGGTGCCCCTCTTATCAAAAGCATTCTTCTGACTTTGTTTTTTGATTCTGTCATCTATTATGATTTCTTGGGGGTGCCCTTTTATTTTCCCTCCTTCCTGACCTTTTCAAGATGGATTGAATTTTACACTTTTGCTTCTGCTTTTGTTTTGTTTTTTTCTTTTCCTTTTTTCCTTTTTTCTTTTTGTCAGTCTCAGACATTAAAGTCAGGGCCTTGAGCATGCTGGGAAAGTGCTCTATGGTGGACCCAAATTCCCTGCCTCAATGGGTACTACTCTATCAATATTTGCCTTATTCCCTTGAGGAAAAAAAAACTCTCATTGCACCTAGAGTTAGGCTAGCATTAATCAAAACAGTGATAATCTGCTCCCCATTCATTGGGATCATTTTTACAAAGGCACTAAGGATCTAAATTCAGGTCCTCATGCGTAGCAAGCATTCCTACCTACTGAGACATTTTCTCAAACCATATAATTGCTTTTTATCATGGCATCAGTTTAAAAAGAACTTCCTCTATAAATAATCAACACTTAATTATTATGATTTCCTCTCAAAATTATCATTTTTAGTTCTCTGTCTTTTCCAATCACACCTCCAAAATAGTATTTGCTCCCAAATTATACTCAAATCTACGTTACATATTCTCTTATTATAGGAATCAGTTACGGCAAGTTTCTTGAAATATAATATTAACAATAATTATTGTCAATGGCTTCCTTGTTTACCAACTAGCATTGTAGTCTATTTATTTCTCTAATTTTTCTTTTTCTTTTTTTTAATGAATTTATTTATTTCATGTATATGAGTACACTGTAGTCAGACACACCAGAAGAGGGCATCAGATCCCATTACAGATGGTTGTGAGCCACCATGTGGTTGCTGGGAATTGAACTCAGGACTTTTGGAAGAGCAGTCAGTGCTCTTAACCACTGAGCCACCTCTCCAGCCCTATTTCTCTAATTTTTCACTTGAGAATAATTGTTTCAGAAATATCACAGCTTTCAGAGACCTGCATTTCTGCCTAATTCTTGTGTGATACTTTCTAACTTTAGAAATTTGGTTTCTCAGTACTTTCTCCTCAGAATCAAATATCCCAAGCTCTCTTGTCCACTGGCCTTTGGTTTTATAAATGAGTCTTAGGTTATTTCAACTCACTTTGCTTCTCATTTGGTTTCTCTAACCTAAAGTTTAAAATCTAGAATTCTCAGCTAACCTTGCCTATCCTTCTATTCTCATGAGACAGTTTTGATCAAAAATACAACATCTTCACTTCTGAAACTTTTACTTCCTTCCCATCCTTTCTATCCTCTTAGACAGAGATATTAATGATAAACAGATATATGCAGATGCTGGCATATGATGTAGATATATGGTATGCCTAGAGAGGTAACTGTAGAAAGAGAGATATTTGGTATTCTAGACCTACCTTTATATCCATTGAAAAGGGGTTTTTTTTTCCCTGTAAACTGCAAATTTACTCAAGAGAGGCCCTTTAAATGCAAATGAATCTCCTTCTTGTTCTGCCCCCTCACCCAACCTCCATCCCAACTTCTCTCCTAGTGCCCAAACTCCACCAGCTGCTCTGAAAAGGCTTTTAAAGATAGGATCTCAGTACATAGCCCAGGCTGACCTAGAACTCAGCTCCTCCTATATGCCTCCTAGGTGCTAGAGTTGTAGGCATGCATCACCATACCTAGTCTCTTATCTTTACTGTCAACACAGGACTCTTGTGCTTTGGTCTATGTTGTAGGTGCATGCCTTGATTTCCTAATTATATGGGTTTATCTTCCAATTATTTGGAACTTTTCTTTAGTATGCGGGGGTTTTTTGTTTTTGTTTTTGTTTTTTGTTGTTGTTGTTGCTGTTGTTTTTAGTTTATAGTAACTTTTGTGGAAGCTTGGCCCTTGGTTTATGAATAACATTACCTCCACATTTTTGGAAGGTAGTATATACATTTTTGAATAATTTCCTTTATCTTTCTACTCTTCTAGCTACTCGTACCTCTTATTCTTCCAGATTCTTCATTTCTTTTGGGGTACCAGTTTCGCTTGTATATTTGCTGGTGTCAAGTAGAGCACTATGAAGGCCAGGTGTTCCTGTCCTTTGTGTGTAGAAGAACTGTCTCCCCTGGGAGCTGCCCTGAGACCCACTCTACTCTGCTGATAGAGGTGGAGGAGACTGGGGTGCTCAGGCAGCTCCAGGGATTGAGCTCTCAGAGACTACCTTCAATACACTTTGTTCGTTTACACAGCACAGACCTTTCTTCTACCACCAGTTTTGGAAGCTGGAAACTACATCAGATCCTATACTACTTCCCCCTGACCTAGTGAGCTCTTAACATTGATCTAGAAGTAACCCTTGCACCAGACACACTGGGAGAAAGTAAAGGCTATTTTGCTCCAATATGTGTAAAGAAATTTTTAACTTAATTTTATTTTATTTTTTACATTCCAACCTTAGTTTCCCCTCCCTCCTCAGCTTCTCTCTCCCCATCTTCCCCTCTGCTCATCTACGCCCCCTCAGATTCTCTTCAGAAACGGATAGGCCTCCCATGTATATCAAGCCTTGGCATATCAAGTTGCAGGTAAGACCAGGTACCTCCTCTCCTATTAATGCTATATGAAACAATGCAGTAGGAGGAAAGGGTCTCAAAGGCAGGCAACAGAGTCAAAGACAGCTCCTGCTCCAACTATTAGGAGTCCCACAAGAAAACCAAGCTACACAACTGTAACACATGTGTGGAAGGCCTACATCAATCCCATGCAAGTTCCCTGTTGGCATTTCAGTCTCTTTGAGTCCCTGTGAGCCCAGGTTAGTTGATTCTGTGGAGTGTGTGTGTGTGTGTGTGTGTGTGTGTGTGTGTGTGTGTGTGTGTGTGGTGTCCTTGACCCCTTTGGTTTCTATAAGCTTTCCTCCCCCTCTTATGCGAGATTCCTCAAACTCTGACTAATGTTTGGCTGCAGGTCTCTGCATCTATTTCCATCAGTTGCCGTGTGAAGCATCTCTGGTGACGATTGGTCTAGGCACCAATGAAAAGAATTTTTTAAGGCCTTGTATGTTTGTTTCTTTGTTTCACACACAGATATTTTACTATGTGCTCTTACGATTTGTTTTTTCTCTTAATGACTTGGTACAAGCATCTTTGAGATCCACTTAGAGGAGCCCACTTCACTAGGCAGCCACATAGCGTCTAGTGTTGAATTTATACCATGGTCTGTGCGGGTATTCTCCAACTGGCAGACATATGGGATTTTGTTAATAGTCTTTTGGGTTGTTTTCCATTTTTCAGTTAAATATCTGTATGTCATTTTTGTTGTTGAGTTTGAGACCAACATTCCTCCCTATACTTTCTCTTTCTGTGCTTCTATTCCTGAAATATGGAGTCACATAACTGGGACTCCCAGGGCAAACAGTTTCTTTATTTCTAGCACTAGTAGATACTATCAAATTGTTTTTCCTTTTTTTTTCCGGAGCTGAGGACTGAACCCAGGGCCTTGCGCTTGCTAGGCAAGCGCTCTACAACTGAGCTAAATCCCCAACCCCCAAATTGTTTTTCCTAAAGGTTCTAGGTAACCATGTTCCCAGTGACAGAATGTGAGTGCCTATGTCCCCATGTACTCACAGTGCTCAGGTTAGTCTTTGAAGTTTGATTGTAAAGTGGATGAAAAACAATTCTTCAATTGACGCCTTTAACAAATAGAAAAGGTTTTCATAATTTGGTTGGCAATGTCTATTTCTCTCCAAGAGAATTCTTCTTCCGAAACTGTCACATAGTTTGTGGTTGTTGGGACTTTTCCTTTTGTCACTTTATAAATATTACCTGTAAAAAATAATAGCATAGCAGTTAAGTGCCTTTAATCCTAGCACTCAGGAGACAGTGGTAGGTGGATGGCTATAAACATAAAGCCAGACTGATCTATGCAGAATGTTCAATGCCAACTAGGGCTACTGTGGTGGTTTGAAAGAAAATGCCCCCATAGACCCCATAGAGAGTGTCACTATTAGGAGGTATGGCCTTGTCATAGTAGATATGGCTTTGTAAGAAGAGGTGTGTCACTAGGGAGTGGGTTTTGGGGTCTCATAAGCTCAAACCAGGCCTAGTGTAGCTCACTTTTTCTTCCTGCTGCTTTCCAATGTAGAAACAAAACTCTCAGCTCCTTCTCCAACACCATTTCTGCCTGTGTGCCACCATGCTTCCTGCCATGATGATAATGGACTAAACCTCTGACCCTGTAAGACAGCCTCAATTAATTGTTTTCCTTTATTAGTCATAGTGTCTCTTCACAAGAATGAAACCATAAGAAACCTACATACTGAGAACCTGTCTAAAAGAAATAAAACTTGAGAAAGAGTTTAGAGCAGAGAAAGCTGATCAGTGGTCAAAGTACTTGCCCTGCAAGTGTGAGGACTGAAGTTCAAATCCTCAGAATTCATGTAAATGTTGACTTTTACATGGGCATGGTAGCCCACCTCTAATTTTAGACTTAGAAAGCAAAGAGAGGGGATCCCCAGAGCAAGCTGGCTAGCAAGACTTAGTCATATTGGGTGAGGTAAGGATTTGATTGAAGACCGTGCTTCAATGAATAAGATAGAAGAATGATTGAAGATGATTCCCAAAACCAACCTCAGATGTCCATATTCACAGACACATAAATATACACTGACACACAAGCAAAAAAGAAATGGATACATGTGTACGCAATGCATACACACGCATGCACATGGAAAAGAATAAAAACAGTGTAACTTGCTAAATAACTTGCTATAACATATGTATAGCAAAAATATATTTTTCTGGCAGCTGAATGGATAACTCAGAAGTTAACAGTGCCTGCCTATTTTCCAGAGGATTCAAGTTCAGTTCCCAGCATTCTCATGGTGGCTCACAAACACAGGTACCTGAACAATTATGGCACATACATACATGTAAATAAAAAATAGTTTAAAGTATGTTTAAAACAGACATATACTTCCTGATTTATCTCCTATTTTAATGGTTATGGTACCTTTTGACATCAACAACTTTTAAATCTGTGCAATCAGAATGTTTTTTCTCCATTTTTAGTTTCTCAGTTGTTTTTTTTTTTAAATTTGCTCAAGAAGGTTTTCTCCCACCTCCAAGTTATTTTCATACTCTCCTAAATGTTCACCTAACATTTTGTTTTTTTAAAAAGACTTTTAAGCCATCTGGGATATATTTTATGTATAATGTGAGGGAAGAAACTGTTTTCATCTTGTTGAAAACCCAATTATGCTGATACTACGTATTAAGTAATTATTATAACCACCAAATTCCACCTAGAGCCCTGGCCTGCTCTACTGAACCCCACTGAATGCCTATTGCCTATAAAGCTAGAGCCTCACTAGAACTTCCATGAGAAAGGGAACGTCACAATTTCTTTTCTCTATTTCTTATGCCTAAAAGATGCCTCTATACCTAGAGAAATGTCTTACACCAATGTAGGTGTTCAAAACATCTTTAATCCCTCCCTCTAGCACTTGGGAGCTTGAAGTAGGTAGTTCATTACGTCTTTGAGGCCAGCTTAAACTATGTAGTTAGTTTCAGGTCAGCCAAAACTACATAGTAAGACTCCGGGGGGAAAAAAGAAGAAAGAAAGGAAGCATGGTAGGAAGGAAGGAGAAGGAAGAAGGAAGGAAGATAAAGAAAGAGAAGGAAGGAAGGAAATGAGGGAGGGAGGGAAGGAAGGAAGAAAAAGAGAGAGGGAGGGAAGAAATGATGGATGGATGGATGGATGGATGGAGAAGGAAGGAGAAGGAAAGAAGGGGGCAGGGAGGGAGGAAGGAAGGAAGGGAGAGAGAGAGAGAGGGAGGGAGGGAGGGAGGGAGGGAGGGAGGAAGTATTTTTTTTTTACTTATAATTCCAACTGGTATTTTTTCAGATAAGGAAAGAAACTATTTTTTTCTTGTATTTGCCTCATATTCAGACATACTCTCAACTTTAAAGGAACTTTACAGGTCTTCCACAGGTTTTTGCAAATCATTCTGGATTTCCTAGAAACACACCACTATCATCTAATCAGCTTATTGCAACTTCCTTCCTGCTACTTTCCAGGTTCTTTCTTCCTCCCTTTCAACCACCTAACACTGGATAAGAGAGAAAAAAGGTTAGCGGGAAAGGAAAGCACTCCCTGAATAAAGTCAGGGTTGGAAAGTGGGAGAGAGGTGTTATCATTAGACTACTTCCTGCTGATTGGGGGCATTGAGTTCCTTGGGGCAAGTTTAATCTTCATTGCCATGATATCTAAATTCTGCTTCTTGATTTTTCTTTGCAATCAACTATTTAACAAACTGCGATCTACAACAACCAACACACACACACACACACACACACACACACACACACACACACACACACACTCATTTCTCAGGGCCCCTACCATTTACACACCCTCTGAAAAGTTCCCAGAATTCAAATGTCACATGGTAACAGAAACTATCTGCGGCTGGCAAACTCATGCCCCTGCTAGAGCTCAGGGCAAATCAGTCAGGGGCTGCAGTCTCAAACAGCTCCATATCCCACACCTGGGATTAACGTGAAACCCATTCTTGCAACATTTCAGTACTTTTCAAAGAAACCACGATTCCAAAATTGTCACTACAGCTCATCATCTGCAAATAAAGCAAATTTCCTTTTGTTCCATGCTAATTCAGATTATTTCCTTTTTTATTTAATATATTAGATGAAACTTTCAAAATAATACTGAACAATAGCTGAAAATCTGAGGATCCCACATTATTGTGATTTTAACAGCAATCGTTTCCATATTTTGTCATTAGTGCAATCTAGGTTACTAGTCTTTAATAACTAGTCTCTGAAATTGTATGTGGTTTCTCTTTTCTTAGACTTTAATTAAAAATGGCTCATGGATTAAAATAATGACCTTTGAAGACTCTAGTAGGTTAAAATAATCTGTTAATATGATCTTTCATTTATTCATCTGATAAACCATATTAAGTATTTTTAATAACGTCTTTTATAAAGAACCGTGCTTACACTTGTTGGCGAAGCCCACTTGTTCATAATCCATGCTTCTTTCAGCATTTGCTAACATATTTGGTGTAGAAGTTTTGCCTCCATGTTAATGGACTTCCACAGTTCAATTTTTATGTTTCCTTTATTATTTTGAGGGTATCTTACTCAAGCCTCAGAGAATTCACTGTCATTTGTTTATGCTGTAGCCAAAATGGGATGTGTTTATGAGTTCCTACTAATACTGTGGCAAATTCCCAGGAAGTTAGTGGCATAAACAATATGGCTACAGAAGACGAAACCAAGTTAAAGAGATGTGGTGCTTCAGGCTTCACAGGCTTCTACTTCCCACCTTCTCCTTGTCCAGGGTGACACACATCTTGGCTCACCTCACCTCACCTCAGCTTCCCACCTCACAGCTCCACTCGTAAGGACCCGTGTGATAACACCAGAACCTAGGTAATCCAGGATGATCTTCCTGTCACAAGACTTTTCATCATGTCTACCAAGTACCTTCACCAAGCAAAGAAACAGAAACAAATTCACAGGCTCTAGACACTGAGATGTGGTCTGCCTTGGGGGACTATAATTCTGCCTGTCAAATGAAGGAATTTTGAGTGTTCAGAAACTTTTTTTAAAAATTTTTTTTAATCTTTATTAACTTGAGTATTTCTTATTTACATTTCGAGTGTTATTCCCTTTCCCGGTTTCTGGGCCAACATCCCCCTAATCCCTCCCCCTCCTCTTCTTTATGGGTGTTCCCCTCCCCATCCTCCCCCCAACAATCACATTCACTGGGGGTTCAGTCTTGGCAGGACCAAGGGCTTCCCCTTCCACTGGTGCTCTTACTAGGATATTCATTGCTACCTATGAGGTTGGAGCCCAGGGTCAGTCCATGTATAGTCTTTGGGTAGTGGCTTAGTCCCTGGAAGCTCTGGTTCAGAAACTTTTATAGCAATTAAACAGAGTAATTTTATGACTGTTGACTCTATTAATAGACTATTAGGACTTAAATTTTTTTCTTTTTTCAACATTTTCTTTTTACATATTAACTTATTTGGGTTTTTTGTTTTGTTGTTGGTTTGGTTTGGTTTTGTTTTGTTTTGTTTTATTTTCGAGATAGGGTCTATGTTACTCTGGTTGTCCTAGAATTCACTAGGTAGACCAGGCTGGACTCAAACTCATAGAGATCCATTTACCTCTGCTCCAAAGTGCTGGGATTAAAGGAGTGCACCACCACACCTGGCCCACTTTTTTTTTTTTTAATTTTATTGAAAAAAAAAAGGTGTGCTAGTAAAGATACTTGTTTGTAGAATACTGATATTTAAAATCTGATTTTTCACAAGAGATACTTTGAGAAGGGATGCCTTAAAAAGTTGTGACTCAGATCTAAGATCAGCTGGAACAAAGGCTTTTTAAATGCTTTAGTCATCTTTCTAAATTCTACTGTGACTCATATGTAAGTTTTTATAAATATTCTTTTATCCATCTCGGTAATTGATACACCCCCAGAAAAACCAACAGGTCAGCAGACTTCTGTGCTACTCATGCATCATCTGCTCTTACAGACTTCATGACTCGAAGAGAAGCTGGGAGAACCTGTGCATCATCCAACCTAACACCGCATGAGGAGAATTCTGTGCTGCCCTACATGGGTCTTTCACGTCCCACTTATTACTCTCCTGAGATCTTATACATCACACGTGGGAAGGTCACCGAGGACTCTCAGTTTTCTGAACAGGGAGCAGAATAGTCTTCCTTCCCTTGGGAGCTAAAACTCTAGGGATCCACACTTAGGGCTTGCTGCATCAGATTACTTCTCTGACACTCAGTTGCCGTGACAAGGGTGGGTTGTTTTTTTCAGTTAAAGATAATCTGGATTTTTATCAATCCAGAAGAGGGAATGGGGAATGATAAATCATAATAAGGAAAGTGAGGAACAAGTACTCTAAAAGCACGTCCCGTGAGTGTCTGAAGACCACTGCCACTATCGACCCATCACCAATCATAGACTGGTCTCTTTTGCTAAATATGGGGCAATGGAGAAGAGGGAGGGGATTCTTGGAAGGATGTTTGATGTTGGTGTATACATGGTTGAAGCTGAGGTATCCTTGCTCTGCTGCTCACTACTCTGGACTTAGATCATGGTCTGAGGATTTTCCTCCAGTTCTTGAAAGTCCAATAGTGGAATATAACATACATTCTATCCAGGCTCAATTTGTTTAGTAGTAGAAGACAGTCTCAGAGTATCTTGTTTGTTTGCTATTTAGGATGGGGGTGCGGTATTGTTTGTTGTTTGTTGTTTGAGAAAGGGTCTAACTATGTACCTCTGGCTGTTCTGGAACTGACCGTAGAGACCAGGCTGGTCTCAAACTCACAGGTGCTGGAATTAATGGTGTGCATGTGGCACCATGTCCAGCTTTGCTATTTTTGAAGTCATTTGAAGCAGTGAAATTAATACTAATAATTATTTGTCAGGATAATCCATCAACTTTTTATTAATCACTCCTTGCTTTGTCTTTCTTGGCCCATGAGCAGCAAATGATCCAGTTAACTTCAGCCTCCTGAAAACAAAAAACAAAAACTTGTATCTTCCAAATCCCAGGACACCCCAGCTCAGCTCTTTTATCCCCTCTCTGGGCCTTATTACCTAATCTCCGATGTTAATTCCTCTCATATTCTTGCCCTCATACTCTTCTCTTTTTGCACTCATCCCTTACAGATATAATCTAATCTCTTGGCTTCATGTTATTCCCAAAATAGACTATAAATTACAGCTTTATATATCAAACTGCCTGTTTGAAAGTTCCATCAGCATACCAAACCTACCTCAGCCAAGACAGAAGTTTCTTGCCAGCTGGACTATGCTGTGATCCTTCACAAGCTTCTCCAGACACTGTCACATCTGCACTCTTGCAGCCATTTGGACCAAAATGCTTGTGTCCTCATCCTTAACCCTTCTCCGTGAGTACTTTCGGTAGCTTCAACGTCCCCCTACTTGCTCAGATTTACCTACAAAATATAGTATCTATATATCCCTACAACTGTTTATTACACCACCACTTTCTGCAGCAACACATCATTTCATCAAAGAGCTCTTTCCTTACCATCTCATCCTCAACTCAGAATCCTCTACTTCCTATTTCTGTCACAGTAACTATTACTGGCTGGGATATTATGTTTATTTAATTTTCTATATTGCCAGAAGGTTTGATCACTATTCCTTTCCAGTGAGGCATCTGGACAAGAGAGGAATGAATCTAGCAATCAATTCATTGCTTAATACCCTGCTGTTTATGATGAGGTGCTAAATGCCAAAGACCTGCAGTTTCTGGCCTTGGGCAGAGTCAGCTACAGTAGCAAAGTAACTTAGACTTAGATTCATAAATGTTTTATTATTATAAAGCAACCCTAAATATCTCATAAGACCAAGTCTTACCTCCACCAATGCTCTTCCCTCTCTGCAGCCTCAAGAAGAAACAAGAACAAGAAAGAACCACCGGGCACAAAAATTTTTGTTGAAAACAAGGACCTCTCAGAAAACAGTGAAAGTGAATGTTCAAAAGGCAGATTGAATGTTTGCCCCCATGGGCTGCAGTTGTGGCTAATAGAAGCAGAGAAAAGGGATTGCACAGACAGCCCTAGCAGAGCAAACCACACTCTGGTTTCCAAGTGGAATGTCAAGTGCATTTTCCAATTCTTCCACCTCATCCTTCTCTCCCAGATCTGGAGGAGGTTTGCTAAGTGTGCCATACTGGTAATCACATACCAGATCACACAGGCAGGTGCAAAGGGCACAGACACAGAGGCAGCCTTCAACACAACTGCTCTCTGTGCCACTCATTGTCCCTTACCAACATTAAGAGAAGCAGAAATCACCTGAGACTACATGTCAACCCTCCACAAAAACTAGAGAGAAAATTTCATGGCCTCCCTGGCTTTACTTCTCTGTCATTAAAGTAATTTTGAATCTCCCAGAATCTTCAAGCTATTTGGTTCTAGACAAAGGCATATGGGGCCCTTAGAAGACACATAGTCCCATTTCTTTCTACAGGCAGATGAAGTTCACTACTTTAGTAGACAAAAACACTGATTCTATTTCTTCTTCCTTCTCAGACCTTTTTAGGCTACCAAAATAAAGCACGGTGTTTCCTCTAAACAACTTGGAGCAGAAGGAGTTTCCCTCTTTATTCACCCTAACCCTAACCCTAACCCTAACCCTCTATCTTTTTTTATTCTTGTCTTTCTGTCTGTTCAAACATCTCCTCTGCCTTACTGGCACCGCTCTCTTCCTTTTCTTTGCATGCATCTTTGTCTCTCTGTTCTCTGCCCATTCACATTTTCTGTCTTCTATGCTTCACCCCTATGCTAATCCCTGTCACCCCCACCTGACTACCTCATTCCTGGTTCAGTTTCGCATTCCTTGGAACGAATGTGTACTATCAAAGTCTTCACCCAGGAATCTGTGAGCTCCACCCCAACACCTGGTGCTTAAACAACAGAGGAATTCACCTCCACAATTCACATAGGCTCGGGCACCTTCTTGAAAGTATCTTTCTTCAGTTCTTTTACTCCTGTCTTCTAACTCACGTATCCTTTTGGGGGAGTGGGGGGGGCTAGTGAGTTTTTCTCAGAGTTCAGAGATAGCACTACTTCAAATTTTTAAGATTTATTATTTTAAAAATGTATATGTATGTGTGCTTGTGTGGGGATATGTGCACAAGAGCACCTGTGCCTGTAGATGCCAGAAGAAGTTGGATCCCCTGAAGCAAGAGTTAAACACAGTTGCAAGCCACCCAACGTGGGTCTCCTGGAAAAGCAGTTAAAGCTCTTAACCACTGAGCATCAGTCTGGGCTCTTGGTATTCATTTGATATCACTGTTGTTCTTCCGTTCATTTTCTCAATGTCAGAGTAAAATCAAACTGGAAGTGGGAATGGTGGGTCATGTTGAGGACACATAGTTAAAAAAGTTTTTTCCAAGTCTATTTTAGGTGTCTACCTCCCTTCAAGAGACAACCCATTCACTCCAAAAACATACATACAAGTAACATTATATAGACTTGGAGTACACACACACACACACACACACACACACACACGCACACACACACACACACACGCACACACGAACCCATGGATTTGAAAGAGAGACAGGGTTTTACACTAAAAGCTCAGGAAGAGAAACCTTATGGTAGGATGGACCATGAGACAGAGACTAGATAGAAAGAATCTCTTGTCAATAACAGACAGTGAACATGGGTTGTTAGACAGTTAATAGTCAATGTTAAGTTGTTTGGAGTGTTATGATGTCACCAGCAAGAACCTGTTCCACCATATAGGCAATAGTTAGGAGCTTGAGAGGAAGGGGACTGAGGTTACTTGTATCTGGGAGGATTCAAAGCTGACAAGGTGACTGGAGAGAACAAGGGGCTAAAGATAAAGGGCAGATATATAGAAAGAATTAAAGGGAGATACAGTTAAGAGAATAGAGGCTCTTAAGGAACCAAGAAGCTCTGTAAAGTAAGTTGAGTTTGTCCCCGTGTCATTTTTCAGGGATTAAAGGAAAATGTTATGACAGAAGAACAAAGACTTCTTACAAATATAGAGTCACAACAATGTCCATTCAGCAGTCACATGCTTCCTAATAAAGAAAAGCCAGAGGAAAGAATTCACCCTGGCCCACTTCACTCAAAGTCCACTTGTTTCCTGCTCCCTGGGGGTCTTTACAAACAAGGAGACTAGAATCTGCCTTGGCCCCTTTCCTTCCCAGTCTCTAAATCACTAATAAAGTCATATCCCTGCATAAACCCAGCTAAGCCATCCCTAGTTACCACCACAGAACAAGGAGGAGAGATGGAAATCCACCCAGAGAGAGCCAGATGCAACCAGGTGGGGGTAGGGTGCCCATTGGAACATTTCAGAACACAAGGGCCTCCTGTAGTTCCTGGAATTTCAGCAGGGAACAGGAGCCCTGTGTCCTTCACACCCCACTGGGCAGTTCTCTTTTCCCTAACCCTTTACTTACACATGAACTAACAGGAACATAAAAATCCTATTTATCCAAGTCATTCCCAGGAGGGAATTGGCAGTTCTTGTAACTGGCTGGGCTCCCAGATGCCTCCAGGGATTAAAGTATGGGTCAGGAGGACCAGAATGTGGCCAAGAGCCCAACAAGCTTCATCAGTACCTTAGAATTGTCTCCAGTTGTCAAAAGTGGATAGAGCCAAGCATGTTTACACACACACACACACACACACACACACACACACACACACACACACACCACTCATACATACACACAACTACTTCTCTTGTTTAGAACTACATCTTATAATTGCCTTTCACAAGAAAATCTTCTCCATTTCATAATAGCTCAGCCCACCTTACATCTGTATTATTGTTCATTTATACGAGCTTCAAAATCAACTGATTTGTCTTAGTTTTCTCTCTTCCTTTCTGCCCAAGATTTATAGTAAGTAGCCCCTACCTTGAGGCCTGTATTTCTCTCTCTTTCTTAATTTTCTAACATACATTTTTTCCTTCAGGAAGTTCCATGAAATGCATGTGTTCCAACAGTTTCCCAGAATCCAATATGCCCATTTCTCCAGTCCCTCTGGTAAAAAGGAACAGGGCTCAAAACAAACACAACAGTTCATGATATATGATAGCAAGATGTACAGAGCAGATTGTCACACACAAACAAGGAACTTCTCACCCAAACATCCATTATCATGCTAGACATTCTTAAAAACAAAGCATTTACCCAAAAAAAGTGCATGTATTGCTACAAAATATCTATGGACATTTCTCTTTGATGATGACTTTTGCAACATTTTTAGTAAACCTGTAAGCCTAAAAGCCTAGAATTATCAACCAGGCAGCATACATGAGCTGGTCCGAGGTCCAGACACACATAGTCTAGCCTCTATGGGAGAAAACAGGAGACTTGAGGCCCCAGAGAGTGGGGAGTCCTGGCAGGGAGGGGGCACAGCCTCTCAGAGACAGGGGAGGAGGAATGGGATGAAGAACTGTGGGAGGGTAGACCAGGAAGGGGTAATGACTGGACCGTAAAAAAATGTTTTTTTTAAAGCCTAAAATTAGTGTAGGTAAGTCCTGTTTTCAACTTCAATATCTCATTTTATATATTTTATCAGCCCCCACAACTGGCTCTTTGATTGTCTCCAAATATCAACTTACAATATGCTGTACCACAGTGTTGGATTACTGAGAAATGTATTATGAAGTGTTTTCTGACAAATGAGTATAAACTTCAACATCTTTGCCTTCTAGTTACACCTGATACAGTAAACCAAAGGGACTACTCAGCTATCATTGACTGGGGAAAACGGCCTGCCACTATATCGCCAGCAGTCCTTGACAGACTAGTGAGGACAAATGATCTATGTGAGGTGCTATCTGTAACAACTGCCACCATCTATGACTTAGATATGCAGGGTGTGTTCCCCATTAAAGCAATTATAAGAGAAGGAGGTATCTCTATGTAGAATATGTGTAGAGTTGTTAATCATCTTTTTTTTTTTTAAGTTTCAGTGTTAGTCCTCTTTGAAGTCAGGGGACAAGGAATTGGATGTGAGAAGTATGGACTATCTCATTAAGGTTTATATTCTTATTTTCAGGTGGTTAAAAGCATAACTCTTTATTTTGGGGTATCATGGGTACAGTTCTCCGTGGAGACCTGTAAGAGATCATAGGTTCTCTCAGACTATCCTCACGTGCTTTGCATAGACCTTGCATCCTCATTAGCGACTATTCTATACAGCCTCCAGTGTCTCCACTGAGAATGTAAGGTCCTGAGGGAGGGGAGAACCCAGATCAACCTGGAAGCCTCTTCTTTGATAGTATCTACTAGAGGCTTCATCATTATTGACTAATATTCATGATGCTAAAAGTTATGCATGTTATCAGAAGAGAAAAGTAATCACCAATATCACCCAGTTACAAATTTTGAGACTTAAAATAGTGACCTTCCTATAAAACATATTGATGCAATAATGGCACAGATATTATGGGAGTAACCAATGTTAACTGGATTTAAGGCTCACTCCATGAGACATAACCCATATCTGAAACTGATGAAGAGGCTAAGAACATGAGACTAGCGAGGTCATGGACCTTTGTGGAAACCTACTATCATTAGTCTATTAAAGGGACACAGGAATAAAATGGCTGCTGCTGATGTGCCTGCATCCATAGATCAGAGCACCGATCAACTTCATCGGAGAAGCTTTCTTGCAGTATATGGTAATTAAAACAGATTCACAACTGAACAATGTGCAGAGAGTGAGAATCTTTGGAGCACTCAGCCCTAGATGGGATTTCTTTATCAAATCTTTCCCTCTGAGCTCAGGGATCTACATAGAAAAGGAAACAAAAAAGTATAAGAGCCAGGGGTGGTGGACAACTCTAAGGAAACTGTGTCTCCTTACAGATACAACAGGACTGGCACACTTATTAAATCATAGTGATTATGACGCCATGCACAAGATCTGCACAATTTCAAACTAGACAAAACTCCAGCATGGAGAAAGGAAGTAGACACAAAAGTCCCATCCTAACCAAAAAGCTATTTATATTTGCTGGAAAAGGGAAGATCATTTTTTCTAACGGGATGTCACTGGGTCTATCGGCCACACTCCAGGGTAGGTCTGGTACCCACGAGTAAGTTAGTCAATACAAAACAGATACCATGATATGTGTGGGGTGGGGGGGTTGTTTTTTTGGTTTTTGTTTGTTTGCCTTATTAGGTTTTTGTTTGTTTTGATTTTCAGTTTGGAGGTTTTTTAATTTGTTTTATTTTGTTCCCTTTGAGAGGAAAAAAATAGCACATAAAGCAAAATGGTAGGGCAATAGAATAATCTGAGAGGATTTGGGGAGAGCAAAAATATGATCAAAATACATTGTATGAAAATTTTAAAATAAAAACTAATGGAAAAAAGCTTGACAAGTAAACTGAAACGCAACTGCACAAATCAAGTGAAAGGTTGATTAAATGGTCATTGAATAATTTAAAAGTTTTATTCTTGAGATTTTATACCATCCTAACATTGTGGGGAGAGGTGTTTGCTTGCTTGTTTGTTTGGCAGATATCCTTTCTTTCTTTATTGTTTTTATTAAAATAAACATTTTATACACTATGTTTTGATTGTGTTCTTTTCTCTTTCAAAATTGTTCCCACATTCATTCTCTCTCTCTCTCTCTCTCTCTCTCTCTCTCTCTCTCTCTCTCTCTCTCTCTCTCTCAAAACAACAACAAGAAAAAATGAAAATCAAAACAGGGGGGCTGGAGAGATGGCTCAGCGGTTAAGAGCACCCGACTGCTCTTCCAGTGGTCATGAGTTCAATTCCCAGCAACCACATGGTGGCTCACAACCATCTGTAATTGGATCTGATGCTCTCTTCTGGTGTGTCTGAAGACAGCAACAGTGTATTCATATAAACAAAAATAAATAAATCTTAAAAACAAAAAACAAAAACGAAAGTCAAAACAGAAAAAAAATTAAAAGTCAATAAGAAAGAAAGAAACATCTCTCTGTTCCCCTAGACCCAATCCCTCAGTCTCATTCCTAATGCTGCAACTGATCACCAGCTGTAGCTTCCCTTCCCTGCTGCCCACATCTCCTGTGGATCCCACAGATCATCCCCTCCTAAACTCCCTTCCCAAACTCCTACCTGTATCCCAACCACTTAACTGGGCATTAACTGTGAACACACCAGCTGAGCAGGCTAGTAAAACAGGCAACACACAGCCATCACACTTTGAAAATCCAGAATAGAAACAGAAACCAAGGAACAAAACAACTATCCAACAAGTATGAACCTATAATCATCCCAAGCCCAGGTACCGAGATGCCAGTAGCAGGACAGTTTGTCTTCAGTGGAGCCCACATATCCTACCACAGCAGGCCCTGAATATTCCAACACAGCTGAATCACAAGAAAAAGACCTTACTTAAAACTATATGAAGATGAGAGAGGTTCTTAAAGAGGAAATGAAAAAACTCCCTTTAAAAAATCTGGGAAATCACGAACAGTTGAGGGAAACAAATAAAATTGTTCAAGACCTAAAAATGGAAATCAAATCATTTATTGAAAAAAACAGAATGAGAAAATTATGGAATGAAAAAAATTTAAATACAAACAGGAACTACAGAGGCAAGCTTTATCAACAGAATACAAGAGATGGAACAGAGAATCTCGGGCACTGAAGCTACTTCAGAAGTAATAGATACATCAGTCAAAGAAAATGTTAAACCTGAAATCTCCTGACACAAAACATTCAGGAAATCTTGTACACTATGAAAAGACCAAACCTAAGAGTAATAGAAATAGAGGAAGGAGAAAATCCCAGCTCAGAGGCACAGGAAAATATTTTCAAAAAAAAATCAAAGAAGAAAAATTTTCTAACCCAAAGAAGAAGATGCTAAAATGGTACAAGAAGCATACAGAACACCTAATAGACTAGACCAGAAAAGCAAGTTCCCTTGCCACATGAAAATCAAAACACAAAACATGTAGAACAAAGAACAAATTTTGAAAGCTTCAAGGGAAAAGGAACAAGTAACAACATTAAAGGCAAACCTATTAGAATTATGCCTGGCTTCTCAATGGAGGCTCTCAAAGCCAGAAGGGCCTAGATGTGTTGCAGACTCATTTCCTTCAGCTTCAGAAACTGTAACCTGTCCCTTCCAGGTAGGGATGGTGGCTCTTTCCTATACAGAGCCACATATTGATTTTCAAAACTTATGAAAGCTTTACATGTATTCATAACATTGTTTATGAAGCTTGAAAGGTCATGTTAGAGATTTGTCATCAAATTATATATATTACATATAATTTGAAAATGGCTCACATATGCCCTTTTTTCTAGACTAAAAATGAACTTTATAACTAGGAATGCAGCTTTTCTCTGCTGTTGGATACTTATCCACATGCAAGTTGAGGAACATGAGGCTGGAGAGAAAAAAATGGACATGACAGGAAGGAAATGAAGGGTAGCCAGGATCACCAGTATCAAATGTCTTAAATGGAGCAGCTGTTGTCATCTTCTCTTAAAGACAAGAAGAAAAATCAGTTGTAAGGCACTGAGTGACCAATGGTGCAGATCTTCACATAGAAAACCTTAGACCTGAGAGACACAGGGGGCAAAGAGTCACATAGGTAAAAAGGGAATTGAAAACCCTAACGCACTTTCATTTTTGTTTGTTTCCTGAAATGAATCTTTACTTTCTCAAAGATATGTTACTGAGATTATCAATGCACTTGCAAAAAAGTTTAGAACAAAAAAGGATACTATATGGAATTTAAAAACCCAAGCACAGCTTAAATTCAAGCTACGATGGTCAGTAAATATATGGATGACTCAAGAGTGGATGAAAGGACAAGAGGAGCCAGAATTCTCATCATCCGTAAGCCAAACCCAATATGATGCTCAAAAATTAGGCTCAGGCAAAAATCTTTACTTACTCCTAAGGGCCCATAACACACGGAGGGCCAAGAACTTCATGGTTGAAGTCAAAGAACAAAGAGAACAGAACATGAAGTTTCAATGTCAGCACAAAGCAAGGCTCGTCTTGACATATCAAACACACCAGTGAGAAGTTCCCAGGTCGGGTTGTGCTTAGAGAGTTCCAGCAAAGTTTACAGGTAAAGCAAACAGGAGCCTCAACAGCACAGCCAGGATACATTTCAAAATGTCACGGCCAAGTCCTTAAGAAACATTTAATCCCAATGTCACAGTTCGCAAAGCCCACATTTTCCTTATTAAATGTTTCCCCGGCTATAATTGTTTCCATATTTCCTTTCCCTTGTGTGATATAAAGCATCCATACATAAAAGTACTGAGAATGGATAAATCTCCGGGACAAGTCTCAGTGACATCTAAGGTTCTCTTTTCAAATGCATCGGAACGTAGATACTTGCACCTGGTCGGCCCCATGTGTACTCTGAGATCAGAGGAGAGAAGCCAGAACCAAGAACAAGCCAGACAGCCAATCTATTGGATGTGACCTTAGAGACATCCACTTTCAGAAACAGAGCCAAGACTTGTCCAGTATGATCACGTTGACTCTATGTGTTCTGTTTTGTTCTGTACTGTTTTCTTTGAGACTGATTCTCACAGAAGCAGTCTTGGCTGATGGAGAATTTATTACAGTTAGGGTCGTCAGGATTTAGAGGACTAGAATCATTACACTCTGCCTCTATCTCTGGCTTTTATGTCCCTTTGACCCAGCCTTCTGCTATATTCTCTGTCCCTTTGAAAGATGAAGATTGTAGTGATTTCTTCCTACTGAGAGCATAGCAGTGGGACATTATTCCATAGCAATGCATGCTCACTCCTAGAATAACACAAAGGATGTTCAAGAGCACGTGACTCTAAAACCCAGGTGAGATGCACAGCCAATGTGCAACGTGAGAGTTTAGGTGACCCACACCATGAGTACCCTCTTTGTTTAGAACAAATCATCTACAATGCTAGCACAGCACACAGTGTCACTGAGGGCACAGGAAGAAACTCTGTGACACACTATATATAGCTAGGTGATTGAATATACACTGCAAAGAAATAATCCTAAAAGTAGCACAAGAAAAACATCAACTCACATACAAAGGCAAAAATGTAACTACATCAAACTTTTCATCAGTAACCGTAAAAGCAGAAGAGCAGGGAGAGAAATGCTTCAGTCTCTGAAAGCAACTGACTGGGAGCCAAGAATGCTATTCCCTGCAAAGCTATCATTAAAATTCGATGGAAGAATAAATATATATTTTGAGACAAACACAAATTAAGGCAGCATCCCTGCAGGAAGTTAATGGAAGCTGTTTTGTTGGTTCTTTTTATTGCTTATTTTTTAATTTCTATTTTATTAATTCCAGTTGTCATTTAGATGGTCTCATCTTGTATACTTTTGGAGGATGTTGTTGTTTCTTGTTGTTCTAAACCTCCTAGATATCATAAAGTTATTAGTTTGAGATCTTTTGACTATTTGAACTTGGCTTCAGCAATATTGTCTAGGTTTGGTGGCTGTATATATATGGGCTGGATCCCCAGGTAGGGCAGGCTCTGAATGGTCATTCCTTCAGTCTCTGCTCCAAACATTGTCTCCATATCTCCTTCTGTGAATATTTTTGTTCCCTCTTTTAAGAAGGAGTGAAGCATCCACACTCTGGTTGTCTTTCTTGAGCTTCAAGTAGTCTGCAGATTGTATCTTGGGTAATTTGAGCTTTTGTCCTAATATCCACTTATCAATGAATGCACACCATGTGTGCTTTTTGTGATTGGATTTTCTTACTCAGGATGATATTTTCTAGTTCCATCCATTTGCCTATGAATTTCATGAAGTCATTGTTTTTGATAGCTGAGTAGTACTCCCTTATGTAGATGTGTCACATTTTCTGTATCTATTCCTCTGTTGAAAGGCATCTGGGTTCTTTCCAGCTTCTGGCTATTATAAATAAGGCTGCTATGAACAGTGGAGCATGTGTCTTTGTTGTATGTTGGAGTATCATTTGGGTATATGCCCAAGAGAGGTATAGCTGGGTCCTCAGGTAGTGCAATGTCCAATTTTCTGAGGAACCTCCAGACTGATTTCCAGAATGGTTGTACCAGTCTGCAATCCCACCAACAATGGAGGAGTGTTCCTCTTTCTCCACATCCTCGCCAGCATCTGTTGTCACCTGAGTTTTTGATCTTAGCCATTCTCACTGGTGTGAGGTGAAATCTCAGGGTTGTTTTGATTTGCATTTCCCTGATGACTAAGGATGTTGAACATTTCTTTAGGTGTTTCTCAGCCATTCGGCATTCCTCAGCTGAGAATTCTTTGTTTAGCTTTGTACCCCATTTTTAATAGGGCTATTTGGCTCTCTGGAGTCTAACTTCTTGAGTTCTCTGTATATATTGGATATAAGCCCTCTATCAGACGTAAGATTGGTAAAGATCTTTTCCCAATCTGTTGGTTGCTGTTTTGTCCTAGTGACAGTGTCGTTTGTCTTACAGAAGCTTTGCAGTTTTATGAGGTTCCATTTGTCAATTCTTGATCTTAGAGCATAAGCCATTGGTGTTTTGTTCAGGAAATTTTCCCAGTGCCCATGTGTTCGAGATGCTTCCCCACTATTTCTTCTATTAGTTTGAGTGTATCTGGTTTTATGTGGAGGTCCTTGATCCACTTGGACTTAAGCTTTGTACAGGGCAATGAGAATGGATCAATTTGAAATGTAAATAAGAAAAACCCAATTTAATAAAGATGGAGAAAAAATGGATTGATTTGCAGTACCATTGGTGAAAATGCTATCTTTCTTCCACTGGATGGTTTTAGCTTCTTTGTCAAAGATCAAGTGATCATAGATGTGTGGGTTCATTTCTGGGTCTTCAATTCTGTTCCACTGATCTTCCTGCCTATCTCTGTACCATACAGTTTGTATGACTATTGCTCTGTAATACAGCTTGAGGTCAGGGATGGTGATTTCTCCAGAAGTTCTTTTATTGTTGAGTATAGTTTTCGCTATCCTGGTTTTTTTGTTATTCCAAATGAATTTGCAAATTGCTCTTTCTAACTCTATGAAGAATCGAGTTGGAATTTTGATGGGGATTGCATTGAATCTGTAGATTGCTTTTGGCAAAATGGCCATTTTTACTATATTAATCTTGCCAATCCATGAGCTTGGGAGGTCTTTCCATCTTCTGAGACCTTCTTCAATTACTTTCTTCAGAGACTTGAAGTTCTTGTCATACAGATCTTTTATTTGCTTGGTTAGAGTCACACCGAGGTATTTTACGTTATTTGTGACTATTGTGAAGGGGCATCATTTCCCTAATTTCTTTCTCAGTCTGTTTATCCTTTGAGTAGAAGGATATGATTTGTTTGAGTTAATTTTATGTCCAGACACTTTGCTGAAGTTGTTTATCAGGCTTAGTAGTTCTGTGCTGGAACTTTTGTGGTCACTTAAGTATATTATCATGTCTGCAAATAGTGATATTTTGACTTCTTCCTTTCTAATTTGTATCCCTTTGACCTCCTTTTGTTGTCTGATTCGTCTGGCTAGGACTTCCAGTATTTTATTGAATAAGTAGGGAGAGAGTGGGCAGCCTTGTCTAGTCCCTGATTTTAGTGGGATTGCTTCAAGTTTCTCTCCATTTAATTTGACATTGGCTACTGGTTTGCTATAATTGCTTTTGCTATGTTTAAGTATGGGCCTTGAATTCCTGATCTTTCCAAGATTTTTAACATGAAGGGTGTTGAATTTTGTCAAATTCTTTCTCAGCATCTAATGAGATGATGATCATGTGGTTTTTTTTCCCCCTTTGAGTTTGTTTGCATAGTGGAATACATTGATGGAACCCTGCATCCCTGGGATGAAGCCTACTTGATCATGATGAGCGATTGTTTTGATGTGTTCTTGGATTCAGTTTGCGAGAATTTTATTGAGTATTTTTGTGTCTATATTCATAAGGGAAATTGGTCTGAAGTTCTCTTTCTTTGTTGGGTCTTTGTATGGTTTAGGTATAAGCGTAATTGTGGCTTCATAGAAGGAATTTGGTAGCGCTCCTTCTGTTTCTATTTTGTGGAATAGTTTGGACACTATTGGTATTAGGTCTTCTATGAAGGTCTGATAAAATTCTGCACTAAACCCATCTGGTCCTGGCCTCTTTTTGGTTGGGAGACTTTTAGAAACTGCTTCTATTTCTTTAGGAGTTACGGAACTGTTTATCTGATCCTGATTTAACTTTGGTACCTGGTATCTGTCTAGAAAATTGTCCATTTCATCCAGATTTTCCAGTTTTGTTGACTATAGGCTTTTGTAGTAGGATCTGATTATGTTTTGAATTTCTTCAGATTCTGTTGTTATTTCTCCCTTTTCATTACTGATTTTGTTGATTTGAATATACTCTCCATGTCCTATGGTTAGTCTGGCTAAGGGTTTATCTATCTTGTTGACTTTCTCAAAGAAACAGCTCCTGGTTTTGTTGATTCTTTGTATAGTTCTTTTTGTTTCTACTTGGTTGATTTCAGCCCTGAGTTTGATTATTTCCTGCTGTCTACTTGTCTTTGGTGTGTTTGCTTTAAGCTGCTAGTGTATGACCTCTCCAAGTTCTTCATGGAGGCACCAGAGCTATGAGTTTTCCTCTTAGTACTGCTTTCATCATGTCCCACACGTTTGGATATGTTGTGCCTCCATTTCCATTGAATTCTAAAAAATCTTTAATGTCTTTCTTTCTTTCTTCCCTGACCAAGTTATCACTGAGTTGTTCAGCCTCCACATGTATGTAGGATTTCTGTTGTTTTTGTTGTTATGAAGACCAGACTTGGTCTGTGGTGGTCTGATAGAACACCTGGGATTAATTCAATGTTCTTGTATCTGTGGAGGTTTGTTTTGTGTCTGATCATATGGTCGATTTTTGAGAAGGTACCATGAGGTGCTGAGAAGATGGTATATTCTTTTGTTTTAGTGTGAAATGTTCTGTAGATATATGTTAAATCCATTTGGGTCATATCTTCTTTTAGTTTCACTGTGTCTCTGTTTATTTTCTGTTTCAATGATCTGTCCATTGGTGAGAGTGGGGTGTTGAAATCTCCTACTATTGTGTGAGGTTCAATGTGTGCTTTGAGTTTTAGTAACATTTCTTTTACAAATGTGGGTGCCCTTGCATTTGGGGCATTGATGTTCTGAACTGAGAGTTCGTCTTAGTAAATTTTTTCCTTTGATGCATAAGTAATGTCCCTCTCCATCTTTTTTGATAACTTTTGGCTGAAAGTCTTTTTTTTTTTTTTGGATATTAGAATGGCTACTGCGGCTTGTTTCTTGGAACCATTGGCTTGGAAACTTTTTCCTACCTTTTTACTTTGAAGTAATGTCTGTCTTTGTCACTGAGATGAGTTTCCTGTGTGTAGCAAAATGCTGGATCCTGTTTATGTATCCAGTCTGTTAGCCTATGTCTTTTTATTGAGAAATTGAGTCCATCGATGGTGAGAGATATTAGGGACAAATGATTGTTGGTTCCTGTTATTTTTGTTGTTAGAGTTGGAATTGTGTTTGTGTGTTTCTCTTCTTTTTAGTTTGTTGTGAAAAGATTAATTTCTTGATTTTTCTTGGGTGTAGTTTCCCTCCTTGTGTTGGGCTTTTCCTTCCATTATCTTCTGTAGGGCAGGATTAGTGGATATTGTTGTCTTGGAAAACCTTGGTTTCTCCATCTATGGTAATTGCAAGTTTTGCTGGGTATAGTAGCCTGGATTGGCATTTGTGTTCTCTTAGGGTCTGTATGATATCTGCCCAGGATCTTCTAGCTTTTAGAGTCTCTGTTGAGAAGTGTAATTCTGATAGATCTGCCTTTATATGTTACTTGACCTTTTCCCCTTACTGCTTTTAAGATTCTTTCTTTGTTCTTTGCATCTGGTGTTTTAATTATTATGTGATGTGAGAAATTTCTTTTCTGGTTCCATCTGTTTCATGTTCTGTAGGTTTCTTGTATGTTTATGGACATTTCTTTCTTTAGGTTAGGAAAGTTTTCTTCTATAATTTTGTTGAAGATGTTTGCTGGCCCTTTGAGTTGGGAATCTTCATTCTTTTCTATACCTATTATTCTCAGGGTTCGTCTTTTCATTGTGTCCTGGATGTCTTGAATGTTTTGAGATAGGAAACTTTTGCTGTTCCTATTTTCCTTGACTGTTGTGTCAATGTTTTCGATGATATCTTCTCCCCCTGAGATTCTCTCTTCCATATCTTGTATACTGTTGGTGATGCTTGCATCTGTGACTCCTGAACTCTTTCCTATGTTTTCCATCTCCAGGGCTGTCTCCCTTTGAGTTTTCTTTAATGATTCTATTTCTATTTTTAGATCCTGGGTGGTTTTGTTTAATTCCTTCACCTATTTGATTGTGTTCTCCTGCATTTCTTTAAGGGAGTTATTTATGTCCTTCTTAAAGTCCTCTATCATCTTCATGAAATGAGAGTTTAGATCTGAATCTTGTTTTTTAGGAGTGTTAGGGTATCCAGGACTTGCTGTGGTGGGACAACTGGGTTCTGTCAAGTCAAGTTGGTTTCTGTTGCCTATGTTCTTATGCTTGCCTCTCACCATCTGGTTATCTCTGATGTTTTCGGGCCTCCCTGCCTTGGACTGGAGCCTGTCCTTCCTGTGAGTGTATGAGCCTGTGATCCTGGTTGTGCTAGAATATGCTCCTGGCACAGGTGGGAACCAAAAGGCACCCAGGTCACTGGGTGAGCAGTACTCTAAGTCCTGGTTGCAGAGGTCCAGGTACACCAGGTATTGGGGTGGGGTTTGGGATCTTTACCTGTGAGCCTGGATGTGTCAGAACACTTGGGGAATCAAGCTGCAACTGGGGTATAAGCTGTGTGTGTTCAGGTCCAGTGCTGGGAGGGAAGTTGTGGCCCTTTGCATTTTTCTTTTTTCTGTTGTGATCACCTGTGGGAGCCCCAAATCCCCACAGCTCCATTTCCTTTCCCTTTTGTGTGTTCACGCCAAGGCAAACACTTATCAAGGAGACAGGGACTGCCTGTTCTGGAATCGGCCATTTGCTTATTTGCCTTTATGATTTCCCACTTAATCTGTGTCTCTTGGGTTTATTGCGTCCTGGCTCAGGCCTCTCCATGATTCGTTAGTTAAATACAAGTGTCATTCCTACAGAACTTTCTTCTGTTTTTATTTCTGCTTCAGTTGACCCACCACCTTATTCAAAACACATTTTCCCTTTACTTTCTTAATTGAAAGGTACAAAGTGAACCCTGATGCTGCTCATCTGTATGCCTAGACTTAGTGGATAGAGACAGGAAGATAGATCTTGAGGTTAAGCTAGCCTGTACAGTAACAGCCTGACATAAATAAAGAAGCAAAAAAGGAAGGTGGGAAGAAAGGATACATGGATAGATTATAGTATAGATAGTAAGTGTCTTTATTTGGTTCTGGAATTGAAACAGTGAACTTTTTCTAGTTTGAAAGTTCAAATAGAAGCAATATGATGACCAAATGTCACACTTGACCCTAGGTTTAGTCTTTAAAAGACAGCCAGAGTGTTGAGAAAAAAATCTTTTTGACCTCACCTTGGATTCCCAATCCTTGTGACTACCCCCAAATTCTTCAGACAAGAAATACAGAGCGTAGTGTAGAAAAAAGATAAGGTTTGGTACACATTAATAGAAGGTTTGCCTGACAAGTAACAGTGGACAATAGCCAAAGGGACCATTTTGCTAATCTACATTTTTGGTGGGTTTGTATAATTTATTGACATCTCTAGAATAGATGGTTTTCCTAAGCTATCTAAAGTTTTCTTACCTGAGTGAATTATTACCATAGGGTTAAATCAGGGGAACCTCTTTCCCAGAAAGACTTTAAATAGATAATATTCTTTATGATTCTTTGGCCAGAAGTTCTGCCTGCCTCTGCCTCCCAAGTGCTATGAATTAAAGGCATGCGCTACCACTGCCCAGCTATATTTTGTAAATACTAATAGAATTGTTCTAAGGATGTGAGTAATTAGATCACTTACATTATTAATCTCATGAACCCTAGAGGATGTGGGTAGTCCATGTAGGCACATGTTTTCATAACACAGACCTAGAAAAACACTGTTTTGTGCTTCATATCAGATGGTCATCTAGGCTCAAAAGATAAATGTTTTGATTAGCATGTTGCCCTTGTCCCTTAATGGAGGATTTCTTGATTAAACAGGTCAGTGTGTGTGTGTGTGTGTGTGTGTGTGTGTGTGTGTGTGTTAGTCGTAGTTGTAGTCGTAGTCATAGTCATAGTTGTAGTAGTAGTAGCAGCAGCAGCAGCAGCTGTAACAGGAGTTGCAGCAGTCATTGTCATCGTTGTCAGAACTACTCTATCATGAATATGTGAGTTGCAGGGAATTCATAAAGAAAAACTAACAAAAAAATTTAAACTCAACATATAGTCCAGTTTTGTTCCTTTTGTGGTACATTAGCCAGATAAAAATTGGAATATGGAGAAAAGGGTTTATATAGCTTATGTTTTCAGATTACAGTCTATCATCATGTGGAAATCAAGGAAGGAACTTCAAAGAGCTGGTCTCATCACATTCACAGTCAAAAGCTGCAGAAGTATTGGTGTACAAGTTTGCTGACTTGGATTTTTCTACTCTTATACAGACCAAGGCTCCTGTTTAGGCAATGGAGCCCCCCATACTGCGTTGGGCCTTCTCATAAAATTAGCTTAATTAAGACAATATTCTACACACATGCCCATAGGCCAACCCAAATTAAACTCCTCATTTAGACTATTTTCCTAGGTAATTCTAGGCTGTGTACACTTGAAAATTAAAACTAACCATCATAATATGGTTTCAAATACAGCAGATGATTAACAGAGTCCCTAAAGGTTAGCCTGGTCTACAAAGTGAATACAAAGACAGCTAGGACTGTTACACAGAGAAATTCTGTCTTGAAAAACAAAAACAAAAAACAAACACACACAAAAAAACAAATAAATGGACTAAATAAAACTTCTCCCTCAGATCTATGAAGATAATCCATGTGAACATATGCAGTCTCTGCTGCTAAATGAAGCCCATTTGAAGAGAGAAGTGTTATGTGAATGGCTTGTGTAGCCACCTAAGGCCATGTTGAGGCATAAGGTTTGTACTACTGCTAAGTGCCATGAGTGAGTCCTGATATGACCAAGGCCATGTTGGTCTGTGGTCTGTGTTACCATCCAAGGCTATAAGGATGTGCATGCTCCGTGCTACAACCTGATGCTGTATTTCTGTCCATGGTTATACCAGGGGCCATTTTGGTATCGGTGGTCTGCACTGACATCTGGGGCCATGGTGATGTCCAGGTCATGCTGCTGCCAAGGGCCATGTCTGGGTCCCAGGTCCTGCTGAGGCAGGCGTCTGTATAAAGGTCATTCAGATTTCCATGGTCTATGCTGCAGCCTGGGGCCATGTTATCTATGAGCAGCGTTGCTACCAGGGATCATATTGAGGTGAGTGCCCTACACTGTCACCTGAGGCCATGTCCAGACCATGACCACTAGCATGGTCCAGGCTGCCTCTGAGGGCCTTGTCTGGGTCTTTGTTTCTTCTGTAGCTGGATGGCATGTTTGTGGTCTGTGCTGTCACTGGAAACCATGTGGAAGCTCGTAATCAATGTTCCTGTTGACAATAAAGAGAAAGGAAGCTTATTTTGCAGTAATATCAATGACTACAAATACACAGTTAAGAAAGAGTGACAATGAAAGACTTCTGTGACAACCCCTACCCCCACCCTGACCCTTCTCCTGAAAAGTAGCAGCCTAAAAGGGGGAAGGAGGTCTTCTTTTGCATACTGATTATTTATGCTCGAAAGTGAGTCAATGCATTTATTAAAGATAGTTGTTTGGATTGCAAACAGACCTTCGCTTGACAGTCTATGGTTTGATGCTTTTGTATTCATGTCTCAGTGTCACATGATTCTCTCTTCTCTATATTTTGGAAAGCTGATTTGTGAACATTTTGTAGTAAGAGCACAAAGGACAAACTGTCTTTTCACCAAGAGGCAGATAACACCTACCCAGTGGGTTTTCATTTGTGCTTTGATTCATGCATGTGATGTTAGAGTTATTGATATCCAATATTTAAATTTTAAATTACTAAGGTTTCAAAGTGGTATACTGGGAGTGCAATTATTCAACTGGAATTTATTTCTAGAGAAACATTTCCCTTAACTACTACTGTTCCATTTCTTAATGGTAGCTATATATAAGTGCACACATCAAAATAGCAGCTCAGAAAGCACAAATGAACTCATAGAGACTAAAGCAGCAATCACAGGGCCTACATGGGTCTGTACCAGGTCCCCCATTTATATTACAGCTTTCGGGTTAGTACTTTTATGGAACTCCTGAAAGTGCGAACAAGTGGGTCTCTAATTCTTCTGTCTGCTCTTGGTGCTATTTTATTTTTGTTGGCTTATCCAATTTCAGTATGATGGATTTTGATTTAATTTTATTATATTTTATTTTATGTTCTGTTATCTCTTAGAAGCTTGTTCTTTTCTAATGAAAGAAAGGGAGTCGATCTGGATGGAAGAAGTATGAAGGAGCTAGAAGGAATAAAGGGACAGAAAATGGTATTCAGATTATAGTGTATGAGAAAAAAATCCGTGTTTAATAAGAGGAAAAAGTAAAAGTAATGATGATTTAAAAAATCAGAGGAAAATGAAGAACAAACGTAAACAGGGCAGTGGAATGTGACAGAGAGGAGGTCCAGGGAATACTAAGATCTAAGGAAAGTATGAAGGTTCCCTGGTCACCAGCTTCCCTAAGGACTGATTAGTAGATACTGGTAAATTTAACTCCATTTTTAGCAAAGACAAACCCTTATCTTGTGCACAGAAGAACTCAGAGAAAGGGCTGTACTCCATATTTGCAGGGGGTCCTTAGCACAGGGAACAATGAGAATAATCAAACACAGATGAAAAAGCAATCATCAGTAGAAAGGAAGCACAGGAAATGGCGGTCATAAGAGCAGAAGCTTCTGGGACCCGACAGATGTTGATGAAGAAGCTGGATTTCTCCAGTAGGAAGGGGGACAAGTCTCTTTATTTTGTATTAAAAATATGTACAGCAGAAATGGAGCAAAGGCTCAGCATTTTTAGAGTGTTGGCTGCTCTTCCAGAGAAACCAAATTCAATTCGCAGGACCTTCATGGTGCCCCATGACCAGGTATGTAACTGCAGTTCCAGAGGATCTGATACCCTCTTCTGACCTCTGCAGGCTCCTGCACACCCCAGGTGCACATACATACACTCAAACACATACCTATACAAAAGAAATAAATATTTAAAAATATTTTTACAGTACAGCCAATGCTCCATTATCTGTAGGTTTAGCATCTGGGAATTCAAATAACAGGGGATCAAAAAACTCCCAAAATTGTGCTTATATCAAATACACAGAGTTTTTTATCTAGTGCTAAGCAGTATAACATAACTACTATTGGTATACCATTCACATTGCATTAGGTATTATAACGAATCTACAGGTAATGTGGAGGGTATTTGTAGGTTCAATGCAGATATTTCGCCATTTTCTTTTTTTTTTTTCCATCTTTATTAACTTGAGTATTTCTTATTTACATTTCGATTGTTATTCCTTCCTGGTTTCCGCCAACATCCTCCTAACCCTTTCCCCTCCCCTTCTATATGGCTGTTCCCCTCCCCATCCTCCCCCATTACCGCCCTCCCCCCCAACAATCACGTTCACTGGGGCTTCAGTCTTGACAGGACCAAGGGCTTCCCCCTTCCACTGGTGCCCTTATTAGGCTATTCATTGCTACCTATGAGGTTGGAGCCCAGGGTCAGTCCATGTATAGTCTTTGGGTAGTGGCTTAGTCCCTGGAAGCTCTGGTTGGTTGGCATTGTTGTTCATATGGGGTCTCAAGCTCCTTCAAGCTCTTCCAGTCCTTTCTCTGATTCCTTCAACGGGTCCCATTCTCAGTTCAGTGGTTTGCTGCTGGCATTCGCCTATGTATTTGCTGTATTCTGGCTGTGTCTCTCAGGAGAGATCTACATCCGTTTCCTGTCGGCCTGCACTTCTTTGCTTCATCCATCTTATCTAGTTTGGTGGTTGCATGTGTATGGGCCACATGTGGGGCAGGCTTTGAATGGGTGTGAGCATTCGTAAATGTTGGCACCCCTGGGGACTATTGACTGATTCCCTGCAGATACTTTAGTGAATAAAGTCAATAGGGCTAAAGATTTCCTCCACTGTCCCTGCACTAAGAATGCAAGGCTACAAGTGCATGATACAGAGTGAACAAGACCTAGCAAGAATTCTTTTTGTCAGTGACAGAACTTGAGGAAAGGCATCAGTTCTCACCCCCTCCTTTATACCCTCACCTGCCCATTTGCTTCCTTCTCTCTCCCAGTACAATGACTATGGATGGTGTGAACTCTCTACAACATTTTCCATCAAGTGTCTTCAAATCTCAGAAGATGTTGATATTCTATACAGGAGAGTGTCAGAACACCACAGGAAGCTGAGATTTCCAGCCAGTTGGGAGCATTTTAGGTTTCTGGGTTCCTAGAATCTCAACAAAAAACAGGCCCAGTTAATTCCAAAAAAAAACCTCTCCCTGGCAATTCCTGTCTCTAACCTCACAAAGCCTCACACATGAATCACCCAAATTATCCTGAAGAAACTGGTTATCTGTGCATCTTGTCCTCACCATCTGGTACTTGGAGGAGTTCTGTGGGTGTATCACAAGAGCTGGAGATTGGGGGAAGAGCCCGAGCTTGGTCTAGCCATTTGGAACCAGATCCTGTTATCCAGAAGCAGGGAATGGCATATGCCTAAGATGATGGCTGTCTACAACTCCACTGTAGCATTTCCTTACTGTGTGGGGATGTCAGTGTGTATTTGGGATGCCATATGTGTATGTTTGTGTGTGAGTGGGTGTTCCCATTCATGAACGTGGAGGCGAGATGCCCATACGGGATATCTTCTATTTCTTTTCACTTATGGAAGCCATCTGTTGAAGAGTACAAGCATTCTCTCCCAAGCTACATTTTCCCTGTCTCCTGTCTTCTGGAAAAAAGTCTTGGGAACCCCACCTGAGCTACATGCTTCCAGGTCTACTCTTAGACTCTTCCTCAGAAAACCCTAGAGCCTGGACACTTCCAAAAACATGTGTAGAGGGGCCAACAAGATTGTTCCATGGGAAAAGGTGCTTGTCACACACAATGCAAACCTACAGACTAGAGTTTGGTTCCTGGAATCCATGTAAAGGTAGGAGGAAAGAACTGACTCCATAAAATTGACCCCTAAACTTGACACATATACCATGGCACATGTGTGTGCTCTCACACACACACACACGAAAAATCTGGAGCCTAGGGCCAGGGTTGCTTGGGAAAGCACACTGGGGGATTTTCTAGACTGCTGGTAAATTGGAATCAGTAGACAGATTTGCTAAAATGACAAGGTATATAACATGTACTTTGCATTGTATTTAAATTTAACCTCATAAAAATATAAACAAATACTAGGGTTGGTTAGTTTTTGCTTGTTGTTTCTTTCCTCCTTAACATTTACTTTTATTTTTATTTGTGTGTTTATGTGGCTTGTGTGTGTGTGTGCCATGTATGTACAGGTACCTACAGTAGCCAGAAGAACATGCTGGATCTTAAGAGGCTGAAGTTTTGAGTCACTTGATAGAGGCACTCAAAACCAAATTCATGTCCTCCCGAAAAGCTATAAGACCTTTTAACTACTCAACCATCTCTGTAGACCCTAGTTAATTTGTGGTAGTGTTGTCGTTTTGTTTTGTGGTTAGTGTTTTAAAGAGCATAAAGGTGGAACCCCCAGTTTCCAATGGATTAATGTAATTTGTTTTATCTCAGCTTTATCCAAAAGCTTCCTGCCTACTGGCCCAGTTCTGAAGGTCTAGAGCCCACTTATTTGATTTCTTTTGAACTAAATCTCTACACTCCTGTTATGTGACAGGCATGCTGAGTCACACAGAGAAAGTAAACATGGCCCTCTAACACACAGCTTGTCCTATTCAGAAAACCAGCCTTGAGCAGGTCATCTTCCCTGAGACAGAGTAGAACAAGAGCTATTGGACACCCCAACCCAGAACGCTGGCCCAGCATGGTGAAAGAATGCCAAGGAAATATTCTAGGAAGAAGGTGTTGCTGATCGGAATGCTGAAGTCTGAGGAAGAAGTGAGTCTATCATCTAAGCATAGGATAAGAGGTCTTGCAGACAAAGTGTGGAAGACAGTACATAAAGGGGAGGGAAGGCAAACAAACAGATATGCAAGAATATGAAAAAAATCATAATGTGACTGAAACTGATTAGAGAAGGGAATGAAGAGGGCTAAAGCCAAGAGCTGGAGAGATGACTAGGCAGTTAAGAGCCCTGGCTGCTCTTCCAGAGGACCTGAGTTCAATTCCCAGCACCCACATGGCAGCTCACAACCTTCTGTAGCTCTACACCAAGATGATCCAGCCCCCCTCTTCTGCCACTGCAGGCACTGCACATACATAGGCCCACAACCTGGGCCAGCTTTCCCACTCTCAGACACTTGGAGCCAACTAATCCACGCCTTTACCACCAGAGCAAGCTTTACTGTGCTGGCCAGCCAAGGTGCAGGGTCCAGCTGCAGCTGGACAGAGGAGAGGCTGGCTCACCTCCCTGCCAGCATCTCTCCCACACTCATGCCACCTCAGAGCAGAGGAATGATGGGGCCAGCTCACCTACACTCCTGCCATCAGGACCAGTCTACTGTGCTGCCTAAGCAAGGATCAGGGCCTGCTCTCCCAAGTACTGCAGCCCATGCTGGGTGGAGCCAGCTCTTCAGGGTGCCACAGCCAGTGAGTGGCAGGGCCAGCTCTGCACAGCCCTTGGAAGACAACATGGTCCCAGATAGCAGCCCAGACTCTAGACACCCACACAGACATTATATTTAGTGATAATCTGCAACCAGGACATCAACATAGACCCCCTTCTACTGCATGGCCACAGATCCATACCCTCAGTGGCAGCCTCAGGTGGAAGGACAAGCTATTCACAACCAGGCTATTCTCCACCCTCACATCTCCAGTTCTACCTCTCTTCACAATGTCCAAACCGTTCTACTGCTCTTTCTCTTCTATCACTCCACCACATACTTGCACATCATAGTGGCTCCCATTGTAGGCAGGCCACAAAGCTGGCAGGACTCTGGGAGTCTTCCCCCACCCACACCGCATGGCATGTTGACATGCAGCCCACTGGGTTAGCGACTGCTATTCTCATGGTCAGAAAACAAGATTCCATATTGTCTTCAGTTCCTGGAAATGGGTGAAGGAAGGGGTGGACAATATCAGCATATATATTCCTCACATTAACCTTGAAGCAGAAAAAATGATTACTTCTCACTGTCAAATAAAAACAAAGCAAGGCAGGTGACTTGCCACTCCCAAAGCAACACAACTAGTAAACACAAAATCAAGTCGTAAACTTCTCTCCAAGTCTGTTTCTGCCAATCCAAAGCAAACATTATTCCAAGCAAGGACAAATACCTTGGCTTTTTCATTAACCCGGGCCTCTTCACATCATGGCTACCCTCCCACTCCTGAAAAGCAGGCTAAGAAGTGACCCAGTGTTCTCTGTATTTCACCAGAAGGATTTTATGGGGTAGAGAACCATTAACTGGGTCTTCTGATGCCTTCGTCAGGACCTACAAAGGCTGGTTTTTTTCTAAAGGAAGAACTATTCTGATCCTCTGAGAGCAGCCTCTTGGAATGTGCTTGGCCTACTCTCTGGGAGAGCGCCAGTCTTCCCACTTACCCTAAGGCAACTGAGTCTGAGAGACCCTCCAGCTTCCACACTCAGGAAGAGAAGTACTCCTGCCGAAGCCCTCCCTAGAAACTCCCCACAGTCTCACCCGGACCCCATGAGACACAGAAGCCCTGGTAATAAGCAAAAGGGCAAAAAGAAGCAAAGGATGCCAGTCAGGATGGTTCTAGAACACCTATCTATCCAGATCCAGCTGTGTCCAGGTGGGCGAACCGGAGGAAGAACAAATAAATACACTGAAAGAAAGGCGAGTTCCCACTGGTCCCTGTCATGATTTAGAGACGTCCAGACAGGCAGTGGAGACACCTAGACCAGAACACACAACTCACAGCATACCCTGAGTGGACACTCCTGAGTGCACAGAAGCATGCGACTTGACACCCTCCAACTCCTGCCAATTCTTGACGAGCCACCGGCCTGGGCATGTAAATATGACCCTTGCCCTGCACTCGGCCCTATAGGCCCTGGAGAACTGGCCCCTGCCTTGATCCTTTATGTCCCTTCCTCATCAAAGTCGTGTTCCCAACTGTGTTTTGCCACCCTCCCATGCTCTCATAGCCCTCTCCCAACCGGGTGACCATGGCTCAGTTCTCAGCCTGGAGCTGAAGCTGCCTTCTCTCGATGAGTCTCCACACATGGCTTCTGTCATTCTGACATCATTCCTTCTCCATAAGCCGAGCTACTTCCACCACTGTTGGTGGTTTTGTTTGTTTTGTTTTGTTTTGTTTTGTTTGCCTAGTTTATTGGTTTATAGCCCCCAACACTAGGTTGGAGAGAAAGAAGGTTAGAGGGGAAAAAAGGGTGTAGACCTCTTTAGACTACTAGATTAGAGGCACCAGGTTTCTAAGGGCAAGTCCAATCTTGGTGATCAGATTATCCAGCAACACAGCAAACACAACAAACCAGCCATCTACAATAGCAAAAGCAGCAGCAGCAGGAGCCAGCCATGGGGGTGGGGGTGGGGGTGGGGGGAGGCAGGGGGAGGGCCACACAGGCCCTCTCGGGCCTCTCCCATTATACCCTTTCCAGAGTCCCCAGCATTAAACCAACTACAGCTCACAAAAACCACACACCCCTAGAACATGAGACAGTCATAGTTAACCTCTGTAGACAAACTGAAGCAGCCCCATATCCCACTCCTGGGACTAAGACAAAAACATAGTCACATAACATAACTAGGTTCTCTTTTTTCTGTCTCTCCTCTCTCCTTTCTCTCCTATCTACTGTGAGGAGGAAGAAGGGGGAAAGGGGATCATAAAAAGGGGGAGGGGCATAAGAGAAAGTGATCCCTGATTCTAACCTTCTTTGTTTCCTCCCTGACCATGATCAATAATAACCACCCCCCTAAACAACAACAAACACCCATAACTCACCAAATGACCAAACCACCCAACCACCTCTTGGGAATGGGGTTGTCATGTTCTTAAATTTGTTTCCTGCTATCTGGAGGTGAAGGCATCTTTTGGGGACTCTAAGAAAATTGAGATATTGGCCAAGTTCTGGAAGAGCTAGCTGTCTATTTTGTTATCCAAATTCTGCAGGATAGGAAAGTGCAGGGCTTAACTGAAGTCCCAGCTGAAATGTCTGAGGATAGACCATCTGAGCTAGCCATTTTGAAATCGACCTGGATGCAGATTTTTGAGGAAGCAGTAACTGGGGCTGTGAGGCTACTTGCTTTGTCTTCATTGGTGTCTGGTCTTTTTGCCCTGAAAATGCACAAACTTACAAAGATAACATTGTAGGTTCACCTCTGTATTAACATATGTATAGGATGTACAGTTTGCACAAATCAGCTAAAGATGATTTTCTGCTCTATGTTTAGGAGGTGAAAGTTATTTATCAACTTTATAAGTTCATTTGGACTATGTAACCAAACCATAATACAAATCTCCATCCATGCTATATGAAAGTATGGCATATAATAATAAATCATGAGACCAGGTAGCCAAAAAAGAGTCATTGGCTATGCAGAGACATTATCAACGTTCAAATGCTTTTCAGATCAGTGGAGGTTTTGGTGGTGGTTTGGTTTTGGGCTTTTTGTTTTGGTTTTGTGGTGGGGGTGTCGTTTGTTTGTTTGTTTGTTTTAATAACCTGGCAATTCTCAGTTTCAGATTCTCAAGCTGGAGTCCCAAAACAGCTTCCTGATGGCAAGAGACCACCTTGTATGTCCCTCCTGGACCTGCACTTACTTGTCTAGTGATACCCTTTACCACAGCGTCTGCAAACCCCAGAAGCCTAGGTATTCTTACAGAGAACCCACTGCCACATCAGAGTTAACCCAACAGCAATTTTGAGATATGGCTCAGAAACTACCTCAGAGTTAACACACACAGGCTGTTTTGAGATCTGAAGCTTTTAGCCTCACAATTTCTTTTTTGCTTTTTTTCTTTTTTTTTCTAAAAAAAAAAAAAAAAAAAAAACTTTTTAAATTATTACTTTTATTTATTTCTGTTTCTTTTTATTAATTATTTTATTTATTTACATTTCAAATGTTGTCCCCCCTTCCCAGTCCTCCCATCATGGGTCTCCCATCCTATTCCCCCTCCCTTTCATCTCTAAGAGTGTGCTCACCCACCCATGCACTCCCACCTCACCCCTCTAGCATCCCCCTTCTCTGGGGCATCAAGTCTCCACAGGACCAAGTGCATCCCCTCCCCTGAGGCCAGATGAGGCACAGTCCTCTGCTACCTACGTAGCTGGGGGCCACAGACCAGACCATGTGTGCTCTTTGGTTGGTAGCTTAGTCTCTGGGGTGTCTGGTTAGTTGGTACTGTTGTTCTTCCTATGGGATTGCAATCCCCTTCCGCTCCTTCAGTCCTTCCCCTAACTCTTCCATAGGGGTCCCAGAGCTCAGTCCAATGGTTGGCTATAAATGTCTGCATCTGTCTCAGTCAGGTGCTGGTAGAGCCTCTCAGAGGACAGCCATACCAGGCTCCTGTCTACAAGTGCAACATGGCATCAGCAACAGTGTCGGGGTTTGATGCCTACACATGGAATGGGTCCCAAGTTGGGGTGGTCTCTGGATGGCCTTTCCTTCAGTCTCTGGTCCACTTTTGTCCCTGCATTTTCTTTAGACAGCAACAATTCTAGGTCAAAAATTTTGAGATGTGTGTGTCCCCATCCCTCAACAGGGGGTCATGTCTATTTACTGGAGGGAGTAAATCTCACCACTGTTGGTCATTTCGGCTAAGGCCATCCCCACTGGGTCCTGGGAGCCTCTATATCCCTGGTGTCTGGAACCTTCTAGTAGTTTCCTCAACCCCTCCCCACACTGCTGCATATTTCTATTCACTCTCCTGACCTTCTGGGCTTCTCTCCTATCTCCCCCCATACCTGATCCTGTCCCTCCTTTTTACCCTCACCCTCCTTTCTCCCAACCAGGTCCCTCCTCCTGTCTGCCTCCTGTGATTGTTTTGTTCCTCCTTCTAAATGGGATTGAAGCATCCATACTTGGGCCTTCCTTCTTGTTTGGCATCATATGGTTTGTGAGTTGTATCGTGGGTATTCTGAACTTTTTGGCTAATATCCACTTATCAGCGAGTACATACCACGTCTTCACTCAGCATATTTTCTAGATCCATCCATTTGCCTGTGAAATGCATGCTGTTCTTGTTTTTAATAGCTGAGCAGTATCCCAGTGTGTAAATGAACCACATTTTCTGATTCCAACATCTGGGTTGTTTCCAGCTTCTGGCTGTTACAAATAAGGTGCTATGAACATAGTGGAGCATGTGTCCTTGTGATATGGTGGAGAATCTTTTGGGTATACGTTCAGGAGTAGTATAGCTGAGTTTTCAGGTAGAACTATAATGCAGAAGTCATAATAAACTTTTTCCTGATGTTCTAAAACTGAGTATTCATTCCTTCATACCCTGCCACCTCTTCTGCAGCTTCCCATTCTGCCTAACCTCATGTTGGGTGCAACTTGTCAGCACATATTTTGGCTATTTTATTGGGTTCTTATATGTACCACCTTTCTAACCCTTCTTCCACCCCAATTTTTTCCAACTCCCAACACTAGGTTGGAAAGAAAGAAGGATAAAGGGGAAAGACGGTGTAGACCTCTTTAGACTAGTTCCCAATAATTAAAGACATTGGATTCCTAGGGGCAAGTCCAATCTTCATTGTCAGACTACCCAGCAATCCAGAAAATGCAACATCAAACCAGCAACCCAAAATAACAATAGCAAAAGAAGCAGCAGCAGTGGGGGGAACAGCAGCCACCACAAACGCTCTCAGAGCTTTTCCATTTATATCCTGGGTGAGTCCCCAGAATTAAACTATCTGCAGCTGGCAAACATCATGCCCGTCCTAGAGCATGGCATATCCATAGTTAACAGCTGTGAACAAACTGAAGCAGCCTCATATCCCAATACTGTGATTAAAACAAAAACATATTCACATAACATAAAGGGATTTTTAAAGAAACCAAAATACATACTACACACCACCAAGATTTTCACACATCCCTCCCCATATTCCTCACCCTGACCTTCCACCCAGCCAGTGTCAACCACCCTCCCACCCAATTTTCAAACATTTGTCCTTTGCTTCTCTATATGAATGCATCTCCTCAGAATTACCTTACTGAAGTCACGGAATAGGTGGGGTTCCTTTTTTGTTTTGTTTTGCTTTGTGACAACCTCCTGAGTTTTTTCCTTCCTAACCAATGTCATCATGTTTATTCCTAAGGCTGCCCCATTGACTTTGCTTCTCTTGCAGCTCACAGCTCTCTTCCCAGCTTCTAAAATGCTGATGGGTGCAGTCTATATGCTGTATTCAGTACAGGAACAAAGACATGAAGGGTTGGAGAATATGTATCTGCTGAGAAAAATCAGTTCTGCCCCATCACCACAACAGATCATGACTCTTCCCTTTTCACTGTAAGACTTGCGTGCCTAATAACCTATCAAAAAGAGTGAAAGAATGGTTCCATTTTCATGGGGACGATATGAGCAGCTGAGGCCAGAGGAAACATCAGAGAAAGGGATTCAGAGATGTCTAAAAGCATTTGTAGTCGAACCCAGGCATAGTAGAGATTATTCTCTCATCTCTCCAGGACCAGTCCTGAGCTCGTGGGCTTAACCACTGCACTTGATTTGACACAGTCCCTCTTCCCTCCTTTATAGATAACCCCGAGATTGCCTGCCTCTACCTTAGGATTTGGGAAAGGTGAGTCTTTTCCCCTCTCTACAGTAGCTTCCTGGGCCTGAGGGTAAAAGGGTGAGGAGAAATAGATGAGAGGTATTTGGGAAGCCAGTGTAAGAGATGAAAACTGGGGGGATCTCTTTAACATAATATGATCCTTTATGCCAACATGACAGATCTCCCTGAATTCTAATTCACTCTAGAAAAACACCTGAAGAATAGGGAAAGTCCACAGCGAAGCAGAAGACCAGAGAGAGTAAATCCCAAAGTCAGACCCAGACCCAGGGAAATAAGACAGCCACGTCTTCTGGGGTTAGGGTAAACAGCTATTTCTTCTTTCACCCTCCTACCCAATTGCAGAATTTCATAAAGCATCTGCTGCCAAAACAGGAAAGACTTTGGCCAACAAAGGGAGATAGAACCTGTAGAGACCACATCCAGTGGATAGGCATGGCCCCCAGTTAAGGGATGGACCACCCACCCACCTAAAAAGTATTAATGCAGAATTCCTCCTGTCAAAAGAAAATGCAGGGACAAAAGGTGGAGCAGAGACCAAAGCAATGCTGTTATGTCATAAGTTAGCATGGCTTTGTCCAGAGACCAATCAATTGCCTTGCTTACTATTTTGAAGTCTGTTATAGATAGACTAGTCCATCATTTGTTTTCTGTCCTTGCACCTACAAATAAACTCCCCATTCCAGTTTATGACCTTTAGTTACCACAAAGTGGCCTCATTCCTAACCTAGAAAAAATGTTTTATTTTATTGTAAATTTGTTCCAAGCCTGCTTTCTTTTCCTAGTGCAATTAGCCCATGACACATGAAGGTTTACAGAGCTCTATTTGCAGCTTTTACTCTATATGGAATTTGAGATTACTTATATCAACTAAGAAATTTTATAAAATCACTATCAGGAATTATGAAATCATCAATTCTTCTACACAGCATTACCACATGAAAGTGCACCTTCACAGTGATTCTGCAGGGAATCTTCCCCATAAGCTGGCTGATGCCCAGAGTCCTTAGGCTATGTAATATGGCGTATCTACAGCAAGAGCAATCCTTCGATGAAGTCTCTGAGGACCCTACATCTCAGAGCATACTCATGTCAGCCATGCAAATGATGATCCACCTCTAGAAAACTCACTTTTTTGACATAGCTTTTCCTAGATGGCTTCTGACAGCGGAGGATATTTGCCGGGGGCCAACTCTGACCTTTTTGGGTTTGGAACACAGAGTTGGATGAAAGCCAAAAGACTGAAGAGCTCTGGCATTATAACTCTAAACTTACTGGGGCCGGGGGGCTAAAATCTGATGGCTTCTAGAAACCTAGCATTCTCTTGCTCATTCTGTGACTGAAAACCACTGGCTTCTTTTCTCTTTTACTCTCTGTACTTAAATAAGCCCTGGGGAAACAACTCTTTGTGCTTTAATAAGCACTGGGGAAACTTAACTCTTTAATTCTCTTATTATTTGGGCTTAAATAAGAGCTAATTTCTGGTTAATTAACACGTGCTGTTTAGCAGTGGGGAACTTAGAGAAAAGATTTATTGCCAGAGGTCCTTTCTTTATTGAATTAGCCAGGAGCCCCTCACTGGACAAGGGAGAGGCTCAGAGCTCAGTAACTCTTTTTGAACCAGAGAGGAAAGAAAGAAAAGTAAAGAAGTCACTCACATAGACAACACACACACACACACACACACACACACACACACACACACACACACAGAAGATGAAGTAGAAAATGGCTATACCACCTTTCTGTATTAGTTTCAGCTTTTTATGACTTTTAGACAAAAAGTTCTCTACATAAGAATTACCTCATAGATAAAATGTTACAAAAAAGGGGGGAATTAGAGAAAGGAATCAATAACAAGTTCAAAGCAGTGTTTCATGCTGTACAAAAAAAATAAATTCAAACAATTTTTATATTGCCTTGCCTTATCATAGTGTCCATCTGTGGCTTCATCCTTGGACCTAAATGTTTTTCCTTCAACACAAATTTTTCCCAAACCTATGTCTCTTTCAGTGTAATTATAAAAGCTTATTGCATTTCTTATTATGCAGTCTTTACTATTATGAGGTATGGGCAAATTCTATTCTTTAGTCTAACTTTGTTATATCTTTCTAGTAAAACAACTAAAACCTCTTAAAACTTTCTTCCTAAGATTGTTTGAATCAAATTAGAAGTTTTACGAAATCATTAATTTATTTAAACAGCATTAATTCACAAAAGATCATCTTTGTCTGCTCAATAGGGTAGACTAATGCCCAGGAATCCCTAAGATTTGTAATGGTGACAGGAAAGGCATATCAGCTGCAAGAAGCAATCCTGGGATTGGAGCCTTGCCTCTCAGAGCTCTCCCACTGCAGATCATGCAAAGACATTGGGCTACCTCCAGGAAGGTTGTCTGCTTGCCTTAGCCTTTTCTAGATGACTCCTGACAGAAACTAAGATAGCCAGGGATACAAGGAAAAGAAAATAATAAAAATGGAGACAGGTCTTAAATAAAAAATAGAAGAGATTATAATTGGAAAAATAGGAAAATTAACAAATAAATTGAGAAAGATACTAAGATAGAGACAGATGAAATAAAGTTAAAGCCTAATGCACCACCATATAATGAAAATCAGGAAATCCAGCTCAAGAACGTTAGAAAACCAACCTTAGTTTATGTGGTTAATGTACAACAAATGCCAACAGACAGTGGCAACCCTCAGGCAGAATTTAGATGGCATGCCATAGAAAGGCTAGATTTAAAAAATTATAAGATTGCAACTTTAATAGGAAAAATAATCTCTAATTTTTTTTAAACCTAAACTGTCAAGTGTTTCAATTATGACAAGCAAGGTCATTGAAAAAGGGATTATAGGCAAGGTGTTCCTAGAAACAATATTTTTTTTCTACAGAAAATTCAAAAAGAAGGCCCCAGCCTTCTAGAATATGCAGAAGGTATGGCGAAAGCCAGCACTGGACCAGTGAATGTAAATCACCAAGGGGCAAACAAGGCATTTGTCAAAAAGTGTTTCAAGAGGACACCAACTTACCCACAAAACTTTCCACCTAAAATTTATCCTGTCTACAAGAAATGTAGGCACAGGGGATAGAGCAGAGACTGAGGGAATGGCCAACCAATAACTGGCCCATCTTAAGACCCATCGGTTGGGTAAGCACCAATCCCTGACACTATTAATGATTCTCTGTTATGCTTGCAGAGAGGAGTTGAGCAAGGCTGTCCTGAGAGGCTCCACCTAGCAGATGACTCAGACAGATACAGACACCCACAGCCACACCCACAGCCACACCCACAGTGGACGGAGCTTGGGGCCTCTCATGGAAGAAAAGGAAGAGGAATTGCAGACCCCGAAGGGGATAGGAACTCCATAGGAAGACCAACAGAGTCAACTAATCTGGACCCTTAGGGCTCTCAGAGACAGAACCACCAACCAAGGAGCATATAGGGGCTGGACCTAGGACTCCCTGAATATATGTAGCAGATGTGAAGCTTGGTCTTCATATGGGCCCCAAACAACTGAAGCAGGGGGCTATCCCAAAAGCTGTTGCCTGGGTGGGACCGTGAAAGGCATCCTGGTTCCTGGTTGAGGAGGTTTGAAACCCAGGTGACCCTGAAAGAGAAGGTAGGCATTTCACCTGACTTCCAGGAAACCAGGCCTGTCGCTAGCCCTCAGCCCTCCATAGATTTGTGGCCATCAGTCATGTAAGGGGAATGCTCCAAGCCCCTCCACAGGTAAAGGATGTGACCACAGGTCACATAGGCTCAAGACAGATCTCCATTATAATGAGGTACCTGGAGACTTATCCAACACTACTCCCAAACACTACTTCCCAAACACTACTCCCTGCAAAAGGTATTTAATCTCAGGCCCACTCTGAGAAGTGGGGTACAGTTTTACTCATCCACTTTCTGCCATAACAATAAATGTCTTAAAACCATGGACTGTCTCTTTTCATCGGGATCCACCCTGGGGAGCCACAGAGAAGACGTTTGCCTACAGAACCACCATCTAATCTCCGAAGAAGGCCTCCCTGTGCTCCCAGCCACCTCCACCACCAAACCTTCAGCTACACTATCCAGCCAAGAACTAACCCCACAGAAGCAGCCGGAGCCCTCCCCTTTCCCCCCTCAGCCCCAGGCTAGATCCAGCCCTGAGAGGCCCCACTCTATTCTCAGCTCTTCCGTGGCTTTCTAGCAGCACCTGGATGCCCAAGAGCCTTAGAACCCAACAGCCCGGGGGCCCCCCAAGCCAGCTCTGGCTGTGTCCAGTGCCTCAAACTGTGCCTCCCCACTCCTGGAGCGGTGTCCCGCAACTTCCCACAGTACAACACCTGCCCAGAGGAGGCGTGGGGTAAGCATGGTCAAACTTCCTGCATAAACTTCCCGAGTCCTGCCTCTCTGAGTGGCCCAAGTCCTGTGGCAGAGCAGACCCCATAATAGGCCTACAGCGAGTGCCAGCTATAATCCTGCAGACTGTACATTGGAAGTGTTTTTCTTGCTGGACTGCCTGTCTGACCTCAATGGGAAAGGATACATCTAGCATTGCAGAGACTTGATGTACCAGGATGGTAGGATACCCAGAAGGGCCCTTACTCGCTCAGAGGAAAAGGGTTGTGGGGACTAGGGGAAGGAATGTGGAAAGGGGAAACTGGGAGAGTGTCAGTGATCAGGATATAAAGTGAATAAGTAAAAAAAAATATTAATTTATAAAAACAAGCTCCGACAGGCCCCAATATCAAATTCAAGTCAGCCATCTCAGGTCAGCAGCAGAGAAACTCATTCACAAACAATTAAACAATACTGCTCTGGATATAAAAATTAATAACTCAGATGTCAAAGCCACAGCAATTTCAATAGATGTCTTAGGATTTCACTGCTGTGAACAAATACCATGACCAAGGCAAGTCTTATAAAGGACAACATTTAATTGGGGCTGGCTTACAAGTTCAGAGGTTCAGTCCAGTATCATCAAGGTGGGAACATGGCAGCATCCAGGCAGGCATGGTGCAGGAGGAGCTGAGAGTTCTACATCTTCATCTGAAGGCTGCTAGTGGAAGACTGACTTCCAGGCAGCTAGGATGAGGGTCTTAAAGCCCACATTCACAATGACACACCTATCCCAAGAAGGCCACACCTCCAAATAGTGTCACTCCCTGGGCCAAGCATATTCAAACCATGACAATAGATAAAACAGAAAATTCGATAAAGTCCAGAAATCAAGTACTTTGACAAACTGTTAAAAATAAGAGGCCAGAGTTATAAACACAGTTAGATGGGCTTGAGATTGAAAGCTTAATGGATACTGGAACAGATGTAAGAAAGAGATGCTTAACCAACAGGAAGGGGTACAAAAGACCTCCAGAGACAGATGACATCGTGCTCTATTAACTTTGTTTTTACATGCCAAAATATGTAATAACCTCAAAAGAGAAAGAAAGAAATCAAGAGGCCCAAACAGGAGAGATAACAAGATTTGCTGATTCCTTCACGTTGAAGTAGATCTGAGACATGTCTCCAGCCAGAACTTCAGCTATGTGTAGCTAAAAAAATCTTTGGCTACAGAACCCTCAAAACTTATTATTCATCCTTTCAAACAATATAGAAAATTTTATATTGAAGTTTGGTTACATGATACAAACTAACTTTTAAAGAAAGACACATGCCTTTCACCTGTTTATAGAAAGAACAGAAAATCATCATAACTGAACTGTGTACATTGCACATTCCATACATGTGTTAATGCAGAAATGTATAGTACCTGTGAAAGCTATGTGTTTACAGATACCAATGAAGTCTATATAACCCTGACAAGAGTCACCCTCGAGGAAGCTGAGACACTGAGGCATGCTAATTTCAGCGTCTTGCCTCATCCTACCTCAGACTACTTCACAGGCATTTCATCAAAACCTGCTTCTAACACAGCTTCAAAGAAAGCTGCCAAGTGGCCCAGCATTACAGACGGATCCAGGCAGGACTTCAGTTAAGCCCTGAACTTTCTCAACATACAGAGACTAGACAACAAATGCTACAGCTAACTTTCTTAAGACTGGCCAATATCCCAATTTCTTAGGGGGCTCCAAAAAGAAAATCAGCAAGAAACAAATTTAAGAAAACTATACCTCATTCCCAAGAGGCAGAATAGATGAGGTTTTGGTTGTTTGGTGGGTAATCAGTATTTGCTGTAAAATTGGGGGGAGTAGTAATGGGATGATAAGTAAAGAGGTAGACTATTGAGTCCACTTTTAGAACAAAGCACATTAGTAAGCCAAAAATCTTACATTAGTATAGAGCTTTGTACATTGATACAGATTTAAGATTGTATTTTACTGCAACATACCAAGGTATTGTACCTATGTATTTCATTTAAAAATACGATGTTAAATTCTAGTCAGTTTGAAAGCTGCTACAGAACGAAGTGGCTCAAATACCACCTTACTTGCCAGTCGATGGACAATCTTTCCCAAAGAATCATCCAAAGATTTAATATGGTAATGGCCCAGTCATCTTCAACTTCTGTCTTCAAGATCTTTCTGTTATCATAACCTTTCCAACCACAGAAATGTGTTACTCAACACTAAATTACCAAAATGTCTGGATACCTAACATGAAGGTCACTAAAATAAAAAGTCACTTTGTCTCATAGTTGCAGACTTGAGTGAACCTATTAGTTTGATTATCTGACAGAGATGTCAGGTGGCAATGATGGAGAGACAACATGGAGAATGACTGCATGGACAGTAGTTGGGGTGGTATTCCATAGTCTCCTTTGAAGGCACACTACCAGTGAGCCTAAGGACATTCAACTCATTCCTAATTCCCAAAGATCCATGACATGCCCTAATAGAATGACCATGGTCCGAGACTTTAACATGTGAACCTTTGTGGGACATTCAAATCCAAACATTGGGAGGGAATAAGATCATCTAGATATGATGGCATAAGTCTATAATCCTGTGTAATGGAGAGACTCATGCAGAAGGATCACAAGTTCAAAACCAAGTCACATACAGCCAAAACCAAAACCAGAAACTTAGTATCAGAATAAAAAGTAAAAACCAGGCTGGGGGTGTAAGTTCAGTAGTAAAACCTTGCTTAGTATGTGTAAAGTGCTAGGCCAAAATCCCAGAATCCACAATAAAGAGGGAAGAGGGAGAGGAATTGTTGCTATGGCAAAGCCTTTGTTCCTAAAGAATTAAGAACCAAGGCTTACCATCATGAAGACCACAAAAGGCCATTTTTGAAGAAGCCTTCTGCCATGTCTACTAAATACACAACTCTAATTCCCAAAAAGTCCAGGAAAAGACAAACACAGAGAACACAAAGCAACTGTGATTCAGTGTCAGCACCTGGGAACTCTAGTCCATGGTAGACTTAAGAAGAGCATGTAGAAATCCTTTGTACTCTCTACCAGCCCTCATATGTCTGAGGTTGTTCTATAACGTAAAGTAGGTAAAGCATCTGGTAATTAGCTGCATTTAGCAGTTCCACAGTTTACGCATCTCAAAAGCTCATGTGCATGATAAATATGATTCTGTCAAATTCAAAATTAATATTTTAATATTAAACAGTAATATATTACATACAATGTACAAAATAGAAGAAAGTGAGAACACGTGACATACAAATTCAGGTTCTGGTTTCCTTGGGAGAATAAGAGCACCTGGAAACAAGCAGAGGTGCAGCTGGGCACTTTTCATGCCGCAGGCTCATGCCCATGCTCCAGCTCTACACTTCGTCCTGATGTCTGGGAGATAAAAGTCTACCTGTCATTCACCACTGCACTTGTGCTATTATTGCCTTACCTACACTTGGGCTGCAAGATTCATTTATGTTGCATGATTGACTCCTGTAGGTGTTGAGATTTGCAATCCCTTAACCCTGGCTGTTAACTACAACTCCCTATTAGAACCACATGGGGATGAACCATCTGAGGATGCCTTCTCCTTATCCCACAGGAAGGAGGAGGAAAAGTCCATTGGTCCTTTTGGACTCTGTGGAGATTACTGTTTTTCTTTGGGAAACCAATAATGTAACAAGAACCCTTCTTGGGGACTATAAAACACTTCCTGGTGCTGAATAGCACATAACTAACGATAATTTGGACCCACTAGTGGTCAATACATTTCCCACAATCAAAGTCTTATTGGGTGCTCTCAACTTAATTTTATGGGCCACAATACCCAGATATATAGTTAAACATTGTTTAATATGTTTCTACAATGTTGTTCTGATGAGATTAACATTAAAAGTATTGAACTTTGAGTAAAGCAGATTGTTTTTCATATTATAAATAGGTCTCACCCAATCAAATGAAGGCCTGAACAGAATGAGACTGTCCTCCCTCAAGCAATAGTTAAGAGAACCATGTAATGTTGAAGAGGACTGCTTGTTTACTATAAAATCAAATTTGACATTCCATCAGGAAGTGGTGGTAAAATTCTGAGGCCAGAAAGTGTCTGAAACCCAGCATTGCAACTCACGAGCATGTGTAATCACATATTGGGTCTAACCTATCCTTGCTTTAATTTCCTCATCTGTACAATGAGGGCTTTAATATTTCATATCTTTCTGTGTTGCTAAGGCTATTCAGTGGAATTAACATGTACAGAGCCAAAGACATAAACATGTTATATAAAACTATAGTTTCTAAATAATTCCACTCCACTGCTACATCTTCACACCTGCCCTACTAGCCAAGATAGAAGATTAGAGAGAGCATCAGGAGAGTACAGCAGAACTTGGGCAAGCCTATAAAAATGAGGTAAATGCATCTGTCCATGTCAGTCATAACGGTAACTTGGCCCTCAGGTCTGTGTTCTGAGGATATGAAAAATTTGACCTTCAGAGACTCTGGCCTATACTTGTAGGAGAATGATCAGATGATAAGGGATATACCTGTTATAATTCTAATAGAGAACAAACAGTATTCTTAAAAGAGAATTTTAAAGAATCATCATTTTTTTAACTTTTTTACAAAGACAAAAGGACTAGCAACAGCAGAAAGCCACACCATCCCTAGTATTGAAAAACATTAAGAGCCTGTGCCCAGAGCTGACCCTAGGACACAGCTCTCAGTACCCAGATCCTGCAGGGAGAAAGCCAGGCACACAGGCTTACAGTAGATTCAAGCCACTGTCAGAGACAACAAGACCAGCTAACACCAGCGATAAGCAAAAGGCAAGAGGTAAGGGCAAGAGCCTAAGCAACAGAAACCAAGGCCACTTGGTATCATCAGAACCCAGTTCCCCCACCACAGCAAGCCCTGAATACCCCCAACACACTGGAAAAATAGATTTTGATTTAAAATCACAACTCATGATGATGTTAGAGGACTTTAAGAAAGACATTAACTCCCTTAAAGAAATACAGGACAACACAGTAGAAGCCCTTAAAGAGGAAACACAAAAATCCCTTAAAGAATCATAGGAAAACACAAACAGGGAAAGGAATTGAACAAAACCATCAAGGATCTAAAAATGAAAATAGAAACAATAAAGAAATAACAAAGAGGGACAACCCTGGAGATAGAAAACCTAGGAAAGAGATCAGCATTACTAAAAGAATACAAGAGTTAGAAGAAAGAATCTCAGGGGCAGAAAATACCTTAGAAAACATAGACACAACAGTCAAGGAAAATAGGAACAGCAAAAATCTCCCATTTCAAAATGTTCAAGACATCCAGGACACAATGAAAAGACTAAATGTGGGAATAATAGGTATAGAAAAGAGTGAAGATTCCCAACTCAAAGGGCTAGCAAACATCTTCAACAAAATTATAGAAGAAAACTTCCCTAACCTAAAGAAAGTATTGCCCATAAACTTAAAAGAAGCCTACAGAACACCAAACAGATAGAACCAGAAAAGAAATTCCTCCCATCTCACAATAGTCAAAACACCAAATGTACAAAACAAAGGAAGAATATTAAAGGCAGTGAGAGAAAAAGGTAAAGTAACATACAAAGACAGACCTAACAGAATTACACCAGACTTCTCCCCAGAGACTATGAAAGCCAGAAGGTCCTGAGCAGATGTCATACAGACACAAAGAGAATGCAAATGCAAGCCCAAGCTACTATATTCAGAAAACCCTCAATTAACATACATGGACAAACCAAGATATTCCATGACAAAACCAAATTTATACAATATCTTTCCACAAATCCAGCCCTACAAAGGATAATAGTTGGAAAACTCCAAAACAAGGAGAAAAACTACACCCTAGAAAAAGCAAGAACGTAATCTCCCTGCAGCAACCCCAAAAGAAGAGAGCCACACAAACATAATTCCACCTCTAACAACAAAAATAACAGGAAATAACAATATGGGTCCCTAATATCTCTCAATGTCAATGGACTCAATTCCCCAGTAAAAAAACATAGACTAACACACTGGATACATAAAGAGGACACAACATTTTGATGCATACAGGAAACACATCTCAGTGACAAAGACAGACAGTACCTCAGAGTCAAAGACTGGAAAAAAATTTTCCAAACAAATGGACCCAAGGAACGAGTGGGAGTAGCCATTCTGATATTTAATAAAATCTACTTTCAACTAAAAGTTATCAAAAAAGACAAGGAAGGACACTTCATATTCATCAAAAAAAAAATCCGGCAAGATAAACTCTCAATCCTGAATATCTATGCTCCAAATGAAAGGGCACCTGTATTCATAAAGAAACCTTACTAAAGCTGAAAGCACACATTGCACCTCACACAATAATAGTGGGAGACTTCAACACCCCATTCTCAGCAATGGACAGATCATAGAAACAGAAACTGAACAGAGACACAGAGAAACTAACAGAAGTTATGAAGGAAATGGATTGAAGAGATATCTATAGAACATTTCAACCTAAAACAAAAGAATATGCCTTCTTCTTAACACCTCATGGTACCTTCTCCAAAATTAACCATATAATTGGTTAGAAAACAGGTCTTAACAGATACAAGAGGATTGAAATAATCCCATGCATCCTATTAGATCACTGCAAACTAAGGCTGGTCTTCAATAACAACAAAAAGGATAGAAAGCCCTCAGACACATGGAAGCTGAACAATGCTCTACTCAATGACAACTTGGTCAAGGAAGAAATAAAGAAAGAAATTCAAAACTTTTTAGAATGTAATGAAAATGAAGTCACAACATACCCAAACTTATGGGACACAATGAAAACAGTGTTAAGAGGAAACTCACAGCCCTGAATGCCTCCAAAACGAAATTGGAGAGAGCATACAGTAGTAGCTCGACAGCACACCTGAAAACTCTAGAATAAAAAGAAGCAAATACACCCAAGAGGAGTAGATGGCAATAATCAAACTCAGGGCTGAAATCAACCGAGTAGAAACAAAAAGAACTATAAAAGAATCAATGAAACCAGGAGCTGATTCTTTGAGAAAACCAACAAGATAGATAAACCTTTAGCTGGCCTAACCAGAGGGCACAGAGAGTGTATCCAAATTAACAAAATCAGAAATGAAAAGGGAGACATAACAGCAGAATCTGGAGAAATTCAAAACATAATCAGATCTTACTACAAAAGCCTATATTCAATAAAAGTGGAAAATCTGGATGGAATGGACAATTTTCTACACAAATATAAGGTACCAAAGTTAAATCATGATCAGATAAACCATCTAAACAATCCCATAACTCCTAAACTAGAAGCAATCATTAAAAGTCTCTCAACCCAAGCAACCAGAGCTTCCAGGGACTAAGCCACTACCCAAAGACTATGCATGGACTGACCCTGGACTCTGACCTCACAGGTAGCAATGAATAGCCTAGTAAGATCACCAGTGGAAGGGGAAGCCCTTGGTCCTGCTAAGACTGAACCCCCAGTGAACGTGATTGTTGGGGGCAGGGCGGTAATGGGGGGGAAGGATGGGGAGGGAACACCCATAAAAAAGGGAAGGGAGGGGTTAGGAGGAAACCGAAAGGGAATAACATTCAAATGTAAATAAGAAATACTCAAGTTAATAGAAAAAAAGAAAAAAGAAAAAAAAAAGTATCTCAACCAAAAAAAGCCCAAGACCTATACCAATAATCTTCAAACTATTCCACAAAATAGAAACAAAAGGAATACTACCTAATTCCTTCTATGAAGCCACAATTATACTTATACCTAAACCACACAAAGACTCAACAAAGAAAAAGAGCTTCAGACCAATTTCCCTCATGAATATCAATGCAAAAATACTCAATAAAATTCTCGCAAACTGAATCCAAGAACACATCAAAACTACCATCCATCATGATCAAGTAGACTTCATCCCAGGGATGCCGGGATCGTTCAATATACAGAAATCCATCTATGTAATCCACTATGTAAACAAAATCAAAGAAAAAAACCCACATGATCATCTCATTAGATGTTGAGAAGGAATTTGACAAAATTCAACACCCCTTCATGTTAAAAATCTTGGAAAGATCAGGAATTCAAGGCACATACCTAAACATAGTAAAAGCAATATATAGCAAACCAATAGCCAACATCAAACTAAATGGAGAGAAACTTGAAGCAATTCCACTAAAATCAGGGACTAGACAAGGCTGCCCACTCTCTCCCTACCTATTCAATATAATACCGGAAGTCTTGGACTGAGAAATCAGACAACCAAAGGAGGTCAAAGGGATACAAATTGGAAAGGAAAAAGTCAAAATATCACTATTTGCAGGTGATATGATAGTAAATTTAAGTGATCCCAAAAGTTACACCAGAGAACTACAAAGCCTGATAAACAACTTCAGCAAAGTGCCTGGATAGAAAATTAACTAAAACAAATCAGTAGCCTTCTTCTAATCAAAGGAAAAACAATCTGATAAAGAAATTAGGGAAATGACACCCTTCACAATAGTCACGGATAACAAAAATTCCCTAGGTGTGACTCTAACCACGCAAGTGAAAGATCTGTATGACAGGAACTTCAAGTTTCTGAAGAAAGAAATTGAAGATCTCAAAAGATGGAAAAATCTCCCTGCTCGTGGATTGGCAAGATTAATATAGTAAAAATGGCCATTTTGCCAAAAGCAATCTACAGATTCAATGAAATCCCCATCAAAATTCCAATTCAATTCTTCATAGAGTTAGAAAGAGCAATTTACAAATTCAAATGGAATGACAAAAAACCCAGGATAGCGAAAACTATACTCAACAATAAAAGAACTAGGGGAATCACCATCCCTGACCTCAAGCTGTATTACAGAGCAATAGTCATACAAACTGTATGGTACGGGTATAGAGACAGGCAGGTAGATGAGTGGAACAGAATTGAAGACCCAGAAATGAACCCACACACCTATGGTCACTTGATCTTTGACAAAGGAGCTAAAACCATCCAGTGAAAGAAAAATAGCATTTTCAACAATGGTACTGCAAATCAATGTTTTTTTTTTCATCTTTATTAAATTGGATATTTCTTATTTACATTTCGAATTGATCTATTCTCATTGCCCTGTACAAAGATTAAGTCCAAGTGAATCAAGGACCTCCACATAAAACCAGATACACTCAAACTAATAGAAGAAATAGTGGGGAAGAGTCTTGAACACATGGGCACTGGGGAAAAAATCCTGAACAGAACACCAATGGCTTATGCTCTAAGATCAAGAATCAATAAATGGGACCTCATAGAATTGCAAAGCTTCTGTAAGGCAAAGGACACTGTCATTAGGACAAAACAGCAACCAACAGATTGGGAAAAGATCTTTACCAACCCTACAACTGATAGAGGGCTAATATCCAAAATATACAAAGAACTCAAGAAGTTAGACTCCAGAAAACCAAATAACCCAATTAAAAATGGGGTACAGAGCTAAACAAAGAATTCTCAGCTGAGGAATATCGGATGGCTGAGAAGTACCTAAGGAAATGTTCAACATCCTTAGTCATCAAGGAAATGCAAATCAATACAACCCTGAGATTCCACCTCACACCAGTCAGAATGGCTAAGATCAAAAACTCAGGTGACAACAGATGCTGATGAGGATATGGAAAAAGAGGAACACTCCTCCATTGTTGGTAGAATTGCAAGCTGGTACAATCTGGAAATCAGTCTGGAGATTCCTCAGAAAATTAGATATAGTACTACCTGAGGACTCAGCTATATCACTCTTGGGCATACTCATGCTCCAACATACAACAAAGACACATGCTCCACTGATCAAAGCAGCCTTATTTATAATAGCCAGAAGCTGGAAAGAACCCAGATGCCCTTCAACAAAGGAATGGATACAGAAAATGTGGTACATCTACACAATGGAGTACTACTCAGCAATTAAAAACAATGACTCAGCTATCAGAAACAATGACTTCATGAAATTCATAGGCAAATGGATGGAACTAGAAAATATCATCCTGAGTGAGGTAACCCAATCTCTCTCTCTCTCTCTCTCTCTCTCTCTCACACACACACACACACACACACACACACACACACACACACACACACGGGTATGCACTCACTGATAAGTGGATATTAGCCCCAAAGCTCGAATTACCCAAGATACAATCCATAGACCACATGAAGCTCAAGAAGAAGGTCGACCAAAGTGAGGATGCTTAAGTCCTTTAAAGGGGGAAACAAAAATATCCATAGTAGGATATATGGAGACAAAGTTTGGGGCAGAGACTAAAAGAATGACCATTCCGAGCCTGCCCCACCTGGGAATCCAGCATATATATATATGCCAAACCTAGACAATATTGATGAAGCCAAGAAGTTCATGCTGACAGGAGCCTGATATAGCTGTCTCCTGGAGGCTCAGCCAGAGCATGACAAATACAGAGGCAGCAAACCATTGAGCTGAGAACAGGGTCCCCATTGGAACAGTTAGTGCAACTCCATAAGAACAATAATACCAACCAACCAGAGCTCCCAGGTACTAAACCACTAACCAAAGAATACACATGGACAGACCCATGGCTCCAGCTATATATGTAGCAGAGGATGGCCTTGTTGGGCACCAATGGGAGGAGAAGCCCTTGGTCCTGCCAAGGCTTGACCACCCCTTCCCACCCAGTGTAGGGGAATGTCAGGGCAGGGAGGTGGGAAGGGGTTAGTTATTGGCTGGGAGAACAGCCTCATAGAAGGGGAAGGGGGATGGGATAGGGGGCTTATGGATGGGAAACCGGAAAAGGGAATAACATTTGAAATGTAAATTTTTAAAAATCCAGTAAAAAAAATCACTAAAAAGAGAAAAGCATTAAGAGAAAATTGTGCTCCCCATGACTGTTTGAGAGCTTAGGTTGTAGGCCTAAATCTGCCAGACACAAGTCATAGCCATCAAGAGTACAGCCAACGACATCCAGTGCTGTATTCAATCTAGCTGCAAAGCAGATATTACAAAATCTGGTGCCTGAAAACATTACTTCTTGTGTTGCTGTCATTGTGGGTCAGGAGCCCATGTACAGGTCAGCTGCCGTGTGGCTCACAGTCTCTGACTAGGCTGAAGTCAGAGGAGAATTAGGATGGAGAATGTTCCATGCCTGAGTTTACTCCTGTGATTGCTGGCAGAGTCAGTCCATCAGTGACAGGATGAAATACTCCAAGACATTTTGAGGAATAGGGGACTGTCCAGGTAGCCAGCTGTTCCTACAATTTGTTGAAGTTTTGAAAGCCATGTTTTTGTGCTTCCAATACAGTTAGGTAATATTTAATTTGTTCTTGGATCTCTGACAGGTTTGAAGACTAGTTACAGTCTCATAATCAAACTTAGGTTGTTTAACATTGAGGAAGATGATGTAGAATTAAAAGAATGTTTTACAGATGTAATGCAAGTTAAAATCAGAACATAATTCAGGTAAAAAATTGTAAATTCTTTAACTTAGGGTAGATGTTAGAGTAATGTACCTAAATTGACAAAATTGGTAGACTAGACCTTATTAGTGTATATGATACCTTATAGCTTACATGACTGTCATAACTATATTCAATGTACATCTAAGAAAAAAGGCCTTTTTAATGGATGAAAAGGGTGAAATGCTGTGGATTTGGTTTATTGTTTATATTATGTTAATCGGGTTCCCAAGTTACAGGGAACCCACACATTGGCCTGTACGATGCTGAGGGTCCCTGCCTCCCTTTGGTTTTGATTGGTGAATGAAATTGCTGGCAGCCAATAGCCAGGCATCGAGACAAAGGTGGGACTTTAGATTTCTCAGGCAAGAGAACCACAGGAAGAAGAAGGATGTAGTACCTCCATGCTAAGGAAGCAGGAGGATCATGTAGGAGAGCTACAGAAGACAGAGTAACAGTCAAATAAGAGCTGGGGAAGAGTGGTCCCAGGAAGCCACTCCCTGATTGGGTTTGGAGTAGGTTATAGTAAGTAATAACTCAGGAGTATCAGAGGAGAGGCGTTAGCAGCATGGAGGTTTGGGAGTAGCCCAGCTGTTGCACTGTTAAGACATATTAAATATAAGGCTGTGTGTGTGTGTGTGTGTGTGTGTGTGTGTGTGTGTGTGTGTGTGTGTGTGTGTCTTTCGGGAATCCAGAATACTGGGTGGGTGTCAAGGAAAGTGTGCCACCCCCACCAAGAAGTAAAGAGCAGATTAATATACTACCACTACAGCTAATTGATCATAGTATCAAGCAAGCAGGAAGAGCTGATTGGTTATAACACAAAATCTAATTATTGTGTGGGTGGGAAACCAGAGTGGAATGTGTGTGCTGAGTTATGCAGTCTTGCAGAGAGCTCTGTACACGGTCACTTTTCAAACAAGACTAACCACCTTTTTTCAGGAACACTCTCCTGACAGAGGCAGGGACAGGGAAGACCTAAGAAAGAAGTCCCCCACTTAGCACCAAGCTCAGAAAGCCATCTGGTCATGGGAGACTGCTACCTTAATAGTGAGGTCCCCCAACACTGGGGCTGTCCTCTGTTCTTTCCCAAGGATATCTAATGCCATGATAGCTCACCTTAACCAACCAAACAGAATAACACATCCGATGTGCTGTTCAGACAACACAAAGCCACAGCATCTTGCGATGTGTTATCTTCTGTTTGTCAGAAAGGAATCAGTAGGTGCAACCCATGTTCAGAGATAAGAGGATATGAAAAGCAGGAAGACATTATTGAAATCCTTATGAGAAGCCAACCCAGGACGTAGCCAAAGCAGGAAGTGAAGGAGGAAAAACAAATGCCTATTAAGAGAGAGAGAGAGAGAGAGAGAGAGAGAGAGAGAGAGAGAGAGAGAGAGAGAGAGAGAGAGAGGTATCTGATCGACCGAAGGGGGGCACATGTCACCCGATACTTGGACATCTGGTCAACCTCTTTCAAGAGGAAAAAAAGACGGAGTGCCACGGGGAGTACTGGTCTACCCCCGTTGGCGGAAAAAAAGAGGCTCCAGACCAACGCCTCCCCGGACACGCGCTGGGGGAGGCGACGGGAGCTGGGAGGCGCGCGGGAATGGCGCCGGCGCGGGAACAGAGACAGAGAAAGAAAGAGAGAAAGAGAAAGAGAGAAAAAGGAGAGACAAGCCGGGAGCGCCTTCTCCCCGGCCTCTAGCCGAGAAGGACCCCCGTTGGGAAGGGCAGTCCTTTCTTCTCTTCATGCTCTCATCTCAGTCAGGGTCTCACATTGCCCAAAGTCATAGGAGCCAGAGAATAAAGCAGGCTTATATGGCAGACTAATCAGAAGTTGCCACCCTGAGGGAACACACCCTGCCACATCGATGCAGAAGTAAGAGGATGGTGGCAAGGGATGGACCATGGACCAAGAACAAGCATCATATGTATTGGATAACATTATTCCCAAGGAGATATGAATATGTCTACTCACCCCAGAGAGAGAATCTACAACAAACTCTGCCAATGTTGCTTGGCAAACCTATGTGTTTACTTGAGTTAGTTACTAGAGTGTGGATGAAGGGTTACTTATAGGAACATGGGAGACACAAAGGCATCACTGGAAGCCTATTCCAGCACAGATGACAATTCATGAAATCTAGAATCCTACGTCTCTTGGCATGACTTGCAGGGTGCTCAACAAATTGGAGAATCTGATTTCTTGAGTATTCCTCAATGTCTGTATAGAACCTTGGGAAGAGAAAGGCCTTGTGAATCTGGTAAGTTTCAGGGATCTCCTGAGACATTTGCATTATTTCCTGAGTCTTAAGGTGCCTTTTCTTTTTTTTTTTTTTTAAGAATTTCAGTAGTCTTCATGGCATCCCTTCAGGATGGAGTGTTACAGCTTGGAGTAAGTTTCCACACAACTGCTGCCCCATGTCCATTTCTCCCTTGGGGTGACAAGGCTTAGTGTGCACTGAACTGAGCTGGAGGGAAGAAACCTTAACCAGGTGCAGGCAGAATCTTCGAGGACGGTGAGTCCACGGACAAAGAACACATACCCAGGAACAGCTTTGGAGAACTGGTTCCATTTATTGGGGGGAACAGAGGCTATTTAAACCATGGCGGGGTGAGTAGAGGCTACTAGGATGAGTGTACACCACTGACTGGGGTCAGGGTACTGGGATGTCTCATTTGCACCAGGAATTCCAGGTGCTGCTGGACATGACCTTATAAGGGATAAGAAAGTTTAACCTGACTACTGGCTGCATGACCACCTCTTGTGAGGCAAAACGGGGGCACAGGGCTACATGCACCAGGATATACAACCCCAGGACAGTCGGGGAGCAATCCTACTCCTGCCTATCTCAGGATGAGATTTCCATAGTTTGGACAAGCTAGGGAATGGGCTAGGCAGGACAATGGCAGGAAAAAAATTATCAGTAAATACCCATGCTGAAAGTCAGAAGCTGTAGACTACAAAACATCACACAGGTCAGCAGCCCCTCACTAGACATACACCCTGTGTCTTTTTTCTTCGTATACCCATCCAACTCCACTCCATATTGGCTACTCATCTATAACTGTAATAGAAAGGAGCTTTTTGGGTTATAGTACATTATGGTGGGTAAAGCCTGGCTGTGGAAGCAGAGGAGTTTAAGGTTGGCCTGGTATTCAGGAAGCACACAGGGTACAGAAAGTGGGTTCAGGTTATAAAACCTCAAAGCCTGCCCAGAGCAGCACAGTGCTCTAGAAATGCTCCACCCCTTGTAGGTGCCACAACCTCAAATATCACCACCAGCTGGAGACCAGGTGCTCACACATAACAGCCTATGGGGGACACTTCATGTTCCAATCACAGCATACCCCAAATCCTATAATTTGGGATTGTGATGGTCTGAAAGAAAATGGCCCACATAGGCCCACAGGGAAAGGTACTATTAGGAGGTGTGGCCATGTTGAAGTGGTGTGGCTTTGTTGGAGGAGGTCTGTCACTAGGGATTGGGTTTTGAGGTCTCAGATGAATAAGCCAGCTCTTATGTGGTTCATTTGCTCTACCTGCTGCTTGCTGATCCAGATATAAAACTCTCAGCAACTTCCCCAGCACCATGTCTGTCTGCCTGACACTGCCATGCTTCACATCATGTAACATCTGGAATTGTAAGCCAGCCCCAATTCAATGTTTTCCTTTATAAGAATCGCCATGGTCACGGTGTCTTATTTTTTACCAGTAATAGAAACCCTAACTAAGAGGGATAACATTTTTCCTGGGTTTTGATGTAAAGTAGTGAAAATGTAATGTAAAATAAATGTTCCTAATTCCAAATTTATCCTCAATTATATGAGTATCTCTTATTTTTTTCCAGGGGCCAGGAGGATTAGGAAAAGAAAATGACCATGCAGTGACATTTGGAAAGAATCTGTTTTGTGACTGTTCTGGGACAGATGTCAAAGTTTTAATTCCCTCTTAGAAAATCCTTGTATATAAACTTTGCTTCTTGTGACAAAAATAAGGGGGAGGAAAGTATGTAACCCAAGTTGGACTAAAACTCACAATCCTCTTATCTCAGCCTCCCAAATATTAGATTTAGCTCCTACTGACCTGTTGAATACGCTACGGAGACTGCTGGGGATCTGAAAGCAGAGTTTTTTCCTCTTCAGGATACACACACACACACACACACACACACACATACACAACACACACACATACACACACACACACACACACACACACACACACACACACACACACACACACACACACACACACACAACACACACACACACACACACACACACACACACACACACACACACACACACACACACACACACACACACACACACACACACACACACACACACACACATACACACACACACACACACACACACACACACACACACACACACACACACACACACACACACACACACACACACAACACACACATACACACACATACACATGTACACACACATATACACACACATACACACATGCACACACATATACACACACATATGCACACACATACACACACATACACACACACATACACACGCACACACATACACACACACATACACACACACACACACACATACACACACACACACACACACACACATACACACACACAACACACATACACACACAGACATACACACACACACACACACACACACATACACACACACATACACAGAGAGAGAGAGACAGAGACAGAGAGACAGAAACAGAGACAGACAGAGAGAGACAGAGACAGAAACAGGGACAGAGAGACAGAGAGACAGAGACTCAGGGTATTGATGCAGTCACAAATCTCTGTCCCTTCACCTTCCCAACTATTGTTTTTAGCAAAATTTCAGTCATTTGATTTTCCCAATGAAGTCTCAGGAGCCAGACGCTGGGGCGAAAGTCTACTAACTCAGAAAGACAGAGAAAGCATCCAGCTGACCTTCCTCCACAACCAACGTCCCAAAAGTCAAAAGAAGCTATCCTTCTCCAAGCCATCTCAAAAATCCTTCAAATTGAATGTCCCTCCCTTCTACATCCTGTGCATCTCTCTATCCATCCTCCTGACTCCCTCTCACTCTCTCTGTTTTTTTCCTATGCTCACTCCCTGACTACTGGTTGCTTCTCCACCTCTTGACCTATGGTTGACTTTATTTAATCCTGTTTACAATAAACAGAAAGCTCTTGGATTAAAGGTATGTGATAGTGCTGAGCTACACTGCAACTAGAAACAGGCTTCTCCAGGAAACAACAAATTTCGGAGTTCATGGTACGATCAAATATCCTGCAATATCCAGCCATGGGTAAAGCTACCATAACATTTTCTCTCCCAGGGCCAAGCACTTGGGTAGTAACTGCTGAGTCCTGACCATGCATTTATTAAGTGGGCCCTTTTTACTACTGGCCATATTAGAGACCTAAGAGACCTCAACTCTCAAATCACATAACAGAAAATTTAATTTCATAATAATCTTTAGCTCTCTTAAGGATAAGGACCTGCTATACACACTCTCTACCCCTGCTAAACAAATGAGAACCTTCTTCCTTTGAAGGGAAGAATCTCAATCAGCTTCAGAGAGCTTGGGAGGTGTGTTCCTTTGTTTGCTCCTTCAATATCATAACAGTTCTAAACTATCACTCACATGTTCTAGAGCCAGAAACTGAGGTGCATGAACAGTTGTTTCCAAACTCACTCTGTCACAAACAGTAGCACAGAAGTTCATCTCCAGGTCTTTGGACTTGAATGCATGTTCCCTCCATTCTTCCAAAACTGCCTAACAGGTCTAAAAGTCAATGCATACTTCTGAAAACTAGAAAATTCTAAAAACCAAAAGCCCTTTCACAAATCATTTTGTAGAAAAACTTTACCATCACTTAGCTCACTTGTTACATTTTTTTTATTTTTAAAGTTTGCTGTAAACTGACATATGGTATTTATAACCCTTCTTTCACTCATTTTATGTGCATAGTCAGTTCTGCAGTTGAAACATGGTTGGCAATGAAGTGACTTTCTAATAATTCAATCTCCATAATACTTTCTACAAGTAGAAAACTGCAGACTTTCCAAAATGAATCTGACTCAAAACTCCTAAACAAGTGATTAAAATGGTCCCTGATCTTGTCATGTTGGAAGTGCCTTAAGTGCTAAGAAAACATTTTCTTCATCTTTTGGTTTGCCAAACCAAGTCTGGTGGGCCGTAACATTCAGGTGTTTCCTGTGTTGTGTGTCCTTGTTTCACAGCTGCCCTGGAAAGTATTTGAGATGTCCTGTGTTCCACAGAGAGAAAGAATTTAAGACTAAAATGAAATAAGCAGTTTCTTGGGAGTCAGGAAGCAAGTGTAAATTAATATCAAGACTATATCCCTAGTTACAAGGTCTCTCTAGGCTCACACATCTGTTTAAGAATGTCATGTAACAATTTTATCCTAATAAAACCATCCATTTTAGAGAGAGACTCATTATTAAAACAAAGAGAGGTAAAAAAAAAAATATTCCATCCTGCAAGGATGCTCCATAAGTTCAGGAGGAAAATAATTCAAAAACCTCAGGAAGTCCCTGAAACTGACCAGATACTTTAAGCCTCTTCTTCCCCACACATATATAAGCAGTAAGAATTGCTGAAAGACATTCTCAGAGCATCTAAACTGCCTGAAAGAGGCTCAGACTAACAAAATTTCCTGGAAAGGACTTTCTGGAGCTGCCTGCAAGCTGTGCAACAAGCTCCAGCATTACAGATTTCCCTGACCTGGGCTTGGCTTGGATAATGAAGCTTTCTTTGTGTCTACTATAAGAGCCCCTCACACACATATGTGCAGCCTAAGTCACACTTTGAGGGGTATCCTTACTTTGGTCACATCTTCCCAAGGATACTTCACAGAACAAAAGATAGAAGAGATCAATGAATAGCCCCTTGGCAAACATTTGAGTTTGGAAACCCAGGGATCCTACTGTCTCAGCCTCCTTGCCCATGGGCAGCTCCAACCTTTCTGTATTCCATAGCTTCCTGTATATAACTAGATCCCTTCCTCTCTAGTACTGCCTTGGACCAAGGAACCATGACTAATTCCTAGGTGGCAATAAAACCTTCACATTTTTAGGATATGATGGTATGTGTTCTGCCATATGTATTTGAAAAGCCTATAACTCAACACCTAGACCTCTAGAACTCCCTACAAGGGAAGGAAAAACCCTCAGTCATAGAAAGCTTCTTTCCGTGCCTTTCTAGATCATTCTCCACATGTGCTGACACCTACTCAAAGGAAAGAACCAAGTCTAGACTTGGTGAACTCCTATCACCCTTAACTATTGGATTCTCTTGGGAATGTGGGCTCCATTCATGAGACATGAAGACAAACCCATCCCATCAGGGGTCTTCAAGGGTCCTGGTATGGCTTCTTAAGCGGCACATTTAGGTATAGAAGGAATATCTTGTATGGATGCATCATCTGTCAATTAAAAAGCCTATGGTCTATGGCTTAGGAAGGAAATAGAGGTTGGGCATCCCGGAGAAGAAAGAGTTTTGGGAGAGAGAAGGTGGGAGGGTTGCCAAAAAAGATGATTTGGGTACATGGTCCTCATCACAGGTAACCAGTCATGTGGCAGAATGTAGGTTAAAATAATTGGAATATTTTAGTTATGATCAAGTCAAAGAAGAGCCTAGCTATATGGCCAAGGTATTTGTAAATATATTTTGAGTTCCTGAGTCTTATTTCTGGGAGCATAGCACTGGGAGGAAGAACCCGTTTTAACTACAACACTTAGATGTGATGGCTTTTCTTGGTTGTCAATCTGACTACATATAGAATGAACTACGATCCAGAAATGGAGGGCACACCTGTGAAATATTATTTTTGCTTGGTTTTAATGGGGTAACTCCACCTCTAGTCTGGACCTTTGAGGTAGGAAGACACATCTTTAATCTGGGTTACACTTTCTTCTGGAAGCCAATATAAAGACATAGAAGAATGAAGTTTTGCTCATTGCCGACTTGCTAGCACATCAATTCCTTCACTGGCACTAGTGCCTACTTCTTTGGGATCCCAGCTTATACTGAAGACCAGCCAAGACATCCAGCCTTTTGGACTGATCAGCTGCTAGATTTTGGGACTTTCTATTCATGGCCAGCCATGGTTGGCTTAACTGGCCTGTAGCCTGTAAGTCCCTGAGAGAAGGGGCGAGAGGGAGGGCAGGAGGAAGGGAAGAAGAGGAAGAAGGAAAGGGAAAGGGAGAGGAAGAGGGAGAAAGATTGGTATTCATTTATTCTATAAGTTCTAGAACACTTTTAAAAAACTGACTTGGTCTTTATGTACTTGGTCTCAGAAAAAAAAATTCAGTCTAACAGTTCTGTGCTGACAACCTTAACAGACACAGTGCAGCCCCTGAAGTCTCAGGTTGTAACCTCAAAGAGCAGATGAGATAAAGAAAAAACTGCAAGACAAACAAAAGGCTGGTGGTCATGAGGAAAGGCTCCTACCCCAGGATCTGCAATGACACCTGGTAGTACTTGTTGACTTAGCTAGTGACAGTCCAAAGAGGAGGAGGAGGAAGATACAGAATCCATGCCCCTTCAAGCTTGATTCCCATGACCCCTGATATTCTTCAAAAGGTCCTGTATTCAATACCTGATCCCCTCATTCTCTGACAATTTACTCCTGTGCTCTTCCTGGCAGCTCTGGCTGGGGCTCTGGTCTGTATTCCTGTGTGTGGTTCTGCCCAGTACTTCATCGTCTTCACAATCCAGGGAGGCCTGGCCCCTGCAAGTCCAGATTTCCTGCCTCCATGATTGCCTTCTGCTCATGTCTGAACACAGAGAGAAAGAGTTTAGCTGCAGGGTAAGCCCAGAGGTTAGAATAGGGGAAGGAAGTAAAACGAAGGCAAATTATAAGAGGAAAGGCTTGAAGCTTTCCATGAAAGCAATAAGGGGGCCTAATACTAGGGAAGAAAGAATATTTCCAAGAGTAAATGCCTGGACTATGAGAAAGCCCATAGGAATAGTAGTAAGAAGATTTACAGTGACTAAAATGAGTAGAGAAGACAAGTTAGAAGTTCTCATCAGTCCCCCTGCACATTAAAACATTATAGGCTTAAGGTAGACAGATACATAGTGGCACTACCATCAAAAGTGAACCATGACCTGGCTGCCATTTACTTCCTAATTGTATTTGTCATAGTTAGTTTCACATACCCTGTTCATAAGCCACAGTGCGATATCTGCAGTTTCACAGATGTTTCTGCTGGTCATTGTTCATCCATGGCCTGTCCCAGAATAACCTTCCTTGCTTGTTTTTTTTTAAATTGGATATTTTCTTTATTTACATCTCAAATGTTATCCCCTTTCCCAGTTTCCCCTCTGGAAACTCCCTATCCCATCCCTCCTCCCCCTGCTTCTATGAGGGTGCTCCCCACCCACCCACCCACTCACTCACTCACTCACTCCTGCCTCCCCACCCTGACAGTCCCCTACCCTGGGGCATCTAGCATTGACAGAACCAAGGACGTCTCCTCCCATTGATGCCCAACAAGGCCATCCTCTTCTACATATGGGGCTGGAGCTGCGGGTCGCTCCATGTGTACTCTTTGGTTGGTGGTTTAGTCCCTGGGAGCTCTGGGGTACCTGGTTGTTTAATGCTGTTGTTCTTCCTACACTTTTTTTCCTCTATGAAGCACTAACTTTCCTGCGCTTTCTGTTACCAACCCATCCAAGCCACCAGCACTTTTCACCTGATTTTCTATAATTTCCTCTTAAATGTTCTCTAGTTTTCCAACCTTGCCTCTGCCCTGAACTAGTAAGTACAGCAGTCATTCTAAATTACCACATCTGTTGCCCTAAGAGCCCTCCACAAGGCCTTCCACATCGCTTAGGAAAAAGACAGCCTTTCCAGTAACCGACAAAGTACCTTGGAGGCCAGATGCCATTTCCTCCCTGGCTTGTGTCCAGTAGTGACCCCTTTCATTCTGCTCCATCTGCATTGTCCTCCTCACTGCTCCTCAGGCACATAGATCATGTTTCTGTCCCAGGACTTGTTTTTTCTTCTTCCTAGAAAACTTTTCCCAGGTAGCTTGTTGTCTAACTCCTACACGTCCCACAGATCATGACTCACAAGTCACCTTTTAGTCAGTATCTTTTTGGTCAGCCTTTCGAAAATGTCAATTCTCCCCGACATTTTCCTACTTTATTTTTGTCCTTAGCATTTCTCCCTGCCTATGCACAGCACAACTTACTCACTTTCTTTCCTTACTAGGAAGCAAACATATGGAGATAAATATACCAGTCTGTCCTTTCACCACTGGGCCCTCAGTGCTTAGAACAGTACCTGAAGCATAACAACAGGCCCTCAGGAAAGAAGGTGAGCACTGAATGATTCAACACATTCCACTCACCTCTCATCCCTTCCCTGATAGGCAGCTCTTTAGAAGCAGGCCTGTGTGAAATTCAGTCACTATGCCTAATGCCTGACAATTAACAAATGGTAAACAACCTGCCTGCATTGAAAGAGACTCATGTGGACACCATCTACTGTGTCACCTGCATTTCTCCTACCCAAACCCCTGTGCTGTCTCTATAATACCCTACACACTCCACAGACACTCCCTTCAAAAGAGAAAACTTCTAGGTAGGTGCCCACACACCTTCTCCTCTTCTTCTTCTTCTTCTTCTTCTTCTTCTTCTTCTTCTTCTTCTTCTTCTTCTTCTTCTTCTTCTTCTTCTTCTTCTTCTTCTTCTTCTCCTTCTTCTTCTTTTTCTTCTTCTTCTTCTTCTTCTTCTTCTTCTTCTTCTTCTTCTTCTTCTTCTTCTTCTTTTTCTTCTTCTTCTTCTTCTTCTTCTTCTTCTTCTTCTTCTTCCTCTTCTTCTTCTTCTTCCCTCTCTCTCTCTCTCTTTCTCTCTCTCTCTCTCTCTCTCTCTCTCTCTCTGTTCCACCAGACCCAATGCCTTAGTCTCATCCCTTACACTGCAGCAAAGCACACCAGCTGCAGTCTCCCCTCCACCTGCCCAAATCTCCTATGGACTCCACACACCGCCACCCCCAAACTCCCTCCCACAACTCCTCCCTGTATCCCAGCTTTCAACATCAGCAGGCATTACCTAAGAACATACCAGCTGAATGAGCCAGTACAACAGGCAACACACAGCCATCACGCTCTGAAAATCCAGAAAGTAAACAGAGACAAAGAAGTAAAATAACCAAAAAGACAAGCCCAGAAATAGCTCCTAGAACTATAATCATCCCAAACCCAGATACCATGACACCAGCATAAAAACATAAACAGCCAGAGCAGTATGTCTCCTAGAGCCAGATATCCTACCACAGCAGGCCATGAATATCCCAACACAGATGAGGCATAAGAAAAAGACCTTAAAACCAACTGTATGAAGATGATAGAGGTCCTTAAATAGGAAATTAATAAATCCCTTAAAGAAATCCAGGAAAAGAAAAACAAAAAACTAGAGGAATAAATAAATCCCTTAAAGAAAGCCAAGAAAAAAAACAACAGTTGAAGGAAACAAAACTGTTCAAGACGTGAAAATGGAAATAGACACAATAAAGAAAGCGCAAACTAAGGGAATTCTGGAAATAAAGAATTTAGGAATTTGAACAGGAACTGCAGAGGCAAACTTCACCAACAGAATGCACAAGATGGAAGAAAGAATCTCAGGCATTGAGAAGATACTATGGGAAAAAATGGATACGTCACTCAAAGAAAGTGTTAACTCTAAAAAATTCCTGACACAAAACATACAGGAAATCTGGCACACCAAACCTAGGGGAAAGACCAAACCTAACAGAAATAGGAATAGAGAAAGGATAAAATCCCAGCTGGAAAGCCCCAAAAATATTTTCAACAAAATCACAGGAAAAAAATATTCTTAACCTTAAGAAGATGTTTATAAAGGTACAAAAAGCATGCATAACACCAAATAGGTTGAATCAGAAAAGAAAGTCCCCTTGCCACATAATAATCTAAACAAGAAATGTACAGAACAAAGAATATTAAACACTGCAAGGGAAAAGACTAAGTAACATATAAAGGAGACCTATTAAAATTACGTCTGATTTCTCTATAGGAACTCTAAAAACAAAAGGGCACATATGTTCTGCAGACTCTAAGAGACCACAGATGTCAGCCCAGACTAGTATACTCAGTAAGACTTTTAGTCATTATAGATGGAGGAAATAAGATATTCCATGATAAAGACAAATAAATAAGACATTCTATGACAAACTCAAATTTAAACAATATCTATCTACAAATCTAGCCCTACAGAAAGAGCTAGAAAAAAAAAACTCCAACGCAAGTAGGTTAACTATAACCATTAGTACACAGGAAGTGAACAATCTCACACCAGCAAAGCCAAAACAACAGAAACACATATGCACACTCACTCACACAAACACAACAACAAAATAACAGGAATCAACAATCATTGGTCATTGTTATTTCTTAATATCAATGGTCTCAATTCCCCAATATTAAAAAAAAAAAAAAGTCTTAACAGAATGGATGCAAAAGCAAGAAACAATCCTTTGGCTGTATCCAAGAAACACACCTCAACATCAGGGATAGATATTATCCCTCAGGGAAAGAGTTGAGAGAAAGATATACCAACCAAATAGACCTAAGAAACAAGCTGCCACCACCTTGTTAATGTCTAACTAAATAGACCTCAAACCAAAATTAATCAAAAAAGATAGGGACTAACATTACATATTAAGCAAAGAAAAATACATGAAGATGACATTTCAATTCTGAACATCTTTGCAGCACATACAAGGGCATCTACTTTTGTAAAAGAAACACTACTACAAGTATATATTGTAGTCATATATTGACCCTCACACACTGATGATGGGAAACTTAAATACTCCACTCTCATCATGGACAGGTCATCCAGACAAAAACTGAACAGAGAAATACTGAAGCTAACAGGTGCTATAAATCAAATGGACCTAACATATTTTTACAGAACATTTCACCCCAACTCAAAAGAATATACATTCTTCTCAGCACCTCATAGAACTCTTTCCAAAACTGACCACATACACAAAGCAAGTCTCCACAGGTAAAAGAAAATTGAAATAACTCCCTTCATCCTATCAGACCACCATGAATTAAAGCTAGATATCAACAATAACAGAAACATCAGAAAGCTTACAAACTCATGGAAACTGAAAAACTCTCTACTACATTAAAAATGGGTCAAGAAAGAAGAAAAAGAAATTAAAGACTTCCTAGAAGTCAATGAATTCAACATAATGAAAGTGATGATAAGATGAAAGTTCACAGCATTAAGTGCCTACATACCAGGTGGGGAAAGGAAACTGGAGAGATCTTGTAGTAGAAACTTAATAACATACCTGAAAGTTCTAAAACAAAAAGAAGAAAATATATCCAAGAGGAGGAGACAGCAAGAAATAATCAAGATGAGGCTGAAATAAATAAACATAAGAAACAAAGGTAAAAATATAAAGAATCAGTGAAACCAATTCTCAAAGAATTGGTCCTTGGAGAAAATCAACAAGATAGACAAACCCTTATCTAAACTAACTAAAAAGTGGAGAGAGAACATCCAAATTAAAAAATCAGAAATGAAAAGAGGGACATAATAGCAGACACCAAGGAAATCCAGAGAAACAGAAGGACATACTTTAAAAACCTATACTCTACCAAATGGAAAATCTAAAAGAAATGGATGCTTTGCTTGATAGGTATCACTAACCAAAGTTAAATTAAGATCAGATAAACAATTTAAACCTATAAGCCTAAGTGAAATAGAAGAGGTCATTAAAAGTCTACTAAGAAAAAAAGAAAAGAAAAGAACAAAACCAATCAGGGCCAGATGGCTTTAGGGCAAAATTCTACCAGATTTTCAAAGAGCTAATGCCAATATTCCTCTTTTTTTCCAGAAAACAGAAATGAAAGAAATATTTCCAATTCATTTTAAGACCACAGTCACCCTGCTATCCAGACCACACAAAGACCCAATAAAGAAAGAGAATTACAATTTCCCTTATGAACATAGATACATAGATACTCAATAAAATACTTGCAAACCAAATCTAAGAACATGTCAAAAAGTTCAACCCCCATGATCAATTCAGCTTCATCCCAGAGATGCAGGGGTGGTTCAGTAGACAAAAATCAGTTGACGTAATCTACCATCTAAACAAACTGAAAGAAAAAACACATACGATCATCTCACTAGGTACAGAAAAGACCGTGGACAAAATCCAACACCCCTTCATGATAAAGGTCCTGGAGAGATTAGGTATACAAGGGACATTCCTAAACTTAATAAAGGCAATTTATAGAAAGCCTATAGTTAACATCAAACTAAATGGAGAGAAGCTCAAAGCAATTCCATTAAAATTAACAAGACAAAGTTGTTCACCTTCTCTGTACTTATTTAACATTGAAATTGAAGTTTTAGCTAAAGCAATAAGAAAATTGAAAGAGATCAAGGGGAAACAAATTGGAAAGGAAGAGTAAAGGAATCATTATTTGAAGATTATATAATAATATACACAAATGACCTAAAAGTCAGAGAATTCCTACAGCTAATAAACACTTTGAACAAAGTGGCTGGATACCCCTATGTACAAACGGCAAATGGACTGAGAAAGAAATCAGAGAAGCAACACCTCTCACAATAGTCTCAGATAATGTAAAATATCTTGGGGTAACGCTAGCCAAGCAAGTGAAAGATTCTCATGACAAAAACTTCCAGATTCAAAGAAATAAATTGAAGAAAATATCGAAAGACAGAAGAATTGCCCAGGTTCATGGATCGGTAGGATTAATATAGTAAAAATAACCATCCTACCAAAATCAATCTACAGATTCAATGCAGTCTGTATCAAAATTCCAATACAATTCTTTACAGACTTTGAGAGGACAGTCCTCAACTTAATTATGTATCTTAGTTAGAGTTTTACTGATGTAAACAGACACCATGGCCAAGGCAACTCTTATAAGGACAGTATTTAATTGAGGCTGGCTTACAGGTTCAGAGGTTCAATCTATTATCATCAAGTCAGGAACATGGCAGCATCCAGGCAGGCATGGTAAAGGGGGAACTGAGAGTTCTACATCTTCATCTGAAGGCTGCTAGTGGAAGACTGACTTCCAGGCAGCTAGGATGAGGGTCTTAAGCCCTCACCCACAATAACACACCTACTCCAACAAGACTATACCTCCTAATAGTGCCACTCCCTCGGCCAAGCATATTCAAACCATCTCAATATGGAAAAGCAAAAACATCAGAATAGCTAAAACAATCATGAACAATAACAGAATTTCTGGAAGTATCATGGTCCCTGATTTCAGGTTGTGCTCAGAGCTGTAGTAGTAGCAGCAGTAGTAGTAGTAGTGGTGGTGGTAGTAGTAGTAGTAGTAGTAGTAGTAGTAGTAGTAGTAGTAGTAGTAGTAATAGCAGTAGTAGTAGTAGATAATAAACATGGTATTGGCATAAAAACAGACACACTGGTCAATGGATTGGAACCAAAGGCCCCGACATAATTCTACACACCTATGGACGTCTGATTTTTAATAAAGAAGCCAGAAATACACAATGTAAAAAAGAGAAAGCACCTTTAACAAATGGTGCTGACCTAACAGTATGTTTTATGGAGAAGAATGCAAACAGATCCATATTGATCACCCTGCACTAAACTCAAGCCAAAGTGGATCAAAGACCACAACATAAAACCAGAAATACTGAACTTGATAGAAGAGAAAGTGGGGAATAACCTTGAATGCATTGGCACAGAAGACATCTTCCTGAACAGAACACTGATAGCACAGGCACTAAGATCAACAATTAATGAGTCTTCACAAAACCTAAGATCTTCATAAGGCGAAGGAAAGCAACAGCCTACAGAATGCAAAAATATCTTCACCAACTCCAGATCCAAAATAAGACTAATATCAAAAATATATAAAGAACTCTAGAAACTAGAGATCAAAAAACAAATAATCTAATATAAAATAGGGTACAGATCTAAACAGAGAATTTTCAGTAGAGGAAGCTCAAAAGTCTGAGAAACACTTAAAGAGATGTTCAACATCCTTAGCCATCAGGGAAGTGTAGATCAAAACTACTTTGAGATTCCACCTTACACCTGTCAGATGGCTAAGATCAATATCAGAAGTGACGGCTCATGCTGACAAGGATGTAGAACAAGGGGAACACTCCTCCACTGCTGGTGGGAGTACAAACTTGTACAACCACTCTGGAAATCAATATTGCAGTTCTTCAGAAAATTGAGAATCAATCTACCTCAAAACTACTTTGGGGCATATACCCAAAGGATCCTACCACAAGGACACTTGTTCCACCATGTTCATAGAGGCTTTATGCATAATAGCCAGAAACTGGAAACAGCCTAAATGTTCCTCAACAGGGGAATGAATGAACAAAATGTGGCACATTTACATAATGGAGCATAGCTCTGATGTTTAAAAAAAATAGCATCATGAAAATTGCAGGCAAATAGATGGAACTAGGAAAAAAGTCATCCTAAGTAGGTTACACAGACCCAAAAAGACAAATATGGCCTCTATTTACTTAGAAGTGGATAACAGCCACTAAGAAATAGCCAAGCTACAATCTATAGACCCAGAGCAGTTTGTCAAAAAGGAGGGGTCTACAGAAAGACAAACATGATTGGATGCCTAGCCCAGTTGTCATCAGAGAGGCTTCACCCAGCAACTGAAGGAAGCAGATGCAAAGATCTACAGCCAAACATTAGGTAGAACTTGGGGAATCCTGAGGAAGAAGGGGAGGATAGATTGTAGGAGCCAGAGGAGTCAAGGGCACCACAAAATAAAAATAAAAAAACAAAACCACAGAATCAACCAATCTGATCCCATAGGGGCTCCTCCTCGGCTTGAATAAAAAACCTAAATGAGATGTAAATAGTTTGTCAAGACTGTGGGCTGCCATGTTTTCTCTTTACCCTCTAGCCATGCAGCAGGGGCTCCATGAATGACAGGAGGACTGAAGCATCATTCCAAGTTCAGCACCTGCTTCTACAGCAGCCGACTTGCTCATTTGTCACCTGTGCTGACAAAAACAAAGAACAAAATAACAACAAAACAAAAACAAAAACAAAAAACCCGTGATCTGAAAGATGCACAGCAGGATAGCGTGGGGGCAGGATTGATGACGAGCAGCCTTATGTCCCAGTAGGAGTGGAGAAAAGATAAGTGTTTCCAGTGGGCCATGTGTCTTGCAGCTTCAGCCACCTTGTTCGAACCTGCCCTTCTCAGCAAAGGACCCCCAGATGTGAAAGACACAAGATAGACTCCCAGAGATGGTTATTGTTAAGGGTGGATAAGAAAACTGCATCTGAGAGTCCCCAGACCCTCCAGGGAATTGATTCAAATGCACTACTCCCCACAGTCAGTCAGCTGGGCTCTCCCCACATAGCAAATATGGTCATTGGGTCTTGACCCGAGAAGATTACAGGAATAGTTGGGTAAGAGGATGTTTATCTCTTTATGTTTATCTAGTCCCTCTTCCTAACCTAAACACACCAGAAGAAGCAGAGGACCAACAGGAAGAGATAGGAAGTGGGGAAAGAGTGCTGGATTGAATATGAGATTGAAGTTTTAAACAAAACTTAACTTAGTATATTCCTACGATACTACTGAAGACCAGAGATGGAGCTTCCAGGGAACAATTTTAAAGCCATGATTTGAGTAACATAAAACCCGTTCATATGTGAACCCATTGAATTCGAACTGTGAGATGCATTCACTAAATACTTCTGACCAAATACTCAGTCTGTCCTTTCTGAGACTGACTATTCCAATGACACCCCTCCTTTTAACTTTTTCAGAGAAGGCAAAAATAGCAAGAGATGAATCACAGTCACTGAAAGCCAATCGGAGCGACCCATTCCCTGTAGCACTGACTGGTTAAGGTGTCACTCAAACATGTGATTCTAGCTAATGAGACATAAACAAGTCACCATAAAACTTTTGAGAGCAGTTTCTCTTGACTCTAAAAAGTCATCCAGAGGCCGGGGGTCTGTGGTGCTTACTAGCCAGTCAGTCTAGCCTAGCCTCAGTGAGCCTCAGCCTAGCCTCAGTGAGCCTCAGATCTCAGTAAGACACAGTCTCAAAGAAAGAGCCTGAGTGTATCTGAGTGGCACAGCATACCTCTGGGATGCTTGAGGCCTAGGTTCAACCTCCAGAACAGGCAGAAAAAATATAAAAATAAAAGGTAGATTTGTTAGACAGCAGTCATAGCCCTCCATAACTCTCATGCCTCTGCAATCTGCTATCTGTTTGTGGGACCACTGATTTGATGAGAGCATAATGTCCTTGTGCTCGTAGAAAAGCACTAAAGAAGCCAGGAGTGTTAAACACGTAAGGTTATCTTTTCCATGAAAAAGACGTATAACCTGTTCTCTGCACAGAAGGTTTGGAGTGGAGGTAGCCAGTAATCTACGTGTACTTATGCTGTCTGTGTAGTCAGGGATTCTGCTAGGCTCCCTCAAGCAAAGCTAGAGTCACTCCCCCAAGCTCCCACAACCTGGACCAGAAGTGGCTAACAATCTAGATGACCTCTGTTCAGTGTATGATAACCCTGAGACCACATTAGATCCTCCACCTGGCCCTTAATATAACACATGTAGCCTATCTTTTAGAAATCATCTTCACAGAAGTGTGAACTTGGAGAAGAGGTTTGATATAATCATACCTCCTTTTGCACACAGGATCCTGTTACAGCAGGAAAGTTTTTCCCAAATTGCACGCACTTACATATGCCTAAGATAAACTGCCCAGTGTCAGACTCTAGAAGTTTGAACCAACACCAGCTCTTTTTTTTTTTTTTCTTTTTTTCAGAGCTGGGGACCGAACCCAGGGCCTTGCACTTCCTAAGCAAGCGCTCTACCACTGAGTTAAATCCCCAACCCCCCAACACCAGCTCTTGAGTCATATTGAACTGGATTTCCTTCTTGCCTCATGCAGATCTTTACTTGGCTGGCAAAGACCTTTGCAAAGACACAGTACTGGCTGCTCATTCTGAAGCTGTCCCTTCCAGATGCTGTATCTTAGTTAAGGTTTTACTACTGTGAACAGACACCATGACCAAGGCAACTCTTATAAAGGACAATATTTTAATTGGAGCTAGCTTATAGGTTCAAAGGTTCAACTGATTATCATCAAGGCAGGAACATGGCAGTGTCCAGACAGGCATGGTGTGGGAGGAACTGAGAATGCTACATCTTGATCTGAAGGCCACCAGAAGATGACTCTGGATCAAACTGGCCAGACTTAAGCATATATATGAGACCTCAAAGCCCGGCCTCCACAGTGACACACTTCCTCTAACAAGGCTATACCTCCTCCAATAAGGCCACACCTTCTAATAGTGCCACTTCCAATGTGCCAGGCATATTCAAACTACCGCATGCTATTCTTCTTTATGCCTTTAGAGCTGCTTGCCTTTACCCTCTGACACCAGGCATGGGTGTCAATCATAGCCACTGAGGCACATGATTCAGTGTGATTTTATCCTAATGCTAGCATATTCAAGATAGCTTTCTTCCCATCACCTGCTCTAATCCCATCCTGCTCCAACTTAACATCAGAGTTAGGACAATATGTCAATACTTCCAATATTCTTTGTGTTCCTTTTTTATCAGTAACATCCATGGAATTGATATATATTTTTTTCCACACTTGAGAAGGTTCCCTCACACTTCCTCCCATCAGAACCACAGCAAAGAAACCCACTATTCTGACCTTAAGAACCATTAATTCTTTGTCTTTGAAAAACGCTGTATAAATTGAACCATCCACAGTATGATCCTTGAGCCTAGCTTTGTTTCAACATTTTGCCTGTCACATTCCAAATAGCAATATTTGGGATCAAATATTGTGCCAAACAGCAATAGATTTTTGTAATCTATGTGGTATTCTATAGCTCTTTATTCTACTATTGCTAGATGTGTGGACTGTCTCCATTGTAAATAATTCTTTTACTCTCATACCTATCCTCTGGTAGACTTATGAGTCATTTTCCTTGTGTCTATGTCCAGGAATATATACTTAATTATAGAAGAAAGGTGTGTTTCACTTTAAGATGTTTTTAATAGGTTTTCAAATTTCATAGTGTTTTACAACTCACACTCCCAGAAGCAAGTTAAGAACTCTAACTGCTCTATGTCACCATGCTGACTGGACCTATTTGCTGGTCTTCATTCTGTCCATTAAGGAGGATGTGGCAGGCTCTAATTACAGGTTTATCATGGTTTTCCCCAAAGTGTATTAATGTTGAGGAGCTGCAGTGGACTAAATGTTGAAATCTGGGCTCCAGAATGGTGACATTTGAAGCCTCTGGAAGGTGGCGATTTACAACTATTATCAAAGAGACTCCACCCTGTTTCTGCCACGAAAAAAGCACAGTGAGATTCTGACCTATAAAACACACAGTGGGAGCAATGGGGAGTTTTCAGGACTCAGAAGGCATCTAATCTACCTGCATGTGGTCTCCAACATGCAGAACCGAGAGAGGTTTCTGTGTACAAGCCAGCTAATTGTACACAGTTATTTTTTGCTATAGAAATCTAGCTGGGAATTTGGCTCAGTGGTAGAGCGCTTGCCTAGGAAGCGCAAGGTCCTGGGTTCGATCCCCAGCACCGAAAAAAAAAAAAAAAGAAATCTAATCAGACTAAGTGGGCAACTCTTCACATGTTTATTGATGACTCGAAATTTTTTTTCTTCAGCTGGGGTATAGCTCAGTGATAGAGTACTTGCTCAGTACGCATGTGATTCTGGGTTTAAATTCTAGCATGGGGAGAATATATATATATATATATATATATATATATATATATATATATATATATATCTCCAGTGTCCTCCCCCACCTCTTTCTCCCTTTCTCTCTCTCCTTTCCTCACTCCCTCTAACAGGTACTCTGGATCCCAAATCATTGTCAGGAAAGAAATACTTGCTAATAAGCTACTCCTCCTCTCATCTTGGATAATATTCCTCAACACTTGCCTTGTATACTGGGTCTTAAATTCCTGGGCTACATCTAAGTAAAGAGAAAAAAAAAAGTTCAAATGCGCAGTATGGCTGATTCTGATGTGCACTGTAGTGTGAAAATATCCATTGTTGACAGGGAAATTTTTACTCCTGGCCCAGGGGGTGTTAATCTTGATAGAATCCTGAAGAGCCATCTAGATCCCTTTCTCTTTGATAAGAAGGAGACAGGCTCAGAGGCAGGAAGCAGTGGACCAGGGCCACATAGCGCAGTAGTGACTCTCCAGCCAAGCCCTCTCCTTCCTCCTTTCCTCCCTTGGTGCTTTCACATCTCTGAGGTTCTTCTCTCTTTGTCTCTCAGTTTCAGAATTCATTGAGAGGGGCCTCACTGACTTGGTTGGAAACTAAGTAATATGTATCAGCAGAAACAGGCAGCTCTTTTGTGGGTCCTCCACAGAAGCCACTGGACTTCCTCGAATTCAGCCTGTTGATGGTCACTTTTGTAAAACATTCATACTTACACAATATGAGAATAGTGAGGATAATGGGGCTATCTGACCAAAGTGGGCTATTTTGAATATAAAGAACTTCTGTGACCTCTTTCCTCAGGAAGGAGTTACAGGAGTAGCTAATGGAGTTTCCCTATATCTGACTCCTTAACCAAGCATACAGAGCTAATCCTGGGCTCTTGGAGGGACAGAGTAGGAGTATGAACATAGAAGGACTCACTAGGAGTCTTAAGAATAAAGTTTAGCAAATAAATCAAGAACACCAGTTTAGGGGTCGGGGATTTAGCTCAGTGGTAGAGTGCTTGCCTAGCAAGCGCAAGGCCCTGGGTTCGGTCCCCAGCTCCGAAAAAAAAAAAAAGAAAAGAAAAAAGAAAAAAGAACACCAGTTTAATGTCATCTCAGACATATTTGAGACATACTTGCGACTTACGTAGTATTGAGATATTTATACTCACAATAAAATCATTGCCAGTATTAATTTGCATCTAACTGGGTTTCTCACACCGTATTTGAAATCCTGTGTAAGACACAAAGACAAAGCTCTGTTGTACCTGAGTTGCAGCTGCAGCTCCTGCTTTCAATGGGTTCTAGTTGAAATACTCATTGAAGGTCTCTCAGAGGTTCTGGACCGGGCACACACACACATACTAAGGAGCTTCTTCCTTGAGGAATTATATTCCCCAAGGGACAGCTTTAAATAAGAAAAACAACTCACTCGACAAATGCTAACTGGAATATCCAGCAAGTATTAAATTTTGTGCTGAATACATTGAGAGGCAGGGATAAACTAACAATAGTTCCTGTCCTGAAAACTGACCAACAAGACCAGTAGGATTCAAATCATATAATTACAGTAAAACTGGCTAAGTGCTAGACAATAGAGGCTAGAAGGCTAGGACCCAGATGAGCCTGTTTGACATTCTATCCCCAAAGTTTACAGATGGCTAGAACTCAATAAATAGCAGTGGGCCATGATAGTAAACAAAGGAGGATACCACCAAAAGACACTGTGGAGTCAGATGACTCATCAAGGGAGACAACATGCTGAGGGGGTGGTTCAAAATCAGCAGAAAAGTCTAATAGACTGCAGGATGTAGAAATACCTCAGGCAGATAGACAGGAGAGTCTTCTTGATAGAGCGATAGCATGAACCTAACACTCCAGGGAAGAGGAACCATCTTGCAGAAGTCAGAAAAGATAGAGGTCTGAACTTTATCACTAGAGGTTTTCATACACAGAAGTGACATGACCTCCAGGGGAATCTCTCCAGCATTAACATGGAAGGTAGAGTCTCGTGTAGGACAGAAGAGAAGAAAATACTACCCCTAGCCGGGCAATGATGGATTTTTAAATGCATTAGGGAATGTGTCAGTGGACCCCCATGGACTCCCTGTGTATGTCCTCACCTCTCCCCTCCTGTTCATAACTTCCATAGTCCATAGAAGGATCAATGCTGGTGAGAAGGAGAAATCAGGCAGGAAAGGGAGGTGAGAGGCAGCCCAAAACAAACTTCCTCCAATACCTCATCTTGCCTAAGGAGATCCCAGATGTAGCAAGAAGACAAGAACGAGGCCCTGGAGCTTCCTCTCCAGAGAGGGAAGACTCACACTGGTTGGCACTGCCCAAGCTCTCCTTGCTCTAAAGGTTGAACTTGATCCTGTGCCCAGCAAGCACGCATCTAGAAGATGTCTTGGGATGCAGAAGACCTTTCTTGTCTGGAGATGATTCAGAGGCAGGTTTCATAGACATCAAAACCTCTGATGAAGAAAGAAACTAGTTCAATCCCTAAGCCAGAATGGGACATTAATCTTAGGTTTATCCCCCATCTCCTTTCCAGAGACTTCCTCAGACATTCCTACTGCTCTATTTAGACTCTGGAGGCAGATTAAAGTGGTCTGCTTTAAATAGACTTTTTTAAACTTACATATATATAAAACATTTATATATTTTTAAACTTATATATATGTACACACACACATATATATATATATATACACACACACATATATATACATATATATATATATATATATATATATGCATTAGTGGTGCATGCTCAGAATGCACTCAGGATCAGACAGAGCTCTGTGAGTTAGAACCCAGCCTGATCTACCTAGTGAGTTCCAAGCCAAGGTTATTTGATAAATCCTGTCTCAAAAAAAAGAAAAATACAAATATATGCTATATTAGGTATATAATAGATAATGGATGATAGATAGATTGATAGATTGATATATAGTAGAAGGGAAATTAATTGGAAAGAGAAAAGGAACCCTCAAAAAAGGTAATATGGGGTCATAATGAAGCCCTTTATTTTTCACAGTAAATCTACACTAATGAAGGAAAACACACACAAATATGTGGTTGGTGGTAACTACCTCATGGCTGAAATATGAGTTTCTTGATTAATAAATACCTTCACAAATATTATTAATCAAATGAGACATTCTATGTGAGTACATCCAGAACACAGCCTAGCAGGTAGAATTCTGTACTTTCTGCCTCACTCTCCATTCCTGAACTGATGGGAAGATTTGTCTGCACTCTGGAGGACCATCTGGTCTTTCCTTGACTCCATCACATAAGCAATATTTTCTGGACCCAAATATGGGCCAGCTGCTAGAGAGGTGCTGGAGAAACCATGGCAAGAAAAGCAAGAATAATCCCAGCATCACAGAAGTTTCACTCTTTTGAAGGAAACAGATAATAATTAAATAATCAGATGGGAAACTGTGAAAATAATACCAGTAATGAGTAACATTAAGGAAGGGAGTGATCCCAAAGGTACAAGAGGTGGCACCTGGGGCTGGCACACCATGACAATAGCTAGGCCAAAGGGAAGGCTGGGGGCCTTACCTTCTTGCCAACTCATTTCCCAGAAACACCAATTCCCAAAACCCAATGTAGTCAGAATGGGAATTGGAGGGGAAGCCTGTCTTGCTTCCTGGTCTAATCTCCTGGACTGTTGTCCAGTATCCTTGCCCCAAAATAAATAAAGCCCCAGACAGACTGCTACTCCAGCATTCTACACAGCTTCCCAGAGAAAGCTGACCTGTTCCAGTGCCACCATGAAATTCTTCACTGTCCTGCTATTTGCCAGCCTTGCTGCCACCTCTCTTGCTGCCGTGCCTGGTAAGTGTGCCTTTCTTTCTGCTCTCCTTAGTCTCGTACAGGCCATGGGGCTGTCAGGTAAGCAATATCACCACCCTTGTGGAGAGATGATAAGACATGGAATGAAAAAGCCATAGCTGAAAGTGGGTGTGAAGACATATAGCTCCTGAGTCCAAGAACCCAGAAAACCAAGACTGGATTCAGAGGTTAGACTGAACCCATAACAGGGCAAACTATCGATCAACAGAGATTCTGGTTAGATCCTATCACCAGAGGCTGGTTTAGCACAACCCAAGTAAAATCACTGCTTTAGACCTCCTTAGCTTCCTTGGTACAATGAGAGCAAGATGCACACACCACGTCAAGTGCTATCCATAGCACGCACTCTAACCACATAGTTCCAGGGATTTAAAATACACTAATGGCTTACCTAAAGACCTCTGTTATCGCTGAAATTTCATTTGAGGAGGAAGGAAAAAAATAAACATATTGAAAAGATTACACAGTATTTTAGAAATGCTAAGGGAAGTGTAGAGAAGTGTAAGGGACTAGCGAGGCATGGTGGGGCGCACCTGCATTTTCAATACTCAGGAAGCAGAAGCAGGGGAGTCATGCATATTCTGGGTCAACTAGAACTAGCAAGCAAAACCCTATCTAAAGCAAATAAACAACAAAGAGTAAGGGAGGTTGAGGAAGCTGCAATGGGGTGACTAGAAATGACCAGTTCACATGTTAACTGTCTTAAGATCTCTGAAGATTTTATCTTCTCTCCTCAGGGTCCAAAGATGAACTCCACCTGAGGACTCAGCCCACAGATGCCAGTAAGTCTCATTAGAGCCTCTGTTAATTATTGGTGGCAAAAGACTAGTAAGTAAATGATGTTAGGAGAAAGTAAGGCAAACGTCCCTCCTGCTGTTGGCCTTAATTCTTCCTGCTGCACTGACTAGCCATAGATCTGTGGGGCCAGGAACCATTTGTACAGCACTCATCTATATAGTCATTGGAAACCGGAATGGGGACAGCATCTCACACCCAAGTGTTGGTAGGCAATGTTTTGGCTCACCCAGAGACAAGGGGGGTCTCTTCAGTTATAGGCATTGCACCACACAGCCCAAAAAACCTTAAACATTGACGGGTTCAGTTTTGTAGATTAACTGTAAACATTGTTTAATCGTGAGCTAATTTCCCAGATTAACCTGGGAGAAGTCTGAGAAGCCAAAGGAGAAAAACACTTGGCATGCAGAAGGAAAAACCAAGGTTAAGAAGCTCCTCATATAAGCCAAGCAAAGGGAGGGGTGTTTGCAAATGGCTGTTAACTGAGAAGGTGGAATTTCCTGGGGTTGGGGTAGCATTCTTAATCATGGCATTAGAAATCCAATCCATGCCTTTGAAGAGCTCAGGGATATGAATGCTAGCATAGTAGCAATGCTACTATAGATAGGTTAGGCAATAACTCAACACTAATGCACCATGTGAAGAGACACTGTTTCTCCCGAATTTCTCTGCCCCTCACTCCCTACATGTCCTTAGTTCCAGCTTCCCAGTTCACTCCTTCCAGCCACATCAGCAAGGAGAGCACTTCCAGTAAGGACCTTTCCAAGGAGTCTTCCATCTTCAATGAAGAGCTGGTGTCCGAAGATAGTGTGGGGACAGAATCAACCAAACCACAGAGTCCAGAGGCCCAGGACGGGCTCAGGAGTGGGTCATCCCAGCAGGAAGAGACCACCTCGGCCGGTATGACCCAGGGAAGAAGGGAAATGTCTGGGGAGGCGGTAAGCAGAGGAAGGCATGGAGGCAGTAGCTTGTATAGATAGGAGGCTCTCCAAAGGAAAAAGAGGTCCTGGAAGGACAAATTTTAAGTGTAAGGTCAAATAACCACCACCAACTGCCAGCACTGCAGGAAGCTGTTGGGGTGGGAGGATGGAGGTGTGAATGGGAACCCACAGTAACAAGACATTTCTATCTTCAAATTACAGCAACCTCGGAGAGAAAGCTGACCATGCTGAGCCAGGCAGTGCAGAAAGAACTGGGTAAAGTAATTGGAGGATTTATAAGTGGTGTGGAAGACATAATCTCTGGTCCCAGTGGTACCGTGAGGCCGTGAAGACAAAAACGCCTCACCGCGAAGTCCCACGCCAGGTGGCGCCTTCATCACCCACATTCTGCTCATATGACCACCACCTCTTGGTCTGCCCTTTGATGTCTTACATTAAAGTATTGCAACCGAAACCCAGCTGTCTGGTGACTTTGTCAGGCCCAGGAAGGGAAGGGGGACACCTTCACTCTATGATATTCCTCTTTAGCTATTCTACCCTTTAAGGTCCAAACCTCTTGCCCTCCTCAGTTCACAAGCCTGGTCAAGTCTCCCCATCCAAAACATCCTCCGCAAAAACTTGATCCCTGTCATCTTTCTGCTCCTCCAACATGGACAACCTCCATTCCTACTCACCCACTGTAGCTGCCTGCTCCCACACACCAGGCCATTATAGTTGCTCTCCCAGAGGCCACATACAGGCCTCATGGCTGTTTCTTAGTTCTGGCTTTTCTACTCCGTCCCTGAAAGACTGCAGACAACTATCCCCTCTAGAATCTTCTCCTCACTAATTTTCTTAGACGTTGACACTCTTGATTATTCAATCTCCCTATTCCCTTTCTGAAATATTTGGTATCAAATCCTAGATCTCACCCTGTGCTCTCACACCTTCACCTGTCTTTAGGATTCCCAAAGCCTCATCAGTCAGGACTTCTCATTAACCCACACAGCTAACATCCACCAAGTGCCTGTCAGGCCTACCTACCTAATTTGCTCTGACTTCCTTGCAACCCTAAGCAGTTTTCACTGTGAATGCATATGAAACATGAAGAAATGAAAACAAGGGTAAAGAAGATTGGGTAGGGAGAATGGTAGGAAGGAGAGGTATGTCTGCCCTTCAGCATTCTACCCACAGCACACATGAAAGAAAGCTTAAAAGATTAGCAGAGCAACTAAGCTGCCGGGTGCAAGGTTGGCAGTCTTTTGGCTGAGAAAAGTCTGAAAGAAATCTGCTCAAATCTGAAACCCATAAAAATTACCTCTTTCCTTCTGGCATTCCTCCCGAGTAGAAAGACCTTTCTTCTGGCTTCCTGATACTCTCTGGTAGTTCTCAGATGCAACTCTCTACCAAACAGACAGAAGGACCAACCCAGAGTCTTCCTGATGCCAATGTTTATGATATGGCAACTGTGCCAATAAACCCAAAATGTATAGTTTCCTGGATAAGAGACCTCAGGATAAGGGACTTTCCAATCTTCACAGTCCGTTCACTGTACCCCTGCTGACTCCCTGAATCACAGAGTCAGAGCTGGAAAAGCTACTAGCAAGCAAGCACCTAAAAGTTATTCTATCTGGACCACCCTCCTTCCCCTCTGGTACTCCTATGAGGAAGGGATGCATAGGAGGGAAAGGCCCCCAACACAGAGTAGCCACCTCTTTTCCTATCCATGAGTAACCCTGCAGGGTGGATGAAAAGGCCAGCATCAGAGCAAACCCCACTTGGAACGTTCGGCCATTTGTGATCAAATACATAAAAAAATGACCCATTGGTCTGGCTCTATTTCTGAATGCTTTGTGTGTATTTACTCATTTAATCTGTTTTTAAAATTAGTTGTCAACCCACTTTGTTTGGAAAAAGTGAATAAAGATTCTCACCCCCATGCTTGTACCCTTCTGGGACCATTCAGAGAGCCAGGTAACTGTGGGCCCCAGGCCTCTGAGGTAGATCTAAATAAGACAGGAATCGACGCCAGAAATGTACAATGCCTTGGACTCTACTGTTTCCACCTCCGCCTCCACCTTCACCTCTGCCTCATCGGGTCAGTAGCTCTACTCAACACAGCTCACTTGAGGGTTACAAAATAAGACCTATGTAGCAGTAATAAAACAACAAAGAGCTCAACACTAGTGACCCACAACCCCCCTAAAATTTAGCATAAGCCCCCTTTTAATTTCAAAAGAAATAAAGAATAGAATTCAAATATACCTTTTTTTTTTTTTTCTGGAGCTGAGGACCGAACCCAGGGCCTTGCCCTTGCTAGGCAAGCGCTCTACCACTGAGCTAAATCACCAACCCCTCCTTTAAAAAAAAAAAATCACAGCTGCTCAACCAGAGGCCACACCAGCAGCCAGAAGTCTAAGAAGGTCACCCACCCAAGGACCTCCCCAGCTCTCTCAGTGACTCCCCCACCCTATCCTCAATCCCCTCTCCTCTTCACCCTGTCTCAGATCCCAATTCTATCCAAAACCCTCTGCTCAACCAGAAGCCATTCTGGCTGCTAGAAGTCCAGCCCCCAACTCAGGTTAAACCCCCTGCTCAATCACAGGCCAAACTTGCCAGAAGACCAGGGAAGAAGCAAAGCAAAACAAAACAAAAAGACAAGGGACAAAACATCCATCCAACAAAGACAAACTCAGAAATCGGCACCTATAACCACCTGAAACCCAGATGCATAGACATCAGCGTAGAAACACAATCAGCAACAGCCAAGACAGTATATCACCACCATAACCATCTTACTACAGCAAGCCCTGAATATTCCAACACAAATGAGGCACAAGGAAAAGACCTTAAAACCAACTGTATGAAGATGATAGAGGTCCTTAAATAGGAAATGAATAAATCCCTTAAAGAAATCCAGGAAAAGAAAAACAAAAAAACTAGAGGAATAAATAAATCCCTTAAAGAAAGCCAAGAAAAAAACAGTTGAAGGAAACGAAACTGTTCAAGACATGAAAATGGAAATAGACACAATAAAGAAAGCACAAACTAAGGGAATTCTGGAAATAAAGAATTTAGGAATTTGAACAGGAACTGCAGAGGCAAGCTTCACCAACAGAATGCACAAGATGGAAGAAAGACTCTCAGGCATTGAGAAGATACTATGTAACAAATGGATACTTCACTCAAAGAAAGTGTTAACTCTAACAGCAGCTGAAAGAGTCAGGTCCAGATTTGTGCACCCAACCAGTGAACAGAAGCTGCTGACCCCTCTGGTTGAATTAGGGAAAAGCTGGAGGAAACTGAGGAGGAGGGCGACCCTGGAGGAGGGCGACCCTGGAGGAAGACCAGCCGTCTCAATTAACCTGGACCCCTGAGATCTCTTAGACACTGGATCACCAACCAGGCAGCATCCACCAGCTGAGATGAGGCCTCCAACACATATACAGCAGAGGACTCCAAGGTCTATGTTCAGTCAGAGAAGATGCACCTAACCCTCAAGAGACTGGAGGACCCAGGAGGTCTGGTGGGGTGGCTGGGCTGGAGACATCCTTGTGAAGATGGGTGGTGCGCAGGGAGGAGGTACGGGATATGGAAGAGTTGGTGGGTGGACTGGGAGGGGAATAAAGTCTGGAGGTGTCTCTGATTCTTTTGCCTGCCCTTACAACCCTTCTCCTACTACTGGGTTGCTTCACACAGCCTTGATATGAGGTTTTGTGTTTGGTCTTATTGTATCTTATTTTGCCATGTTTAACAGACATCCCTGGGTGGCCTGCTCTTTTCCTAGGGGAGAGCAATGTAGAGTGGATCTGAGAGGGATGACTAGGAGGAGTGGAAGAAGGGGGAACTTTGTTCAGGATGTATTATATAGAAGAATAAATTAATTTTTAATTAAAATATGCCAGGCAGTGGTAGTGCATCCCTTTAACCCCAGCACTTGGGAGGCAGAGGAAGGCAGATCTCTATGAGATCTTAGTCCAGTCTGGTCTACAGAGCAAGTTCCAGGACAGCCAAAGCTACATGGAGAAACCTTGTCCCAAAAAATTAATAAATTAAAATACAAAAAAGTGAAATTACAAAATTTCCCCATCTCCTAACTTCTCATTCTCCCAACTGCTTATTCTTAGCTAAAGGGTTTTATTGCAAATAGATCTAGGTATAGCCAGTCTTTGAAATCTTCCCTTTCTTAAGAGCACCCAGCTCCCACGTGCCAGGGCTCCAGCCCCCACCACTCCCAGCTCTATTTGCCACTCAACTCCAAAGACTGTGATTTCCTTGTATGGGCATGAAAGAGAATTTCCACGTTGTCATAGATGTTAAGTAGTCAGGATTCAAAGAAAAGGAGTAAATGCACTCTCAAATTTAAGCTTACAGAGACAGATGCCCCAGACTCTCCTCTTCCTACCTGAGACACACAGTAGAATGCTAAGGTACTACTGGGCCAGGTGAGTTCAGACCTCACAGACCTGAGTTGAGAAAGAGAGTTTGCTCAGGTAGAAGGTCTATCCCCAAAGATACATAGACTGGCTGCACTTAATTCAAATAATTGTGGGTCCATCTTTCTTTCAAGTCAGAGTAGCAAGGGTTCATGGGATACAGTGGCACCAACTACACACCACAAAACTCAGTATGTTCTCATGTCCCAAGGCAGCCATGTTCCCTGAACTACCTTCAAGAGGTTTTGGGTGTAAGGGCGGGCAGAGGTGCCAAGGAAGCCTTTAACATACCTCAAGGTGCAAGATCACGAGGTTTAAAAGAAAGGAGGCATAGCACCCCTTGAGTGACTGCAAGGAAGCCTGAAGCCACACTTCTGCGAGGCTTGCATGCCACTACATGCTCCTCCTGCAGTTATCATGGCTACTCGGGGGCTTAAGTTAGGAATTTATCTTGCTTAGCCTGGCACTTAAAATGTATATAGACAATAGAAAGTATTTTCAAGACAGCCTTCTCATGCATTTTAAACATGTGCAGAAGCTCCAAGCTCAGCAAAAAACACTTGCTTCTGCCAGAAGCCATGGGGAGGAAATGAGGTAATATGAGGGAAGAGAGAGAGCCTTGGCTTCCTCCGGAGGGGCCCTCTCTTAGTCTTATCAACTTTTTACCATTTTTTTTATCACATGAACTGAGCTTGTAAGGGCAAAAATCTCCCATAGAGAGGCTGTCTGGGGTATGACTTTGCGCTGGGTGGGTCTACGACCTTGTGGTGTCTGCAGATTGAATGTTTCCCTTTACTTCCAATGTATGTATAACTTTATAACTTGATCTGTTTAGTGACGGATTCTCTTTAGAAGGAATTTTGTCTTCTTCATAACTATGTGGTATGTTTTCTCAGAGCATGGGTAATATCCCTTAAAAAAAATTAACCCTACAAGTTGTCCTCTGCAACTTATCTAATAAAGGAGCCTGGTCACTAAGCCTCTCCATTCCCTCACGGTGAGCCAGTGACTGCCGGTTTTCTAGGTCCATGCTCCCTCTAGTGGGCTCCCTCTGTGTTACATGGTTGTTAAGTCTGGTGAATTCATTTTCCCGGATTTAGTAAGGAATATCCTAATGGCTTCTAGTTTCACCATGAAAAGTATCTAGGCATAAGCAAACGTCTTTTGTTGTTGTTGTTGCTGCTGTTGTTGTTGTTGTTGCTGTTTTTGCTGTTGTTGTTGCTGTTGTTGTTGCTGCTGTTGTTGTTGCTGTTGTTGTTGCTGTTGTTGTTGTTGTTGTTGCTGTTGTTGTTGTTGTTGCTGTTGTTGCTGTTGTTGTTGTTGTTGTTGTTGTTGCTGTTGTTGCTGCTGCTGTTGTTGTTGTTGTTGTTGCTGTTGTTGTTGTTGTTGTTGTTGTTTTAATTTCAGTCACCATTACAGGTGTCTAAGAACTCAAACTCTCTCAAGAAAATACTGTCTTTTGTTTGGGGCTGTTGCTCAGTACCTGACAAGGCCCTTAGCTAGAATAAAGAGAAGGAAAGCAGAGAGGAAGGGAAGACAGAAAAGGGGAGAGGTAGAAAGGGGGTGGTGTGGGGGTTTAAGTTAACCTGTAAGCTCCACTTGCCCAAGAGCAGATCACTTCCTGGAGTACTGAGGACATCCCTCCACAGTTCATCCTGAGGTTCTAAAAGCAGTTCAAGGCCAAGTGGACAATCTGCGGCTAAAGCCTCAGTCTGCCACTGTATCACATGGAGTTGGGGCCATTTTATTTCAGCCTCAGCTTCACTTGTATAGCTGCACCTCAGAAAGCTGTAGAACCTTTGCTACCAACATATACAGGAGTCCCGGGCCCTGAGGATGTCTTTCACCATTGAGGCTACAGGGAGGCCCATGGCAAATCATCCTTCACACCTGAGCCCAGCCAATGGAGAAACACCAGAGAAAGATGATAGCAGAAAGAAAGCAAGGCGTTCGTTTTCTTAATGGCCAGACTATTATCAACAAGCCACAGCGCCCCCAAACTCTCAGACCCTGTAAAACTGGCAAGTGCCATTGCGATCCAAAGGGACCTCTTCACCCCTTCCTGCATAAGCCACTAATCAAACAGAATCAAACAGCAGAGAGGAGGAGAAGAGAGGGGAGGGGATCCCCATCCAAGCCTTCACCCTCTTCACCGGAGGCAGAAAGGCATGATGCAAAGCTATTGAGGGGCACAGCTGTTAAGGCACCAACTCCACCCCTCATGAAATGCAGCCTCATAAAACTAACAACCATTCCTCTGCCCAGCTGTCATAGCACTGCAGCCTGCAGGAGGTGGCAGTCATGGGAGAGAAAAGCCTTTCATCTCATATTAGTTTCTAATTGCCACAGACTCGTTGGCTTAAAACAACACATATTTATTATCTCTCAGCTCTACAGTTCCCAAGCCCCTGATGGGTCTCACTGGGGTGAGATCAGTGAGATCCCGCAGAACTATATCCCCTTTTTTCAAGGACCATCTGCTTCCTGGCACTTTCCAGCTTTGAGTGGCCACCCACAATGCTTGGCCCGTGGTTCCCGCTGCCATCAATCCAGCTGCCTACCCTGTCTCCTTCGTCTACAGTGATGGACCGATGGGATTATTTCACCCATCTGGATGATGGAAGACAGTCTCCTTACTCGTTTTTAAGAGCAGCTGATGGGCAACCTAATTCCATCTGTAGTCTTAATTCCCATTGCCCCTGGACCCTAACAGTCACAGGATCTGTGTTGAAGACATCACACTGGGGACCACTGATGGTTCTGCTCCCGTATATAGCCTGCTCCTTTGGGAATCACCTGCTTGAGATATCCAAGCCATCTATGCTCAAAGTTACAGTGTCCCGATGACTCTGACAGTAAGGTACACTACTGCTACCTCTGATGTTGACACCAGCCATCACCAGGACCAAGTCAAAGCCTCAAGAAATACCTATTGTCCAGACCCCCATTTCACCCAGTTCTGCCAGTCCCTGGCCCCGCCCAGTCCTCAGCCCCATCCCTTCCACTTTCTCGTGCCCTCTAAGATTTCTGGGAAAATAGCTTTAAGTTCCAAATGCCTTGTTTAAATGTCCTATCACATCATCTTACATAACATTTTAAGATTCCCCGAGAATCCTACAACTCCTGCAGCTGCTCGAGTTGGAATCTGCTTTTTCTATTAACCACTGAATAGCTCAGAGCCAAAAGTTGGGAGGGGATGTTCTTTATGTTCACGTTGCTGCTTTAATCTAAGCCTTCCTCCTTCAAAGTCTCTCTTCCATGAAGCCTTGACCACAGCTCCTCCTCTCTGTTGATGGTCTCAGTGCCTTGTCTTCTTCCCTGTGTTCTTGTCATTCTGCTAGTCTTCACCCTCTGTGCAGATGGCTTCTCCAGTGCCCAGGCTGCTCAAGTCTTTGACTTATGTACCTCCACCTGTGCTGCTGTAATAATCCTCAAAACCTTACATTCAAGGATCTTGCACTCTGTCCATAGCCTCCTGCCCTTCCATCACCATTACCCTAAGAGTCTATCCACAATGAATCTGACCTGATCTTGACCTCCAATACATTGACCCCGCCATTTTTCCCATGTAGCTGATGACTGTACTTCCCCAGCTTCCTTGTTGTTCATTGCTGCCATGTTGCTAGGTGTTAGCCCATAGGAGATGAGCACATGTTAGGACAATGTAATGAATGTGAGATTTTTCTCATCAGTTCGTGTATTTGAATAGTTGGTCCCCTACTGGTAGTGCTGTTTTGAAAGATTTGTGGAGCCTTAGGAAATGGAGCCTGAAGTGAAGCTGAAGGAGGTGATTCACTGGGGAATGGTATTTGAGTTTTATAGCCTGGCCCCACTTCCTCTCTGCTCTCTGCTTCTTGTTCCACCACGATGAGAGGTAGTAGGGTTCTACTGCAAACTCCTGCCACCATTCACCCAGTTGTCCCCATGTTTTTTCCTCTTTGATGGACTGTATCCCCTTACATTGCAAGCCAAACTAAGTCCTTCTCCTTAAGTTGCTTCCTTTGTGTGGGAGGTGGAAGATGTGTGTGTGTGTGTGTGTGTGTGTGTGTGTGTGTGTGTGTGTGTAGATGCACAGGGTATATGCATGCATACATATGTACATGTGGGTAGCCAACTGATCAATCTCAGATGTCATTCTTTGGGATCTGTCCATCCATCTTGATTTTTGAGACAGGATATCTCACTGGGACCTGAGGCCTACTTATTTTGCTGGCTGGCTGGCCAGTGACCACAGAGATCCACCTGCTTCATCCTCCCCAGCACTGAAATTACAAGTGTGCACTACCACACCTGGCCACAGGTGCTGGGGATCAAATTCACATCTTCATGATTGCTCAACAAGCACTTTACCACTGACTGAGTGATCTCCCCAGGCCCCCTCAAGTTTTTCTCTTCAGTTATTTATTTGTTCACAGCAATAAGAAAAGTATCTTAATACAGGCAGGTTATAATCCGCTCCCTTGACAGAGAAGGAACTTGTCTTCCTGTCCTTTCTAAACCACCTGAGTTGAGAAAAAGGTGAGAGCTGGAGCAGCTATGTTGGGACACACAATGGGAGAGAAAAATTCATAACTGAATGACAGCATAAATTAGAGTTGATGGGTTATTTTTTTAATGAGAACACCAAGTTCAGAGCTTAGGGAGGTGGGTAGATCTGAGAGAAGTTAAGGGTGGCGTTGGAGTAGATGGTTAAAATATATAATATGAAATTCTCAACAAATTAAAAATATTTTTAAAAACTCATAAGCTAGAAGAGATGCCATCTTACCCCGTCCAACTTCAAGTCTTCTTGTGCTAGGGCATGATGATTCCATTGCTACATCTGAACTTCATATTCTTGTGCACTCGTCTTCATATTTTACTAACATCACCACTCCATCCCTAAGCTACATACTGATCTCTCCCTTTCTCCCAGTTCCATGCCAGTGTTTGTCACCTAACCTAACGCTGCTACTTCCACTTTTCCTCTTCTGGTCCATCCTCCAATCAGTATTACACAAGCAATCTTTTCAAAGTGCTTATAAGACCATGTCAGCCAGCCTGCCAGTTAAAAAGTGGTGCCCACTCGCAGTTCAGATTATGTAAACTCTTTACCAGGCATGGTCTGGTTCCCAGGTTCCTCTGTTTCCTCTCTCCTTAGACATATAGTCTAACTATTCCAGCATCCTTTGTGGGATCTGGACATATCAGGATCTTTCCAGCTCAAGTCTCCTGTCCATATAATTATTTTTAATTATTTTTTGTTTTATGTGTATAGATGGTCCCTGCATTGTGTCTGTGCACCACCTGCATGCAGTGTCCTTAGAGGTCAAAGCAGGGCATTGCATACCCTGAGTTATAGATAGTCGGGAACTACCGTGTAGATGCTGGGAGTTAGCCCAATAAATGGTGTTGATGGTATGATGGTGAGCATATGCCTTCTGAAACATTCTTACTGCTGTTGCATAGCCGCCACCCTCTCATCCTTCCAGGCTCAGCTCAAATGCTCTGCTCTTAGAGAAAGCCTCCCTGGCTACCTCTTCCTCATCGACTCACAAGTTGCTTTTGTTGCCGAGTGTTTATCTGCCACCGCTGACCCTGCTGTGTCTTGAAATATCTCATTTGTGTATTTGTTTACTAGATTGTACATGTTTTACTACAAAAAAAATCTCTATTCCATGGAAACTGGGAACTAATTGATTGTTCCTACTCACTCCTTTCCTCCTGCACCTCGAATTGTGATTATATGGCACAGCTGGAACTCAATGCATTAGTTAGAATTGAATACTTGAGAGAAATGAATAAGTGGGTAAGTGAATGATAAATCAGCTGTTCCTTTCCCATCTAACAAGGAGCAGAAGGAGGCTTTAAGTGTCCACCAGCTCACTAGTGATGAGGAAGGGATAAGGTTCTCTCCTTTGGTAAAAGTGGCCGTAAAGAAAGATGGCAGATAAGGGCCTCTTAAGTTTTCTGGGAAGAAAGGGACACTGGAAAGGACTGAGAAGGCCTCTGTACTCCACTCAAGCCTCTAAAGGGCTAGAGGAAAGATGAGGAAAAAGAAAGCTGCCTGCCCAGAGACTGCAGTACCTGAAGCCCAGACACAGCAGGAAAGCCTGAAGTTATGTTTCAGGAAGGCTCCTCGATGTCTGAGTGTATGGGGTGGATTCAGGTTTCACAAAGGCATGCTGGCTTCCCTCCCTTACAAACTTTTGTTGTAGAGTTCCAGCATGTGGGGCGGGAGGAAGAACAGGACACCCCTACAGACTTGTGCTACAGCAGGCCCTTCCCTGATGGGAAACAAGACAACTATGTATTCATATGACCTGGCCCTGGGCTCACAAAGCACTGATTCTACCCCCTGCTGGCTCCTCTCCTGGTTTCAAGAGCCCTCTCCTTCAGTGGACTCAGAATCTTTCATCCATCCACCATAGGATCCACTCAGGATCCCAAAGCAGGATCCAAGTTAGAAGGAGCTACTCTCCCTGCCATGTCACCCAGCTTCTCCTTTGGCACTTCAGCTAGAGGCCTCTTTAGCACAGGCAGGCACTCCAGGCTGTGGTAGCTCCCATAAGCAAGTCCCTGAGCCATGCTGGACCTCTCCCCTAACTTGCATTGCTTCCGTCTAATAGAAAGCACAAGAGATACGGGTTGAAATATCTGAAGGTAATTATCTCTAGAAAAATACGTGGTCCATTTGGCAAACTCTTAATAGGAACAGTGCTGAGAATTTTGTGGGCCTTATCTCATGTGATACCTGCAACAATGCTAGGATGTAGGAATTATTATTCCCACTCAACAGATAAAGAGATGCGCTCAGAAAAGCAAATCGCCAGTCCAAGGTCACTCAGTTACTAGGAGAATAAGGATTGTCCTAGGGCCAATTTGACTCCATGAAAGTCTACACTCGTCCCACTCATTAAAACCCAGCCTCCTGAAGCTGAGTCTCCTTCTGTGCCCAATAAACATCATATCTAAGTGTCTGTACTCTGGGATTCTTAAGTTCCAATCCCCCATGGTCATATCCAAATTCAATAAAGCCCTTGCAACCACAGGGCCTCAGATCATCCTCCCTGGTACTGGAAAATGATCACTTCCCATAGATTTCTGACTGTACCCCGGTCTCCTCTCAGCGCTCAACACAGCACCAGCAGCCCCAGGCGTCTGTCTCCCCTTTTCTACTTTCCTTACTATGGTTTGTTTTCCTCATCTCCCAGGACTCCCTCAATATACCCCCACACACACACCTATTCTCACATTCTTCTTCTCCCAGACCCTACTCATGCAAAAAAGAAGAAAAGGAAGGAAGGGAACTCCAATTTGTCCTGTGAAAATTCCCAGCGGTTTCTCCAGCGGCTCTGCTCCCAGACCTCTTGCTCCTTTCGACCCTGACACAGCAATGACCACTGCAGTCCTCATTGCCTGTTCTCAGGATTCCCTCCCCAGATTGGATTCACCAGGGCCGTGAGGGTGGCTCCCACCTCTGCACCCTCACAATATGGGTGCTAAGTAAGCCGATGTCAGTGTCAGATGTGGACTGATTCACTTGGATACTTCAAGTGGAAGAAGAATAGCTAGACTTTAGAAACGCAGGGAGCAACACCAGGGAACCCTCTGAGCACCCGGTTTCCTGAGACTGGATAAAATAAATCCCCCCACTCAAAAAAAAAGGGAAACCATGCCTGGCACTGGAAATCTAGCCAGATACCTAGGGCTAAGGAAGTCGTGGATCTTAGAGGAGAATCTGCAGCCACCGCTTTACTAAACCAGCACAATTTATAACCACGGTTTAATCATATATCTTTACACCATCAGGCAAGTGTAGTTCCCTCTCCTCATCGGTGAAATGCTCTCGGCAACAGAGACTGCTGTGGGGAATCACAATTGATTAAAGTGTGGCGTTGTGGAGCCGGGCCCTAAGTTACACAACACATCTCCCACAGCTTAGGTGCATGGTACATTTTGGAAGGGAGAAGGCCCAGAAGAGTGTAAAAGCCTGAGGAACAAAACTTTGCTGTGAGGCCGCGTCTCCTACAGATGTCAGAGAGGCTACACCCATGAAGTCTGATCAACATTGCTGCCTAAACAAAGGCCCTGTTGATCCTGAGCCTGTAGTGAGGCGGAGTACATTAGCAGGAGTATGTGGATAGGAAACAATGAAAACTGTAATAGAAGAAGCCAGAGCAAAATGTAGTCCCCAAGGGCAAGTCACAGGGACCTACCTTGACATGGCTTCACCTTCCAAGCTTCGCCATTTCCCAAGCATATATTCATATATTTTTAGACTTAGGGGTTCAGGTTTCTGGAGGGTTTGGAGTCAGAGGAGAACCATGAGAAGTACAATAGCAGAAGGAGGAGAAACCAAGTCACATGTGTTAGGAGTCAAGAGAATGTGTCCTGAGGGCTGGCCAATTGGAGTTAGAAGCCGCCCAGATGGAACATAATAAGTAATAACTCTGGGAATTGATACGAAAGTAGATTTTAACAGTGGCAGCTGCCCACCTGTTGTGCTGTTTAAGGCTTGTTGTAAATACAGAGGTTGTGTGAGGTTTTTATCCGAGAATAAAATGGTACAAGGTGGGGTAGAAACCCTGGGCCAGGACTAAATCATTTCTACGACATATAGGTATGTGCCTGCTTATGTGTCTGTGTACCACACACATACGCCTAATTCCCACAGTGGCCAGAAGAGGGGACAAATCATCCCTCACAACTGAACTTACAGATAGCAGTAGGCTGCTCTGAGAGGTCCAGAAATCAAACCTAGGTCCCCTGCAACAGGTGCTCTTAACTGCTGAGCCGTCTCTCTAGGCCCTCTGTCCACGTTTTGAACACATCACTGGATTAAACCATTGGTTAGTTCAGAGAGCCCCTCACATACACACCCTGATGTGTTCACAGCCCAGCCAAGGTAACAATCTAGATCAACTATCACAGGCAGCAACCTACTGCAGGAGAGACGTCAAAGAGAGAACCCAAAGCATCATGTGGAGAAATAAAGGGAATTTATAAAACTAGTTCCCAGGTTCCTCGGCCAGATCAAGACTGTTGGGGCGGATTGGGGGTGTCTCCGTAAGAAGAGAGGGGCATTTGTGTGAAAGAACAGCATTCTATCCCATTCCTTTCCTCACCCCCTACCCTAAATCTCAGGGAACACTGTTTTCCCCAGAGTTGATATGTGGCCCCTGGGAAAGGCATGTTCTGGAGTCTGGGTGCTAACAACTTAGGAGAGAGAGGATTGAGGAACTGCAGCCTGGGAAACAGCTACTGGCAAAGTGAGAATAAGACTGGGCCCCTGGTAGAGAGGGCTCCTCATAGGTCTGTCTCAGGCCCACTGCAACGGGCCTACCCTGAAGGTACAAAGGGATCCTGGCCACTCTTTAAGACCCGAGACCCAGGCCAAGCCCACCATGTCCTGAGCATTTCTGGGGTCAGAATAGAGACCCAGAGTCACTAGCCTCCTGGGCCATCCTGAGCACAGGTACAGCATATAAGATGGTTGTCCAGATACTGGCCAGCCTATGTCCTGTCAGGCTTTCCCATTGGCTGTGACAGGCTGAAAGTGCATGTCCCCGTAGAAATCCAGAAAGGGGACTGAGTCGCTGATGTTGTCAATGGTTGAGTGTCCAGGTGAAATTGCCTTAAATTTAAGGCATTATGTCCCTATAAGAGGAAAGGACACATAGAGACCCACAGGAGGGAAGCAGGCACATAAAGATACTTTCAGTAACTGAAACTGTGCTGTCACAAGTCAAGAAACATCTGGAAGTAGCTGGAAAAGGTAGGAGGTGCTTTTCTTTTCACCTTGACCCGAATCCTCTAGACTTCAGAATTGAAGATGAATTCCCACCACTGTAAGCCCACCTCCCCCAGCTAGCTGTACATTGTCACCAATACTCTAGGAAACCATGGAGTCGGGTCCCTTCAGCCACAGCAGTGATGGATCACTAACCCTTGGAGAAACACAGAGCCGGACTGGGGCTCATAGCTCTCTGACAAGCTACAACTTTCAAATGACCCCTCCTACAGCCACTCTCCCCTGCTGAGAGCCCCAGGAGGAAGGCTGGCGTCTGCTCTCCCAGCCACCTACAACAACATGCCAGACCCAAGGGGTGCCTTGGCCTCCCCACTCCTGATAACCTACCCTCATCCGGTCCTGTGGCTAGGGAATTTTCCATCATCCCACCTCTAAGTCAAAGTCATTAGATTTAATCATTAACAGGGTGTGTGTTAATTAGTAGGGTAGGATGATCACCCATGCTGATGAGGACACAGCTGGACACTAAGAACAGCTGACCTGACAGGCATGGGGAGACGCACAGCCTGACTGAAAAGAGGCAGGAAGGTCCTCCTGACATCCTCCCTCTGAGTTCTGAAAGCATCAATAGCCCCCTTCCTCTGCCCGGCTTTGGCAAGCATGTAATGGCTGTAACCCATTTGGGGACTCCATCAGCCCAATCCTTTCTATGTAACAGGATTGTCTGTTGTTAAGCCAGTTTTAACACTGAGGAAATTGAGAGTATGGAAAGCTAAGCAACTTATTTAAGGTCACAGACACTAAAGAATGGAACTCGCATTTGAGCCCAGATAGACCTTCAAGCTAAGTATGGAGGGGGAAAAAAGCACAGTAGGCATGAGAACCCCAAGGTCATGCTGACACCTCTCTCTCTTTCTCTCTCTCTCTCTCTCTCTCTCTCTCTCTCTCCCTCTCTCTCTCTCTCTCTCTCTGTGTGTGTGTGTGTGTGTGTGTGTGTCTGTCTGTCTGTCTGTCTGTCTGTCTGTCTCTCCTGTGTTTGTCTGTCTGTCTGTCCTAGGGGTTACAGCATCTTGTCCCTCTGCTTTTGTGACACGCCAGACTGCTAGTAGTGACCAGCTAGTTCTTAGGCTGACTGAAAGAGGTCCAGATACAGACAGGCAGCAAGTGAATCTGTTCTGAGTTCCGCTGTACCTGTAGCACTTAGTCTAGTGTCTGAAATGTACACATGTTTGTTAAGTGGATCAATTCAACCTGCAGGAAGGCTGTGGTTAATATCTACCTATGGGTTGGTCTTCTGATGAAGACCATCTGGGCACCCGTATATTTCAAGAAGTCATCTAGGTCATCCTCTGCTATTGGCCTCTAGCTTAAGGATTAGAATGGCTGCTCCTAAGTGCCTACCTTAACCAGTGTTCACCATGGAACAGTAAAGAGCTTTGAAAGAGAGTGAGTTGAGTGAGCAGTGTCAGCACCATTCCCAAGAGTACCAGCCACAGGCTACCACCAGTGCCTGGCAGAATTGCAGTGACAGGACTTTTTCACGGGCAAATGGGCCTTCACAAGCTCCCTCTTGCAGCTCATCACAGAGACCATGCATCCGTGCCAATGGGGCTTAGGCCTTCTGGTTGTGGGAAGACTGCAGAATCAGTCTCAAAAATGGTACCCACAAAAAAACATGGTACCCACTACTCTTCTCCAATGTCCCTGCTTCACAGGACTAGATCCCTAACAACTCTGGAATCTTCCAAAAGAGAAAAGTCACTCCATAGGTCAGAAGCCACAGTGAGGATGTTCAGAGTATATGTCACAAGCTCTGAATTTGTTCCAGAATTGAGTCTAGAAAGGTTTAAGAAACAGCAGCACCTAGCATGAACACATGGCTTCCCAAGGAACCATGCAGAGGGGCTTGTTGCTTCTTTGGGGGTTAGAAAAGCTGCTAGCCTTTCTTCTGCAGAACCGTGTGAGCAAGTATGTACAAACAACTGTGTAGACGAGTGTGTCAGCACCATGCACTCCACCCCCCAGGAGTTTGCTCTGCTGCCTGACCAGGCCAGGGTGTCTGGAAGCTGAAGGCAAGGTCCTCCCTGCTCTCACCCTTGCCCTGTGACTTCCTGACTTGGGCTTGCTCATCTTGGGCTGAACATTAGAACAGGAAGACATCTGCAGGCTGCCTTGACTCCCATGGGGGAACAGGGTGCTTCCAGAGCCACTCGGCATTGGTAGAAGAAGAAGGTTTTGAACTTGACCTCCCAAATTCCAGCCTAAGTGGCCTCATCTCTCTACAGCACCCTGGTTGACCACCCTCAGGCTCAATTGTGGGGATTGCTGAAATTAACACTGAAGTTAATGGAGCAATAAGGGTAAATCAGCAAAAACAACTTGCAGTCCATTAACCTGGAAGACTGCACAAGCAGCAGGGAGAGTGGGTCATTAGGTAATGGCATCACCAAATCACATCCCTATAACTTTAAATATTCATAAGTCATAAGTATGCCCTAGAGCAGCTATGTCTCTGCCACCTGGACTGCAGCAGAGGGGTGACCACTCGGGCACTGCTCACATAGACACATTTGAGAAGGGAAACAAGCTCACTCTTCCTCAGCTAGGAGCCCTCTCTGGGCAGGCACAGAAGACCTCTGCAACTCTCCAGCCCTGTGTGTGCAGTCCCCTCTGCTTCCCACAATGCCTAGCAGGTGCTCACAGCTACTCACGCAGCTCGAGGTATAAATAAAGGTCAGAATGATATGCACACACCTTCACAGTTGCCACTCCGATTGGCCCGCAGAGGCTGTGCTGGGGCCCATTCCTTCCTGCCAGCCAGCCAGCCCTTCATCCTTGTGGTGGCCAGGGAGCTCTCTTCCCACTGGCTCTCTTCTCTAACCACCACCTCCCCCAACCTGCTATATTCACCCCTCCCCAGCTGCTCCCAAGACCCCTCTTTTTATCTCCCCTAAGTCTCTCTTGGCCCCCACTTAGACTGGAACTTTCAGATCAAGGGAAGTCAGAATCTGGGCGGGGGGGGGGGGGTGAGAAGGGAATCCCAGGGCTAAGATTTGAGAGAAATAAAGGGACATGGAAGAAATCTAAGCAAACTAGACTACCCCATAATAGTGGAAGCTCATAACAGCCAAATAGAGAAGCCCTCACACTGGAATTCTACATGAAACGAAGTCTCACCCTCCTCCCAGCACTATAGATGTGGCTTGCTTCCTGGGGGCTGAGCTCCAGAATCAGGGGTGAGGACTGTGCCTTCAGGTCATCCAGGCCTGGACAAGAGGACTGAGAAACACCGTGCCCCTAATTGTAGGGGAGGGAGAAGCAAAGAGAAGGGAAACAATGGCCTAGCCCTAAGGCACCCAGTCTGCCCTGTCTCCCATGTTATATTGACTCACCACCTCTCCCTGCACCTCATGCTAGGATGTGGGTACACAGACATTGGGATCCAGGGACACTGAACACCTTCCCTACTACCCAAACAGAGCAAAAAAGGCTGGGAGAAGCATTTCCAGAGTCCCATTACTTCAACTAACAGCAAATGGAGGAGCCACTAGAACCTTCAGGGCTGCTGAGTGGCTGCAACCTGGCCTTGCCCTGAGAAAGCTGAGCCTGCCTGCTGTGTAAAAAGATCCCTAAGGGAGGAAGGGGGTGGGGGCTATTTTTGGAGAGAAGAGGGGAAGGGGCCGGGAAAGCAGGACGGGGAATCCCAAACTAAGGTTTAAAGCTGCCCCTAGAGTAGGGGATGACCAAGGCCGATTACCCTGGGGCCAGGCCTAAACCTGTGTGGACCCTGCCTTCTGTTCAGTTTAAGACTACAAAGAAACTGATCTCCTAGCCCTGCCATACACCTCCTCCAGCACTGCAGACTTTCTCCTTCTCGATCTCAGTCCCACTGTGCCTCCTAAATCCATCAGGAACCCTCTCCCCAGTGCCCAGCACCCACCTCTCCCTGTCCAGTGACCCTAACCCTAGTAGTACAGGGCACTTCAGTTCCTATGAATATCCTGTCGTCCTCACTGGTTAGTACTGAGTGGTATGTTGATCCCATACCAACCCAGTAAGTTCTTCTAGTAGTCTAACTTCCAGGCAGAGCATTTTCATTGTCCTGCCAACAGTGAAAGTGGACACCGGCCATGTGTAAACAGGCTGCCCCTAGTGGGGTGTTCTTCTCCACTCCCCCTCCCCATCCCTGTAACCCCCTTGCAGGCCTTTCACCTACTTTGCAGCCCCAAATGTAGCAAGCAGAAAGTGAAATCTATTTCACAAGCAGGGTTGGCTTTCACCTCCATGGATTCTTCTTTACCCTAAATGGCCCTCCCTCCCCAAGCCCTTGGTCCACTCACACTCCAGAGAATCTTACTCTAGAGACTCCCTGGGGCCTTCCCCCTCTTTTCTCTCTCTGTCCAGAGTGTTCCCTGGACAGTAGCCAAAGCTCGCACCTGCCCTCAAAGTTTTCACACCCACTCTATGATTTGGTCTCAAGGGGAAGTTCCCTTTTAGTCTAACTTAAATCCCTCCTGCTGCTTACCTAAATTTCCTTTCAATTTTTTGTTTGTGAAATATCCTTTAGATGATAAACATTATCTACTCTCAAGCTGTGCCCTTCCTTTTTTCCAGACCCTGAAACCTGCCCCAGCTTGAAGAAGTTCCACACCCACCCACCCCCTGTCCAGAATTCTAGGATACCTGGATGCCCGCCCTCGAGTGGTCTAGGACAGCGACCCCACCCGGGTCTGGCTCCTTAGCTTGAGGGGCGGCGACCCGCGCAGCTGCCAGCGCAGCCACCACAGGGTTAAGGCTCGGGACTGGGGGAGGAGGGGGCCGGGAGGGACAGTGACGAGCCAATCCGCAGCAACACAGTCCCCAAGCGGAGCGGGGCGCGCCGAGCCAGGAGCTGGGAGCCGAGCGCCGGGCTGGGGCCGGGGCCGGAGCGCAGCGAAAAGGGAGCGCGCCCGCCCCAGCCCGAGGTCCGCCGCCGCCGGACCGGGCGCCATGGAGCCCGACAACAGTCCACGGAAGATCCAGTTTACGGTTCCGCTGCTGGAGCCTCACCTGGACCCGGAGGCAGCCGAGCAGGTACAGGCAGGGCGGGGCAGCGGGACTCGGCGAAGGACTGGGGACCTGGCCGTGGGATCTGAATTCCTGCCTCGCCCCAGCGTGGCACTGCACCTCTTCGGGAACGTACTCGCCCAGTTTATGGGGGTCTCCATACCCTCCCCCAACAGTGGAGCCACGCCTCGTCACCAGTACGGGTCCCTGTGCCTGGTGTCCCCAAGAGCGTGGTTCACTCGCTGCCCAGCCGTGGGGACACGACCCTTCCTCCGCCTCTGGCGACCTTACATCCCCTCACACCCAGTCAACCCCCAGAGTTTCCCTGCTAGGTGGCATCGCTGGGCTGAAGGGTACCGCCTGAAGGGTGCTCAGGGCGGGGGGCGGAAAGTGGGCAGAAGAGACAGCTCTCCTTACCTCCGAGTCATCCGCACCTGGGCTATGAGTGTGGCACCGAAAGAGATGAGGACAGCTATGGAGGCGCTTTGGAGCGAGGGCGGGGGTCTGCAAGCTGGTGTTCCCTTCTGTAAGTCGGAGCACGTGGGACCTGGGTATAACTCTGCCCTATGGAGTAGGGAGTGGGGGTGAGATGCGGGACGTAGCGGGACGAACTGTAGCGTCTGGGCCTGGGGTCCAAGCTCAGCCAGAAAGCAAGCCACCAAGAAAGCTTGGCTCACCGGGTGGGAGTGCAGGGCCCTGGCCCAGCCTCCTGGCCTGGCCTATTTTTAGCTCGGAGCAGCCTGGCAGAGGCGGCAGTGTGTGAGTGAGCAGTGTGTGTCAGCGTCAGTGAGCGTATGGAAGGGGCTACTTACTATCTGCAGCCCGTCTTCTTTTGCATTCCCTCGAATGTGGGGACCATCGGTCCCCAAGAGCATCCAGCTCCCCAGGACTCCGGCCCCCAGTCACTCACTGTCAAGCTCTCTGTCTGAAATTTTCAGACCTCTGGGCATGGGCAGGAGAAAGAGAGGTTTCCACATTGGTAGAGCTTTTTTGTAGAATTGGGTGTGGATGAAAAGGGACCAAGCAGGTGTGCTCTTTGAAACTTCTGCTTCTCAGATCCAGGGAGGGCCAGGTACCCTGGCTTCTCCTCTCCCTACCTGGGGACCTAGGGACTGGAGAGGGTGTGTTGAAACCTCACACACCTGAGATGAGGAGAATAAGGAGTGTTTCTATAGGGTCAAGAAATATACCTATGACCAGAGACAGCAGATTGGCTAAGATGACTTTTGAACCAGGAAAGCGGGCCCAGGAATGGAGACTGAGGGACTGGACCTGACACCTGCCTCCATTTGGTGTTGAAGGGGGATGGAGGAGGGCAGGCCAGCTGTTTCACAGAGCTGGGGACAAGGGAGCACATGGGGCACATGGTCGTGTTAGGGAGCCAAAGAGAGGGAAAAAGCTGGGACTCTGTCTGCTCTTTTCTAGTCTTCAGAAATCTGTCTCCTGGGTCTGAAAGTTTGCCCCAGTCCTTCCTGCTGTTACCAAGCATAGCAGGAGCTCCTACCCCAACTTCCATGGGGTGGGAGTGGGAAGGTGAAGAAAGAGTGGGGAGCTAAGTGTACAGCAGAGTGTGGGGGCTGCCCTCCACCACAACCTTCATATGTCCTTGAGAGCTAGGTGAGGTAGGGGCAGAGAAGAGTCATCTCTCTTGGGATCCAGGGAGTCTGCCTCCTGCCTCCTGCCTCCTGCCTCCTGCCTCCTGCCTCCTGCCTCCTGCCTCCTGCCTCCTGCCTCCTAACACCACAATCCTCAAAGACTCAGAGTGCTTCAAGCCCCTGTCTGGGGTGGGGGGTGGGGGGTCTGTTAAGTAAGGTAAGTAAGGGTCTGTCCAACCTCAGAGCCCTGCTGACCTTTGGTCATGGGCTCCTTGGTTTCCCAATACAGGTATTATATCAAGTCACTAATCCCCCTTCCACAGGCTTAGTCACTTCCACTCCTCTCCAGTGACCACCCCACCCCCCACCCAAACAGAAAGAAAGTAAGGGGTCAAACCCCGGCAAAGGGGTGGTCCCACTCCCACATACATGAAGCATCTTGTACCAGGAACAACCAGAGACAAAGCACATTTAATACACACACACACACACACACACACACACACACACACACACACACACACACACACACAGGTCCAGCTCTGCTGGGACCTTGAAATGTCACTAAAAGCAGATGCCACTGGTTTGCCCTGAAGCAAGAAGTCATTCATTCCACACGTGCTGTTTCCTTCTTTGGAAAGAGCCCCCTCTCTGGCTCAGTCTCTCCTACCATTCCCACTTTCTAGATATCTCATCACCTCCAGCCACCACTGCCAAGGGTGATGATGCCAAGAGACAAATATCTAAATCTGATCAGTTGGGTCCTCGCTGGACCCTGCTTCCTCAGGACTGCTAGCTTTGCCTACCCACAGCCCTGAGAGAGCCACTCCTGTGGTACCACTCTCTTCCAAACCTTCCCCAGAAAGGAAAATCTACACATCCCAAGAGTCTGTAGAATTCAGCAACCATCAGCTTAATAGACAGCAGGACAAGAGGGAAAACCAGTGGCAGAAGGAGGGTTCAGTTGGAACTCTAGCCACCAATCAGCTTTATATGTTCACTTCCCCTGGGGCTGGCCAGTCGTCTACCCAGGACCCCTCCTCGGGTCTTGTTCACCATTGGGACCACTTCCCCTATTCCCTGACCAATTAAAAATCCATTGTATCCAAGGCTACTGTAATGTTAGAGTATTGAGGGACTGTGGTGGCCGAGGGGAATGGTATGCTTCCTTCACGGTGGGTGAGCCTGAGGGAGGCCTTCTGCAGACAGGTAGGAGCCCACAAAGGGTTAATGTCTGCTTCAGGGGTGGACTGGGAAAACCCTCTGACCTCTCATGTTATTTCTGACCATTGATCCAGGATGGACAGAAGGACAAAGGCCAGAAATCAATGCACAGAGTGGACAGCGTTTCTGAAAGGAGAGCCAGGGAGGACAAGGATAGGGTGAAGAGACAGTACAAAGGAAGGGACTGTGTAGACACCCAGGGGGTCCCCAAGAGCAGCTCACCCCAGAAGAAGAGAATGGGCCAACAGTGTTCCAGAGTAACCAGACATGTTTTAAGGGATATGCAGAGTCAGCCGGGTAGGTATTCCTAGTGAACTTGACCTCTTATTCTTCCTCCCCTAACCCAGATTCGGAGGCGCCGCCCCACCCCTGCCACACTTGTGCTGACCAGCGACCAGTCATCCCCAGGTAACCCCTGTAGGAGGGGACGGGTGCTCGAGACAAAGGGCAGACCTCAGTAGTAGAGATCCCCATGCTGGCTCAGCAAGGTTTATTTTTGCTTTTAGGAAAATGGAGTTGTGCTAGGAGGGGAGGGGACAGATAGCCACATTCCTAACATCCAGGAATTAGGATGGTCAATTTAGTGCAGGTTGCTGTGACAACAGCCTTGTAGGTTTCTCCAGCAACTGAGATGCCGTTATCCCCACTCCAAATGTAGTGACAGCTGTGAGGGGGAGAGACTGTCTCTGTCATCTAGCGTCAGGTCCCCAGAGGGTGAGGTTAGAAACAGCTCGGGGAGCAGCTGGAATTCTGGTCACCAGAGTCCCCACCAGGGTCTGGGGACACAACAAGGTCCTAGAGGATGTCAGAAGAGCTTGGTAGGTATAGTCTGAAATCGGGGATGCCAAAGTCTCCAGCTCTCCTTTCATAAATGATGCACACCTATGGACCCTGGCCCTGCTCCTGTGAAAGCTCAGCTCAGACCTGGGGGTGAAAAATGACTGAAAGGGAAAAGAGACCCAGATGCTGCGGACGAGGAAAAAACGCAGGACCACAGATTTGCTTTCAGACTCCAAGGCCTGAGGCCAGGGTGCAGGCTTAGGCTGGTCACAGGGTCCAGCCTGTTTTGACAAAGCCAAGCCACAGTACAGGGGGATCCAGAGAGGACAGGGACAGTTCAGGACAGAGGTGACTGCTGTGTACCTTCTTCTTAAGAACTCAGGTCTTTAGGAAACCTCCGGGTTTCCTGCTCTTACCACTGTTTTCCCACTATTTCCCCCAGAAGTAGATGAAGACCGGATCCCCAACCCACTTCTCAAGGTGAGCTGGCCTCTACCCTTCACCCCAGGCCTCAAAAGCCAAACCCTCATTCTCCAGATCTGAGGTGTAGTTCAGTAAAAGAGCAGCACTTGGCATATACAGACGCTGAGTCAGCACCCCAGAACCCAGGCAAAAGCCTCGTTCCTCACCAGTAAGGCCTCTGCTGTCCTCTTCTGTGTACCCTGAAAAGGTGTGTGCACCCCCCACCCCTGTCAGCATACACTGTCTCTCAGCCTGGCGGAAACAGCTAAGAAACAAGGATTTTCTCTTACTCCTAAAACCCACCTGCCCTAATCTCTAATCCAAAATCATGCCAAAGCAGAGGAGAAGGGTAGGAAGAGCTGGCACCCATCCAGGCTCTGTGTCCTTCACAGTCCACACTGTCAATGTCTCCACGGCAACGGAAGAAGATGACAAGGACTACACCCACCATGAAAGGTTTGTCATCCCCCTCCCAATTTCTCCTCTGGCAAAAACTGGAGAGTAGATCTAGTAACCCTTTGCAGGGAGTCCTTGGGAGGTTACTGGGTCTGCCTTTATTTGAGTGGGGCTATTGCTATGTGTAGGAGGCTCCTGTGGCCTTGATAAAGCTGGTCCCTGGACCAAGCCAGAATGCCACCTCCTCACTATGACAGATAAATGGTACATGTAACCTGATCATCACAGCACATGCAAGGTACTATACTCCCTGAGTCCAAATTGAGGCTTCTCTCCTGCCCCTGGGGAGACCACAGGTCCTAGTACATTAGCAGTGTCTTCTGCACTGAAAGGCTCTTCCCCTCTATTTGCCTTTGAAAAGACATTATGCTCCTGCTTTCACCTCCCCTTATTGCCCAGCAAAGGTTCCTCCCTTTTAGAGCCCAGTTCACGGGAAGTTAAAGCACCCAGCAACACGCACGGACCCAATGGTGGGACTATTGAATTTAGGAGGCCTCCCACGGGAGATTTTTAGGAAGTTATATCCAATGTTTTCTTTCTCTATGCCCCTAGAGCTCCAGACGATGGTTGAACATCACCTAGGGCAACAGAAACAAGGGGAAGAACCTGAGGGAGCCACTGAGAGCACAGGGAACCAGGAGTCCTGCCCACCTGGGATCCCAGACACAGGCTCAGCGTCAAGGCCAGATACCTCGGGGACAGCACAAAGTATGTACAACCCTGGGAGGGCACCAGAATGCACTTCCCCAGCCTTGCAGGAAGACAGCCTCACCCACTGGGGTACCGGGAAGAGTCACAGCCTGGGAGGGATGGAATAATAGCCAAAAGCCCAGTCAAGGACAAGGATACATTCCACACATCATGTATTTGACTCCCTTTGTCTTTTTGTAAGCTACCACCTTAGACCCCAGAGATCCTGTCCTGGCTGGAAAAGGAACAAAACCCCACCAGACTTAGATCAGCACTTGACCCTGTATCGGAGTCAGGGCTACGCCACCGTACAAGGAATGTAGTGCTGGTGGTGTTAACCCACAACCACATTCCCTGCTCCCAGATGCATTCCAGAATTTCCAATCGTGTGAAAGTGATACAGTACACACACTGTGTTACATAACACGCCCAGCCGAGCATCCTGTAGTTAAGCACACTCTTTTCCTACAGTCCAGTGAGTGATCTCTAACTGGGATAGGTAACAGTCCTTGTCAAGCTCAGCATCACTTCAGTTTAAACTCTAATTTTTTTTATTTATTTTTTCACGTTTTAGGGTTTGGGGGTCTGTTTTGTTTTATTTTTACTTTTCAATCTCTGATTACAGAAAAAAAAAATAGCGAAGCTGTCATAGTAACTGTGATCAGAGAAACCCCAGACGGCAAGGTAGATCTGCTCACAATGGGTCCTGGGCCCCGTCTTAGCAGCTGCACACCTTTATAAGGGCCAGCTCTCCTTCCACCACCCACTTTCCCTCCCTAGAGCCTGCAGAATCCAAACCCAAGACTCAGGAGCAGTGTGGTGTGGAGCCCAGCACAGAGGACCCTTCAGCCCACATGCTACCACTGGATTCCCAGGGAGCCAGCTTGGTAAGGCCCTTGGGCTGGGCTTTGGGGCCTTCAGGAGAGCGGGCTGTAGGGCTAGTATTTGGAAACAAGAGAGTAGACAAAGGAGCAGCTTTATTTGGTCACTAATAAGTTAGCCTTTGTGCTAAGAGACGCCCTCTGACAGAGAGGAGGGATTAAGTGACTGCAGGAAGGATCCAATGGAGACTTTGTTGTGTAGACCTTCTGGAACAGGTGATGGAAATAGAACATAGAACTAATTTTATTTTTTAATAAACGGCAGTTGGAACCAAAGTACTGTGGGCCTAGAAGAGAAGGGGCTTAGACTGAGATCCATAGCAGGACTCCCTCAGAAGCTGGGCTGACCAGAAGGATGAGCCTATGACCCTTCAGTCACCTCCCCTTTCCTCCCCCGAAACAGGTCTGACAGAAGGTGACATCCGGGGATCGCCAGTGCAGTGTGGAAGTTCATGGACACTGGATGTTTCTTAATCTCTTGTTTTTAAACGTGATAAATTTGGTGTTAGGTCCTTGGTGCTTTTCTTCTTTCCAGCCTGGGGATTCCTTCCTCCCTCGGCTCTTGTCTGCACCCCACAGCCCCCACCCTCGGGACCAACTAAGCAAGGAAATAGGAAACTGACAAAAGCCTAGCCTCTACTAGCATAAAGAAAAAGAGGAGTGTGGAAGCAGGAGATCACTTCAAGGCTTTCCTTTCTTACTGTGGAAAGCTCCGCCCACGTAGCGGGGCCGCCTACTTGGGAGACTGCCACTCTAAGGCAGATACCCAGACCAGCGAGGGCTTGCTATAGCACCATCTGCTGGACATAAGTGGGAAGTGCATCTTGTCCTGAAACCCCTGAGAAAGGGAGTATTTGGAATCGTCTGGTTCCAATTGTGTGGCCACTGGTTCCTTATTCTAACCTGACAACAAAGATTGTCAGAAAACCCAGTGACTAGAAACCCCTCTTCCATTGTCCTACCTACTAAGGTCAGGGCAAGACTAACACCATGCACAAATGGAGAAGTGGTCTCTGATTCTAGCCAGGCTTCTGCTGCTGATTCTGATTTTCCCAAAGAATTAAAGAGATGGAGGGAGAAGGCAGACTCTTTCGTCCCCTTTTCTTCAGCAGTACCACACAGCTGAGAAGAGCATAGCCTGGGCAGTGAAGGGCTGTGTGCCGTATCACCCCACCCCCACCCCCAGATAGGCTTTACTTGAATCCCCGCTTCAACACTCATGGAGAATACCATGGCAGAGTTCTGTCTAGCTTAGGAAGATAACTATAAATGACACGTGAGAGAGCTTCTACCTAATGAACACCACACACATCCAGCCAGTCTCCCTTCTTTATTGATCTCTGGCTATAGCAGGGGCCTGGGAGACCAAGAGCATGGGGGAGTCACATGCGATTCAGAGTGGCAGGTCTAATGACCATGGAGATGGACTTCACAAGAACAGGGCCCACTGTACAAATGCATGTATTTACAAGAGAGGAGAAGGCAGTCACCTGGACTTGGCCTTATCTGGGGTGAGGTGGGACAAGGAGCCTGAGGACAGGAAGAGGCTTTACCTGGCTGCACTCTGCTCTGGGTGCTCCAAGTTGCAACAGCCCTGAGCCCCTCCCCATCTGCCTTCCACCCACCAGGGGCCCAGGGGAGAGGACTCTCTTAGTGGGCCAGTTCTGGGAGAAGGGAGTCAGGAAGGACCTGCTCTGTGACAACATGGATTACTGGGTAATACTTTACCCTGATTGCACTGGGGCTAGCTGCTCTCTCCTTCCTTTGCTCATAAGATACATCCTGAAGGAAGACCTCGGAGCATTTACAGACATTGGTCGGATGAGTTCCCGGGGACAGGAAGGAAGCAAAGGGCCAAAACCCTTTTTGTTACAAGCCCACCAAGCCCAGACCATCCCCAAGTTCTTGAGGACTCCGGGAAAGATTTCCCTCAGACAGAATCCCAATGGCTCCTCTCCTCTCCCAGCCACTGTCTGGGCACAGGAGGAAGAGAATTTGCAAGGGACTGGACTGAAGAAGTGCAGGTATGGGGTCAAGAGGACATCCCCCACACCATCCTAGGAAGGAACCTGAAGGGACACCTGCCCTCCCATGCAGGGCTTTGAAAACTGCCAGCTTCCTATCCTATTTCTGGCCCTTTCTTGGGGAAGAGAAAGAAAACCCAGACCTGCCAGCTAAGATCTGGGGTGGGGGACTGAGGGAACCCCCAAAATGTATTGCTTAGAAACTTGGAGGCAAGAAGGATGGGGAGGGCCCAGGGGGCTGGCATCTCTGACCCTCCCCTCCAGACTGTAGGAAGCCTGCAGGGGGTTTACTCCTCCCAAGTGGCCACCTGGCCAAAGAGGGAGTCCAGAGGCAAGGGATGGGCACAATGACCACTAGGGGCCTGTGGGTGGAGAGGGGCCCTTCCCACACCCCACCTGCTCCAACATTTGGCTCTCAGGTGGGCTGTCTCTACCACAACCAACACACTCCCTTGGAGCAGATGGGGGAACCAGTCCTGATGGATAGTGCTAATGACATCGAAGACTTTGGACTCAGTGAGGACCTAGAGAAAGAAGGAGACACTTCAGAGTTCTGTTCTAGAATTTCATCTCTAACCTGACCTTCCTTCTCCAAATCCCACCCAGTCCTCCCTTGATCTCCAGTTGGGTGCTACGGCTCTTCAAAAGCATGGCAGCCATTGGTATGAGCTAGGCTGAAGTAGAAGTCACATTCGTTCACCTTCCCTCACTGAGCCTTGTGCCCAGACTGGTGCCTGTTTCCTAATCTCACAAAGGCTGGTGCATGTGTTGCCCTGCCTGTGTTGTCCTGTCCTTTCTTCATTCAAGAAAGAACTGTGGGACCGAAGAAGGTGGCAGGAGCCCCTTGCCTCCCACCCACACCCTGGCTTAGTCACTGCCTGCTGAGTGGAGCCCAGAGATGAGCCACCTGAAGCCAGATTGGCTTGGCTAACCTCCTGCCTCCCAGCTCACCTGGCCAGCTCCCAGTTCCCTAATCCAGATTCCCATTCTGGTTGTGCTCATCTTCTGCAGGGGAGGATGGGGCTTCTTCCTCACAGGGGGACAGTTCATCAATGGACATCTGGTTGGTGATGCCTACGGAGGGTTCCAAGAAATCTGATATTAAACCAAGAAGTAGTTTCTCTAGAACCAAAGATGTATGTGAAGAAATTAAGAGAACTGACCCTCATCTACCACCTGCCTCAAAACTGAGCCACCTGTACTCCTCCCACATAAAACACTCACATCCCCTGCTAACATTGTGGCCAGCACCACCAAGTTACCCGGATCTCCAGGGGCACCATTTGGAGACAGCCACAGAATACAAGGGGTCCAAACGTTGTGTGCACAAAGTCCCAGGGCTTAGAATAATAGGCTGTTCCTATCATCTCTTCAGCTCTCATTCTAGAACAGCCTGAATCATTCAAACGGTCAGTCTTTCCTGTGCCTTCCTAATTTTAGCCTGACTGGTCCCATTCCCAACTCCAGGAACCAAGGAGTTTCCTGGGACTTAAAAAACAGGGGGCTGCTGCCGCTCTGCCGGCCGGCCTAGAATGTTCACACGCATGCACACATAACGGCACCCACCACTCGCTGCCCGTTCCTTCCACTTCTGTTTGTTCTCTTGAATGTACTTGGTCCAGGTGGAGCGGAAACTGACCACATCAGGGTTGGGGTCTCCTACGTCCACATCTAAAGAAGGCTGGCGCCACTGGAAGCTAGGAACAAGATCCCATACACACACCCAATTCCAGATATAAGACCCAGCCCTCCTCAGAACCTACTTTTTTTTTTTTTTTCCGGAGCTGGGGACCGAACCCAGGGCCTTGCGCTTGCTAGGCAAGCGCTCTACCACTGAGCTAAATCCCCAACCCCCAGAACCTACTTCTTAACCCTCAACGTAGAGGTAAAAGATCAGTAGGAGGCTAGGGGATCAGAGTTCTCCTTTTCCTCTTCTAGATACCCTAAATCCTTGTCTCTCATCCCACAACTGCACTCCTCCTCCGCACTTTTTCTCTGGGTAGAAGAAAAACAAAAACAATATTATCTGAGAGACAGCGTAGACCCTTAAAGAGAAAACTAATTTTGGAAACCTAGGTGTAAGTCACACCCTTCTAGTCCCATCCTTTTTGTGACAAGCAGAGGGGCAGCCCACCTCCCTCCCAGCTCCTTCTAGCCTGTGTCTCTTCTCATAAAGCTATCCTCTCTGCCATTCAGTGAGCCAGGCCACATGGTTACCCCAGCCACAGTCACCTGGGCTGACTTTTAGACTTGGAATCATCATCTGTCAAGGGCTGGACACTCTTTTCTGCCACATCAGTCAGCACAGAGAAGGTGGGCTCCACAATGAAGTCAATGAAACCTGCGGGAAGTGCTCAATCAGCGAAGATGTCCTACTTGGAGAGCTAGGCAGAGGCGAGAGCGGGCGCTGCCATGAGCCTCAGTTGCAAGTAACAAAGCCTAGAGAACTGACTTGAGGAAAGAGCCTTCCCATTGAGGACAGCTTGGAGAGGAAATCCCAGAGAGATCCTCCTCCTTTGTCAAGAGTGCTCCATCCAGCCCTTCATCCTTGCCTCAGCAAGAAGAACAGACTGGGGACTTGGAGGCTTGGAACAAGCCTGGCCAAGCCCAGACGGCTCCCTTCCTCTTCCCCTCAGACTCACCTATCTGGGACTGGGCCACCAATGTGGAGGTGCGGTCACAGAGTGGGGAGAAGGGCAGGCCCAGCTCTGCCTCCTTGTCACCCTGGGAAAAGAGGATGGATGCTTCAGGGTTGAGAGGGCTAGGGCAATGGGAGAAAGGATGCTGCCCCTATGATCTGAAAATGAGGGTGCAGAGGGAAACCCAGGATCCAGCTGGACTGATAGAAACTTCTTGACCCCACAGGCTTGGGATCCATTCAAGAGTGAAAGGTAGGTAGGTGGGAAGCTTGCAGAGCAGGAGGTAGGAAGGGTCCACTGACAGGGTTACCTGGCGGAAGAACTCTTCCATTAGGGCCTTGGTCCAGCGGCTGTGGACTGACCACTGCTTGGTTGGGTGGCTGATGTCAGCAGCATGGAGCAGAAGAGACAGGGCCTTGGATTTGTCAATCCTGGTTAGGGTTAAGGAGAAAGAAACTGACCTTCTAGGAAAAGGAAACTTTGGCCACTCCCCAAATTCCAGTCACACAGTCACATACACACACACACACACACACACACACACACACACACACACACACACCTCTCTTTCACATAACTCTTAATAATCTATCAGAACCGAAGCTCTTAGACTCAATGGACATAAATTTGACTCCCTCTCCTATCTACCACCCATTAGTTGTAAGACACTAAGCAAGTTACAGAAAGTGTCATAATTCATTTTCTTCAAGCCACAAGTGAAGTATTCCAATGTGTCTGACACATAATGTGTACCTAGTAATGTTATTCAAAATGATAATCATTGCTGTTAGCCACCCCCAAAAATGTCCCATGGTGACCCCATAGCCTCTATTCAGACTCCATACACACAGGTCATCACACACCTCCAGGGCACCAAGCCATTCTTGCTTACACATACTTATCCATTCCCGCCCACTTCTAAACAGCATTAGATAGAATTATAACATTTGCTCTGTCTTCGTTTTCGTTCTTTTTTAACCTCTCACACACTCTCCCAGTGGCCTTTTAGAACTGAAGCTAGTGTGGACAGAGGTGCTTCACTGTTACCATTTCAGACAAGGACATGTCCAAAAAGATTGATTGTATTTCCCAACATTCCAGCGTAATCCTGTCCTGCAATTACAATAAATGCCCCATCCAGGCTCCTGGCCAACACCCTCCACCAGGCCTTTTAGACACAAATCCAAGGCCACATTCACAAACACCACACACACCCGTGCACACTCAGATGAGTGCCTGAAGCCAGGAGAGTCTCTGAACTCAGGTAAAACCCCAGGCACACCACTGTTCATTATACCCTGATTCACAAGGCCCTTTCTCTGGCCTGGCCCTGGCCCACAACCCTCCATGTGCTACCTTTCAAGCTGCTGCAGGGCTGTCTTCATAGTCTTCACTTGCTGGAAATGGCAGGACATGTCTGTGGCTAACACCATCTCAATGACCAGGGCCCGCAGCTCTCTAAGCAGACAGAGAAGAGACCAGCCCTTTGAGCAAGGGGTAGGACTCAAAGATAAGGGGGAAAGAAGGCCGGGGTAAGGGTTTCAGGGGTGCCGCATGCTGGCCCGTGCTCACACGAATTCATCCTTGGTGAGATTGATAAAAATGTTCATCTCATCATCCTGCATCATTCGGAAAACAGAGCTGATGTGGTGATTCTCCAGCACCGATCGGTCATTGTACAGGATGGCGCATTCTGACCTGCGAAGCTGTATGTCATGCCTAGCCCCCTACAAAGGGCTCCTCTGGCAGCTTTGGCCCCTCCTGCTCCTGCCACGCCCCATTGCTCACTTGGTCTGGATGTGGAAGCTGTTGGTTGTGCCTGTGTGCTCATAGTCATGGATGGCTGCCGCGAAGATGATGGCCAAGACCTCAATCTCTGACAGGCAGTGCTAGGGGAAGAGGAAGAGAATGAAGCAGGGCCAGCATCTGCCAATCACTTCCAGACACCTTCCTCACCCCACCCATCATCAAAGCCAGCCATGTGTTTCAACCCTCAGAATGTCCCCACCAGTCATAAACCCACCACACCCCGTCGTGTGTCCCCAGCATTGCCCCGGAAGTGTGGTACACCTAGCAATTCTCTGGAGGAAGTGAATGCAGCTTGTCTCAAAAGGTGCTGGGATTCCAGGAAGTGAGATGAGGAAAAGAGCACTGAAAGAGCAGCCAAGGCCTCCTAGTTCCAGATCCGCAGGCCCTGAACAGCAAAAGCATAGCCAGGCACCTACCACCATGCCTGTGCGGAGCAGGAAGCAATGGACAGTCTGGGTCACGTCAGCGGCATGGATCTGGTTGTGGTAAGGGTTCTTATATTTCCCGTAGCCTGTCTCTAAGGCCTCCAGAAAACTCATCAGAAACACTGTGGGAATCTGCAGGAGGAATGGTGACATCACAGATCCACAGGAGTGATAACACAGGCAATCCCAGCATTCTTTACAAGGCAGTAAGGTGTGATGGTGCTCACCTGTAATCCCAGCAGCTGGCTGAGGCAAAAGGTTTGCAAGTTCCAGGCCAGAGTGGGCTATACAGGGAGATCCCCACCTCACTTCACCCACACGCCCTCCCCAAAAAGAACTGGGAGTGGCCCAAAGGACTAGCACGGGCTCTGCTAGTCCAACTGCTAGTTCAGATTCAGGCTCTGCCACCTGCAGCCTGTGTGACCTTGGATAATCCACATGTTTTCCTGTACCTTCCTAATTGCAAAATAAAGACACTACTAGCAACCTGGGATTTAATGAGGGAAAAAAATACAAGGCATTTAGTAAGCACTCTCTGAAGAGTATCTATAATTATTATTTCCATGGAGATTTCTAAGGAAAGAAAAGAAAGCCTCCCTCCTATCTACCAACCACCTGCACCACCTACAAATCTAATACCATGGAGCAGGGCTCAGAAACAAAGGAAGATTAAGATGAGCCTCATAACAGATATGGAGCACCTGTTCCTCTGAAAATCCCTCCCTGACCACCTCCACCCCACATACGCCAATGGGCAGCTCACTAGGCCCACAGCATTTACACACAAGTGCACATATCCCAAGAGCCAGGGCTCTAACCATCCACTCTCAACTCAGTCCCTGACTAGATATGCCCTTGGGATATCTCTGCCTCCTTCCAGAGGCTCAAGGCTCCTATAAGGCAAGGCTAATCTTTCCCTGAGACCAGGAAGGGATGCAGGTCCCAGGACTTAGGGAGGCTTCTGTAAAAGAGCTTCAGAGTGACAATGGACACAGAAGACACGCCACTAGTCAGACCCAAGCATCCCCCACCCTTACCCCTGGAGGGCTGTGCCCCAAATTCAGGGAATTTTAAAGGACTGTTTCCATGACAACTGCCCTTGCTTTTGCGTTGCCATGGTGTCCCTAGAGGGAAGGGAAGAATAGGGAGGGAACAGGAAGGGAAGAGACCATGGAGCTTGGGAAGGAAGCCTGACCAGGATGCAGTAGACACCCCTATCTCTTAACAGCTATGAAGCAGTCAGGCAGGATAGCTAAAGCCAGCCAACCCACCATACCTACCCCTAGGGCCCCCCAGACCTAACCCTTCCACGTAAGGAGGGAGTCCGGAAGAAGTTGGTGTCCGAAGTGCATCTGAGAACTACATATGGAAACTGGAGCTAGGAAAGGGAGCCTGCAATTCTTAGCCTGAGGAGACAGAGCTGGAATGGACAAGGAACGTTCGGGAGGGGCCAGGCCTCATGAAGCCCCAGAGGAAAACCCAGCTGAGCAGCTCAGTCAGAAGAGGAAGAGTCAAAGGTCAGGGATAGCCTGCATAGGCAATGTCCCCAGTGAAGTAAGAGAGGACCACTGGGAGGACACCCCCACCTTGACTACTTAGCCCACATCCTCCAAAAATCTGCTACTTCACCTTCAACATCTACTCCACCCCAGGTGCCACCCCATGCCTGGAGCCACTTGTCAACCCTTCACACTCCTCTTCCAGAGGTGAGTTCCAAAATGTTTGTCCCTGGTCCAATTCCCTCCCAGTGCTGTTCCCACCGGACAAAAGACCCGGAGGAGACTTCTATCCAGATTGTCTTCCTCTCTGTCAAGAACACAACCCTTCCCAGGTCTGCCCAGAGCTAGTCCACTCCAGACAATCCCCAGCACAGACCAGAGCTGGAGACAGAGTAGTCAGGTTTGCATTCTGGCCCCTCCATTCCCCCCAGCCCCCACCCTGGGAGAACAAATGGAGAGACTCTAATCCCAAAGGATGGCAACACTGGGCTCTAGACCTCCAGAGTCCATGGGGGGGAGGTGGGGGAAGGGGACAGGCCAGGAAGGAAAAGGAACAGTGTCCCAAGCTAACTACTTGCAGGCTGGTACCTCAGGAAGCAGTGAGCGAAGGGAGAAGTTAGATTACAGCAGTTTCAGGAGAGGCAGGAATGGGATGGGCAGGGTGTCATCCCTGACGCTGGGAGAGAGTGAGGAAGTCTACTCGTTGGGAATCTTTTAGAACAGTACAGAACGGAGTGGGGAGTCCTGCCTGGAGTAGAGGTAGAATGCTGCCAAACCTTGAAGCGGCTGATGAGGCTATGCCGAGTCAGCAACTCAAAAACAATGGTCCTCAGAGCGTGGTCATCAGCCGCCCGGTTCAAGGAGAAGACATCGAAGCACCAGACGTCCAGGTTCTGTGGAAAAGCAATGGACTAGGCAGGAAAGCTCCCCTCCAAATCTCCCTCGAGATGGCAAGATCAGTCGGACTTCTAGGTGTACTTCCCAGTGAGGCAAGAAAGCAAAGTGGTTACGTGGGTCTTTTTCAACCCAGGTGTCTCAGTACCAGAAAGACAAGAAGACAAGGGTTTGCCTCTTGGGTAAGCAAAAATTGTTCAGTAGAACATAGAAATAGTAGTTTAAAAAAAAAATCACACCACGAACAGAATATCTGTTAGTCCCAATGGTTATTTCAACCCCCAACCTTCTGCTCTTTCCCCAAAACCCAGGGGGTCACCTTGAGACAGTTGTGGACTGCAGTAGAATACGTGGGACCCACAGCGGTATACGTTCTCCGGAACATCCTGAGAAAGAACATGGAGAAATCAGGGACAGCCCAGGGAGGAGAAATTTGGCAACTGGGGCTGCGGGAATAAGTCTCAGGGTAGGTAGGGTCATGAAAGATCAGGCTGGATGGGACAGAGGGAACAATAGAGGCCGGGCAGGCTGAGAATGGGCAAACCTCACCGCTCCACGAAGATCCCAGCCTGCACAGCGTGCACAATGCTTCGGAACTTGGGTTTCTCTTCTGCCCTGCGACCTTTGGCTCGGGTCTGCTGGGTGAAGGTGGAGGCCAGCCAGTCCCGCACCTCTGAAGGCACAGCATCTGACCGAAGTTCCCGAAGCTCATCTTCAGTGTCCAAGATTTGCCTGAGGACCAGGAGGAAAGTCACAGCTCCGGACCCTGCACCCAGCCCACTTAGCGACTCTCCCCGGCCACCCTCCTCAACCTTTCCTTTCGTTTACTACAGCTCTCTGTGTCTATCTTCGTATGCCACGTCTCTAACAGTGAAACAACTCACTGTAGTTGTCGTAGGCAGCGAGACCACTATGGACATTACTTAGCAAAAGACGAACCACCACCTCCCAGGGATGCTCAGGGTAGCATAGTCCATCAGAAATAAATTTCGGGGGGAGGATGGGGAGGGGAACACCCATAGCGAAGAGGAGGGGGAGGGGCTAGGGGATGTTGGCCCGGGAACCAGGAAGGGGAATAACAATCGAAATGTAAATAAGAAATACTCAAGTTAATAAAGATGGAAAAAAAAAAAAAGAAAGAAATTTCAAGGTCCACATATGAAGTTTAAATTTTTCCTAGGTGTGGTGGTGGTGGAAGGGCCAGGGGTTCAAGGCAAGCATTAGCCACATAGCGAGTTCAAGGCCAACCTGGGTGACATGAAGCCATGCCTCAAACAAACAAAAACAACAACAAAGAAATTTAAACTATCCTAGTAGCTACATTAAAATGGTAAGAAGAAACTGCTAAGGGGCTTAAGAGATGGCTCTGTGGTTAGGAACACTTGCTACTTTTGCAAAGGACCAGGGTTCAGTTCCCAGAACCCACATCAGGCAGTTGTAAACTGCCTGTGACTCCAGTTCCAGAAGATCCCACACCCTCTCTGGCCACTATGCTGGTACCAGGCATGCATGTGGTGTCCATACATCCATGCAGGCCTTCACTTATACGAGTAAAATTAACATAAATAAGTCTTTTTAAAATAGAAGAAAAAGAATGTTTTAAACCAGCAGAATGTTTGATGACAAATTTTATTTACGCTAATCTGTCTAAAATATTATTCAAGAAAAAACTAAGCATATAATAAGTGAATGACATATTTTATGTTCTTTTTTCTATCTTTAAGAGCTAGCATATAATTTACAGACACATTTCAATTCATCCTTGTGTACTACAAGTACTCATTAGCCGAATAGAACCAGAGTCACCCCTCCTGGCCAACACAGGTATTCCATATGGGCGAGGTTAGAACTAGATGGCTCTAGGGTCCCTCGCCTACCTGAAGCCATCGCTGTTTTTACCTCTGTCTTTCCCAGTGCTGGGGATCAGGCCAGGGTGTCAGGAATGTGAAACAAACACGCCACTGCTGAGTTCCACCCCAGCTCTTTCCAGCTCTATCTGCCTCTTTATCTCTGCCCATCCTTTGTCTGTCCCTGTCACACAGCTCTGCCTCATTCCAGCTCTGGCCCCCTCACTCTCTGGAGCTCTGCCTATCTGACATCTTCCTTCTCCGTCCTTATGCCTCTCTCACCTTGTCTCATCAATGTAGACAGCTTCCAGCAGGGAAGCTGTGTATTCCAGGTTTTTCTTCAGTTCCTCGATGTTAACCTCCCCATTCTCCAACTGCTTCACCATGTAGCGCAGCCTGCAGGGTACAAGTACAGATGTCCCGCTTAGACACCATAGCCCATTCAGGGGGTTCCCCCGCTAGGGTGCACTTTGCAGAAACACCTTCAGTCTTCTGAGATGTTAATAGTTCTAACATTAATAACAGCAGCAGTCAGTGTTTTTCACGCCGGGCTGTGGCTTCTACCTATAAGTTAATATACCCTCCCCAGTTTTAGCCTCAGCAGGTAGCGGCCCCAGGAGGGATGTTTCTGAAGATGATTTGTTTCACAGTCTCAATACTTCCCTAGGAGAGATGGCTTTGGGATCAACACCAATCAAAACAGTCCCCAGGATCCTTCCATTATCTTGGTCAAGACAGGGAGGGGGAAACACATCCACAGCCCCTCAATTCTGGCAAGGGTGGCAAAGGCAAAGAACAAAGACCAATCTGAATGCTTTTGCCTGGCCTCACTCCACGCAGGCAGAGCTAATGGATTATGATTCCAGAATCCATCAACCAGGACAAAGCAAGTTAACCCCTGGCTGTCCAGACTCATGCCACAGATAGCCTCAGGCCCCATCTCTGACCCAGTCAAAGTTTTACCCTTGCAAAATGGTGGGGTGAAGCCAGGCTCTCACTCATCTGATGCCTTCCCCGAGGGGACAGTCCCTTCACACTTTTCGGCTTTGAATTCCGGGGGTCACTAATTAACTGAGAGGTTCTTGGAAATCTAGCAAAAGCAGCTCAGAGTTGCAAACGGCACTTTGGCTCTAGATGGTGATTTTGAAGAAAGCAACTCGCCACCCTCCCAATATCCACCCCTCTACTCTACACACAGGCTCTCCCATCCAGGTTGGGTAAGACGGTAGCTAGGACAATTTCCCACTGAAAGGGGTTTCAGCAATCCAAGGTCACCCTGTGAGTCAGGGAGGAGAAGAGAATGAGTCAGGGACCAGAGGCTGAAATTAGCATCAATTCCCAGGGATGCCGGGGAAGTGGGGAGGGAGAACAATGGCATTCCTGAACAGAATCAACTATAGAAACCTGGGGTCTAGGCAGCTTTGGAACAGGGGCTCAAAACAGCTAGCCCCAGGAAGAATCACCCTCCAAGTCTCACCTCAGAGCCCAGCGGTCCTAGCCCACATGTCTGAGAGTAAATAGGGCAGAAGGGAAAGGGGCCAGTCTGGGTGTGGGGAGCTGGAAGGAGGAGCCCTGTGCCTTCTGTCTTGCCCACCTCATTACCCACGCTGGTTCTGTGCAGAAACAGTTGTCTGACAAGGAGGGTAGGTTTAGGAAAGCTCAGAAGCTCAGTCCACTCCTGCTACACAAGGGAAAGAGAAACAGAAAAGGGACTAGATCTTGGAAGGCTTTCCCAGCCAAATAAACAAGAAAGGGCCACCAGCCAGGAGCTGCCAGAAAATCGCAGAACAAAAAGGTGCACTCTCTGGGCCCAGACAGGGCCTCCCTCTCTACTTAGTATTTGTAACTGGGGGGCTTTGGAATTGGCACACACACAAAACAGAAAGAAAGGCCTTTTCTACTGCCTGTGGTTCAGTTCTCCTCAAATTCCAACCCTTACCCTCATCTGCTATTCACTCAACCCGCTTTCAACCAAAAACCCTGTCCCCAGCATTCAGTGCCCACCACTACCTTTTCCAACCAACCTAAGGAAACACAAGGGCTGGCTCCCAAGTGAACAGCCACACCCACAGCTTCTCATTTGCATTAATTTGCATAACTGCTAACAATGCTGCTAGCTCTACGTTTGGAAAACATTTTCTCTTATTCTATCTCATTTTATCCTCACAATGGACCAATGAGGGAGAAAGGTGGGGAAAGGATTGCAAACCACATTTCCGATGCCTAGACCCAATTCCTTGACTTGGTTTACCACACTGTACAGTCTTAGAGGCTGAAATTCCAGGTTCAAAGCTCATTTCCTGAGGTACAGCCTTGGACAGGTCAGTAATTCTTAATCGGTATGTATTTAAAAATGTGACCTGGAGATAAAGTAAAAACAAAATGCAGCCAGGAAGGCTGGAGAGATGGTTCAGTGGATGAATGCTTGGCTACCCCTACAGAGGACCTGAGTTTAGTTCCTAGACCCCTGTTCCTCCAGCTCCAGAGGTCTTAACACCCTCAGTTGACCTCCACAGGCACCCACACACATTTGGTATACACGTGCCATGCATAAAATCATACACACATACACATAAAAGTAAAATATTTTTAAAGTGGTCTAAGCCAGGCAGAGGTAGTACTTCCTGAACCTCCTGCACTCAGGAGGCAGAATCAGATAGATCTCTGAGTTCAAGGCCAACCTGGTATACAAAGTGAGTTCCAGGACAGCCAGGGCTACACAGAGAAACCCTGTCTCAACACCCACTCCTAGATAGATATATAATAGATAGATACATAGATAGATAGTAGATAGATAGATACATAGATAGATAGATACATAGATACATAGATACATAGATAGATAGATACATAGATACAAGATACATAGATAGATAGATACATAGATAGATAGTAGATAGATAGATACATAGATGGATAGTAGATAGATACATAGATAGATAGATAGATACATAAATAGATACATAGATAGATAATAGATAGGTAGATAGATGATAGATAGATAGATAGATAGATAGATAGATAGATAGATAGATAGATAGATAGATGTGGTCTGGAGACAGCAGATACCAGCATCACCTTGGATCATAATTCTAAATTAGTAAATTCTAAACCTCACTGCATATTTATTTGCTAGACCAAAGGAAGGCATGCATTTTTAAGTTTTATTATGTGTGTGTGTGTGTGTGTGTGTGTGTGTGTGTGTGTGTGTGTGTGTAAGGCAGAGAGCAATTTGTGTGCTCTATTCTCTCCTTTGACCATCACAAGAGTGATGAGGATTGAACTCAGGTCATCAGGTTTGCTCCAGAAACTCTTTACTCCCTGAGCCATTTACCATTTCCTTGTCACTGGCTCCCATTCTGCCCCAACCGCAGTCCTTTAAATCCAGCAAGCACTTGCCTATTCAATCCCAGCTCAAGAGAAGAAATCCAGTTTAAATAGAGATGACAGAAAATGCTAGTGACTAGTGACTCTACAGTTTAAAACCTCATTTGAATTTCACACCTATCTTAGGAAATCAGGAAGTGCCTTTAGCCCAACATCACAGGACTTGTCAGTCTCAGGCTGGCAAGGCCCACAGCTCACACTAAAGTTAAGGGGACCTACCTAGGACCCTACACATTGGTGGTACCAGGACGGCTCAAGTCTGACAGTGTAATTAGCATGTTGAGAGACAAAGGACATTGCACCACAGCCTCAGCCAGTACCAGCTCTGTTCTCTGGACCTGTCAGTGAACTACAGGGCATGGCAATTATCAATGTGGTACAAACAGTGCTTGGTTTACCTTGGTCTCCAGACTCAGAGCGAGTTCACCAACTAGAGGAGATTTGGGAAGACTAATCAGGTGAAAGGCCATCTGCCAAAGCTTACAAAATGACAGTACCCAGCCAGGTTTCTGAAAGACTAATGGTGAGCTCTGGGACAGGAACGAAGCTGTAGGTTGACTTTAAACAGCCCATTCAAGTTCCACCTTCTTTGGCTGCTAGATCTCACCCAGGAGCTTCTGTGGAAGTCTGAACAAAACATGATCCAGACACCAGAAAGGCAGGGAGGGGTAGAAAGATTAAAGAGTAAATTTGATAAACAAGGAATTCAAGAAAAGGAGCTGGACTCGGGCAGCTGAGAGGATCCAGGTGCTGAACTGCACCCTCCTAAAGTCAAATAAACACGCACGCGCGTGCACACACACACACACACACACACACACACACACACACACCATAAGTTAGGCAGCAAGGCCTCTTTTATCTCAAAGTCCTTCAGAGAGAAGCCCCTGCTATGCCTTACTTGCTACAGAAAGTCCTTTTCTTCATCGACAACAAACACTTCTAGTCCAGTCCTCTGTTCAGACCTCAGAGAACCTGACCCACGAAAAGCCTCTTTCCTTGAGAACAAGAGGTTCAACACTGTCCAGCCCTTATCAAACCTCCAGGAAAACTGAAGTTTCCCAGAATTCCTTCCACTCCCAGCCATACCCATTTCACCGTCACTTTCTTCCTCCTTCACTTTTAGTTCCCTCTGATCTTGACCCTGGCAGGCCCGTGTCCCCTAACTCTAGTGGGAAGAAAGACTCTGAAAATGATAACCCTAACACAGAGAAGACTGCAGCCCCTACCAGCTCATTTCTACAGATCACAATGTGACTGGCCATCTGGGGATTTCCAAAGCCGTCTGCCACTACTTCCAGTACCAAGACTGCCACAAAGATCTCTGTAGACGGGGGCTTAGAAAAAGACTGCCTCAACCCAGAAGAGAAAAAAAAATGATAAACAAAGGGTTGGGGCATAGAAGCTCAGTGGTGAAGCCCTTACCTAACATGCACAAGGCCCTGTGCTCCCCCTCCAGTACTGGGGGCAAAAAAAAAAAAAAAGGTCTTGGCATTCATACCTGTAACCTCAGCACTTGGGAAGCAGAAACAGGAAGAATGCCATGAGTTCAAGGTCAACCTGGCCTACAGAGTGAGGAGAGAGAGAAGAGACATGAGGGCTGGGGGCTGGAGGTACAGGCATAAAAGATCTTAAGGATGCTAGGGGTCAGGAAGAACAGAGAGGAACCCTCTGAAAATACCTGTCATAGTCAAGTAGAAATAGCAAAGAGATATGGAAATAGGAGACATGATAAATAACAGAGAAATAGAAATATGTGAGTTTATAAGCAACCTGTTCTCACTCCTGTGCCCCTCCTCCTAGCCTTCCTTCCTGGCCTCCCCTCTCCTCCTGGCCCCTCTTCTTTCCCATCTTCTGTCTTTTACTCCCCTCTCCTGCCCCTTTCTCCTCTCCTCTCCCTGGAACCTACCTGAGGATGGGGCCCTGGAGGTGGCTCCTCTGGACAGGAACAGGGTTTGCCATGGAAGTCAAAGTTCCCTACTTCAAAGTATCAAAAGACTGACCCCAGGGCACAGGGGCCCCTACTGGGGAACAACTCCCTCTTGAACCCGGGACTTCCTCTTCCAGGTCCCAGCAGAACTGAGAAACTGACCAGAGAGCACTTTGTGAACAGGGAACGGAAAGGGCCTGGCTAGAGGGGTGATGAGACAGAGACCTAGCCCACAGGAACTGGGTGAGAGGCCTCGGGAAAAGTTTCACGTCTGAATCAGACTGAAAACAAGAATCTGCTGTCAGAAGAGTCCCAGAAAGGCCAGAAATAGCACAGGCCAGCCCCTTGCTCTAAGGAGGTGGGGCTCCTCTTTGGGAAAAAGGGATTAGCAAGCAATGTCCGGAGGCAGGGACAGGGAACCATCCTGAATTTGTCACAGAGAAGTCTATGGTAGGAGTGGAAGGGACCCAGCCAGAAACCAGAGAGGCTAAGCAGCGATCCAGCTCCTGCAAATTCGGGCTTCTTCTAGAACCGTCCAGGATCCTTAGTGCACCTGAGAGAATGCTCAAGGCAGGAGGGCCCCACAAAATTACTTGCACTTGGGAAGGGGCTTGCAGAGGTTAGAAGCCAGAGAAGGCTCACAGGCAGAGAGAAGTGCATCCCACTCCATCGTGAGTGAAAAGTCACGTGGGAACTTGTTTGAACAAAGAGAATGGAGGGAGTGGGCAGGGACTGGCAGAAAACAACAACAACAACAACAACAACAACAACAAAAAACAAAGACAAAAACAAAAACAAAACAAAAACAAAAACAAAACACGAGGCTGGCCAAATTACTCCTAGCCCTGATCTTCTCATCTTACATACGGAAACTGGGGGACAACCGTAATTTAACCAGAGCGAGGTTAATACTGCTCAGAAGTGGAGGAGAGATGACTGACCATCCATGGAGGGGGTAAATAAGGCTCCCAGGAGACCTTGAGGACCAAGATTCCTCTTTCCCCTCCTGACACCAGGCAGGAAAGAGCCTGGCCTCTTCATCCCAAGTGGACTATGCACACAGCCCCAACAGCTTCCCGATTGGCTGCAAGATGACATCACCGATACAAGCTCATTGGGGCTATGATTGGTCCCCTGGCGCTGGGGCGGAGCTAAGGAGGAGGTAGGAGGGTTGAAGCAAAAAGTATCCTCAAATCTAGGGTCGTTCAATAGGCGAAGAGTGAAAGAAAGGGCTCACAGGGACTAGTGAGGGGGGGCGGGGACACGGTGGGGGGAGGGGACACACGGGTAGGGGGACGGGGACAGGAGTTTGGGTTTTATGACGGGGTATTTTCCCTCCTTCCCTACCACTCAAGCAGAGAAATAAAAAAAAAAAATTGCCACTGTGCCAAGGCCTTAAAGGAGTATAAACAAACGAAGTTTAGCGACCTGCTGTTTCTCAGCGGCTCTAAGCGGTGGGGCAAGTGGAAGTGGACGGCAGACGAATGGCAGAGTTGCTCTCTAGAGGACTGGTGGCTAAGAAGGGGGAGGCAAGTGGTCTGACCACTCCCTGTGTCCTACTGCTGTCACTCTCCCAACCATGGTCACCAGCTGCTTAGTGCTCTCAGAAAGAAAGGATTAGCCCCAGCATCAGAGTCTCAGGCCAAGCCATTTGGCTTGTTTTCCCGGGCCCGACTGCGAAGGATGGGTGAGAGAGGAGCAGGTGACAGCCAGCTGCACTCAGCCCCAAACAGTAGCATCCTCCAAGCTGTGCTTGCTCTCCTGCCTGCAGCCCTGCTCGGCGAATCTCAACTTTTCCCACTGAGAGGTAGACATTAATTTAAACTGGAAGTCCTTGAAGAGGCTATCTTGTCACCTTCTGCTCTCTTGCTCAACAGCAGCAAAGATATCTGGACAAATGACTGCTCGCCCCATACTGTATGCTGTGTCACCTATTCTAGCCTATGATTATAGACAGTTCTTAGTAAGGAGGGATTTAGAGACAAGTATCATCCCTTTCCTGGGATGGGAGGATTCATACATTCATCCACACCCTGAACTGAATCGTGAATCCATACACTTACCGCTAACTGAGCTAAGTCATCTAGCTATGAGGACGGACAGAGATAGGAAGACCCCACAGGAAGTCCAGTGTCAATGTCCCCTATGCTTTCATATATTTTATTAATGTTTACATTAATATAAAAAGTTACAGGTTTCACTATGGCACTTCCAAATGCGGGTGCCTCTCTGCCTTGTTTCTGTTTGGTTTGGCTGGTTTGGGTTTGTTGTTGTTGTTATTGTTGTCGTTAATGCTGTTGAGGTTTTCTTTCGCTGCTGCTGCTGTTGTTTGATTGTTTGTTTGTGACAGGGTCTCTCTCTCTATAGCCCTGGAACTCATGATGGCTGGCCTCAAACTCACAAACTCCTTTGCCTTCCAAGTGCTGGGATTAAACATGTGCTACCTGTTTATGCTTCCTGCTGGCTTTATGCTCTGTTCTTTTTTGCCTCTCTCCTCCACTGCTCTCTCCCACCCTTCCTGACCCTTCTTGCTATGCCCTCTTCCCCTCCAAATTCCTTCCCCATTTGTTTTCATGTCCCCCGCATTCCATTGCTCTCTTCCACTCCCCTCCTTTATGGTCTCTTCCTCCCCTCTTACAATGCCCACTTGTATTTTCATTACCCCTTGAATTTAGAGGTAGAAAAAGCCCAAGCACAGGGCCTCCTTGTCCTGCCCACACCTAGCTTTCTCCCCCATGTAACAAGTCCTAATTATTGACATAGAGGACAAAGTTGGTTCTGGTCAGATAAAAGGAGAGGAGTAGGGACAGGGTAGTGCTGGGGAAGAGATTATCTACCTAATTTCAAGGCTCCAAAAATCTCAGGAACTGGAAACAAATAAACCAGGATGTCAGCTAAGTCTCATCTTAAAATGACCTGATCAAAACTCAGGAGAATTTGCCTTGATTTTGCTGACTGTGTAGGACCATGGAAAAATCTCTTTAACTTCTAGTCTCCATGTAAATCTGGTAAATAACACACACTTCCCAGACGTCTAGCAAGGACCTGATGAGATAGTTATGAGAGCACTTTGGGAACTATACAGTGGTAAATCTGTGCAGAAGATTATTGCGTTAGTCCAATCCTTTAGTTAGCTTTCAAATATTCATCGAGAAACTTCCATAAACAAAGTCCCAGATGCCCACTAGTGCTCAGGACCCAATTTTCTTATGCAGTCCTCAAATGGAACCTGAGCTATGCATGGAAAACCTCTAGTCTCTCTGAGTGTTTAGGGCTTTTCTCTCTCCTCTGTAGTCCACAATGCAGCAGAAGCAGGGGCAGGGACCATGCAGAGCATGGGGCTGCAGAATCCAAGAGCAACCAGAACTTTGCCACACCTTCCCCTCGATCCCTGGTTCCCATTGCTGTCTGAGCAGCCCTAGTTCTGGCAGCTGGCTGGGCAGAGTGGCGGGGGTGGCTCCAGAGATAAAAATAGCCCCCCTAGTGGCAGAATTCATGTGCCATTCTGGAAGACGGCAACCCTCGGGTTGATATAGTAGTCATGGCAGCCACAGGAGATCTCTAGGCACTGGACAGAGAAGGGGGTGGAGAAGATGTACTGTCAATACTTGCCCCTCCTGGTAGACGGTACTGTTGCTGAGGTAGACAGAGCCTAAAAGAGCAAGTGGAGATGATATAAAAGTGTAGAAGGTCCTGGAAGGCAAACAGGGAAAGAAAGACATTTGGGAGGTGTTACAGAAATGGCCAGAAAAATGCTGAGGCCAGAATGATGAGGTCTGCTTCTACCTTGCCAATTCCCCAATCTCCTAACTAGAAGCCATTTCTAACAGTTGTTCCTAGCAACAGCCCAGCACAGCATAGACTATGCTGTAGAAAGAAACGAGTTAAGCAGTTCCAGCCTTGGGTTAGACTAATATGAACCTAGGTGTCCCAGTGCCTTTGGGAAAGTTTGGCAATAACTCAAGGTGAAGAAAGAGAGAGGAGGTGCCCAGGTGTCATCCGAAAGAACGCTTCTCCAGCTCTCATGCTCACTGACCCCTCTCCTTGCACTGTGGGGTTCTGCTTACTGACTACCTCCACAAACAACCCTACTAGTCCTCTAGACCATATCCCAACAGATGTCTCCAGCAGATGTTCTGCTTCTAGGGGACTGACCAGATGCTTAAAGCAATCTAAAAATGGGTAAGAGCTGGAAGTTTAGCAAGAATGACTGCAGGTGTGTGGAGCAGCAAAAAGCTGGGTCAGCAGGACTGAAAATTGGTCCCGGGACTTTCCCCGTCCTATCAACTAGCTCTAGGCATCAGTTGCTTCCTCAGGAACCCATGTAGCTTTTGAATCCCTGGCCTGGCATTGCAGGCAATAGAGAGCAGGGTGTCTTGGCCTTGATTCCCAGGTTCTAGAGTTCTTCCTTTCTGACTAATTTACTGTTTCCCCCAATTCAGCATTTACCAGATCTTAAAGGAAGACGGCAGCTTCCTTTTTGTTTTTTCTAACCTCTGTGAATTTCCCAAAAAGTTCTCCTACATATCTACCCTCAATCCATTCTGCAGCAATCAAAACAACAGCCAACTTTGTTGACATTTCAAAGGCAGGCAGAGGACATGTTATACATCTTCCAGGTTGGAATTCCTAAAGCTCCAGCTTGGTGCAGATGCTCCAAGCTCTGAAACTTGGCAAGTGTTGCTCACTCAGCCCGGGCTGAAGGGAGTTTCCAAACAAGGTGGACATAGAGAACAGAACTAGGGAGGAGATGCCAGGGTTGGATGACTGATATAAAAAAAAAGGGGGGGGAGTGGGAAACTGAGAGTGTAGAGGAAGGGCAAACCTCATGCCATCTGTGAAAGGTTCCCCAGGCCCCAGACCCAGAAGCCCCACTCCTTCCCCAGACTAAACAATGCCAATACCAGCAGGCAGCCTCAGGGCTCACTGCAGTCACTGTAATTATTTGAAAATCTGACTTCTCATTGCAGTTGCGCATTCAACTGACCTGAGAACCCAGCTCAGCCAAAAGCAACCCTAAATATTCTGGACTCTTCTCCCAGCATCTCTGGATACTTCTTGGCCTTCCTCTCTGGAAAAACTCCGTCAGTGCCCCATCTTGGGATTGCTAAAGTCCCACATGCTGAAGCAGAACTTAACCTGATGTTTTCTTCCCAACCAGGAATAAGAACCACAGTTAGAGCATGAGCTGGTGGGGGGTTGCAGAATCTACTGCAACGACAGAGGGAGGGTGGCTAACAAACACCACTAGGGAAGGCCTGCAATGAAAGCTTAACAACCACTTTTCTTCTTACCACAACACAGGACCTCTTCCCCCTATCCATCCCATCTCAACTCCTCTCAGAACTTTCTCCCAGCTCTCGTGGACCAGCTGTCTTCCCTCCTTAGGAGACAATCATTCTATCTAACAACTTCCAACCTTCCCAGTGTCTCACCTCTACCCCACCTGCTGCCCTCATTTTATGCCTCTTTCTCTGAAGCTGTCCTGAAGAGACTTGGAAAATAGCTACTCAACTTCCATACCTGAGAAAAACAGCCCCTTGAGATTTAAAGGCAATTACTTGGCTTCTTCCCTGGAGGAGCTGAAAGGATGAGGTCGCTGATCAAGCAAAAGAGAGGCCCTGCAGAAAGCAGGAGTTGAGGCTGGACTCTGAAGAAGGCCCCAAAGGGTGTCTTGCAGCCAGCTTACCCCACTGTCACCACAGCAACACCTAGATGATGGACGCCTCCCCAGAGTTTCCCTGGCTCCCAGCCAGGAATGAGGATGAGTAGGAGGCTGAAAGCATGAGAGGGTAAGGGAAGACAAAAGGGGCAGAGAAGGCAAGTGGGATACAGAAAAGGAAGAAAAAAATAGTATAGGAAAGAAGGGAAATCCAAGAAAGATGGTGGCAAGGAGAGGAAGGAGGAAGATGGTGTGGAAAGAGTCAAAGAGAAAGAAGGGAGAGGACAGAGGCCTTAGAGACTCCCTTGACCATTCCTTTGCTGACTCAAAGACAGGCAAAACCTCTTGTCAGGGTTTGGTACAGACTGGCTGGCTGACTGGCTGACTGACTGACTGGCTGACTGGCTGGCTGGTTGGCTGACTGACTGGCTGACTGGCTGACTGACTGACTGGTTGGCTGGCTGGCTGCTAGCTAGTTGGTCTTTTGATTTTAGAGACAGAACCTCATGTACCCCAAATTGGCCTTAAGTTCTCCCAAGTGCTTAGACTGTGGGTATGCACTACCACACCTGATTTCAAGGTTTTCTTTTCCTCCATTCTAGTCTGAGAGGGAATTAAAGGGCAAAGATCTAAAGAGGTCCGGGCTTTTCTCTAACTGATTCTACCTGGCCTTCCAGGCCTATTGCATAGCCAACCTCTTAACCTTCTTCTCAGCAAAAATTGACAAGTGCAACCTCATGTAGAACCACCTGGCCTCCCCAGACTGCTTCCCGGGCTCTTGGGCAAGCATAATGGTATTGGGGTTCTAAAGGACTTATAGAGTCCTCACAAAATAAAAGGTAGATGAAATACAAGATTAGAGATAAAAAGACATGGGGTAGAAGAGGGAGACTATAAAAACTAGGGGAGAAGAATCCCCTGGAGCAAAGATGAGAACGAAGGAAGAAAGCTGACCCAGGAGTGAGAGCAAACCTCCCTCCCCCATTCTCCACAGGTCTAGGTAGGGGAGGGATGTGATCAACCCGATGATATTACTGCAAGTCAAGTATTTAGGATGAATGTAAGCGGGGGAGAGGTTGCTTCCCGTGCTGACCTTTGCTCTGAACTACGATTGCTCCACCTTTGTCCAGTTCAGCAATCAGGACGAGGTAACAAAGACTCCTGTTCTCCTTTCACAGGAGCCCACACCCTTCAGTGTATCCTCCTTCCAGCCGCATTAGCCTCTCATTCACTGAGCTCAGACGCATGCCCTCACCCCTCCCATGGAATCATCAGCAAGACTCTACCGAATCGTGCCCCAGTTAACTTGGTAATTCACGTTCCTGCCTCCTGAATCTTCATCTTTTTCTTCCATCCAGTCACCAGTCCCCCATTCATTCCTTCACAAAGCAAGCTCCCCCATGCTGAAAGATCTCAGGATTTTATCATTTAAAGTCACCTCCATGTGGATAATATCAGAAACCAGAGACTGAGAGTTCACAGTCACATAGCACAGGAATTTGAGCCTAAACTCATCTCCTGATATTTTCCCTCTCCAACTTCCACATACCTGTTCTGACCAGACACGTGGGAAGCTCTTTCTCTTATCTGAACTTAAGTTGGCCTGTCTCTGGGCCTCTCCCCATCTTACTGCAGAATTCCCCCTCCCTCTACATCCCAGATGCCACTCAGTCCTCATTCACACAGCACTGTGAAGGAAGTAGAGATGAGAAATGTCTGGTGAGAAAGGGGTATAAAGACCAAGGAGGAGAGATTCCCTGGGTGACAACTAAAAATAAGGGAGAGAGGGCTTGTTCAGGGAAGACAGAAAAACAAAAACAAAAACAAAAACCTCCCTCTGAGGTCTAAGAGGCCTGGTGCTCCTTTTTCTCCAGAGGTGGAAGGAGCCACAGTTCATCCTGCAATCTTCACAGCAGCTCTGCAGCCATTTGCAGAGAATGGGTGAATGACAGCAAGATTTGCAATACCAGTAAGAGCCACATAAGATCCACTGGATGGGGCAAATACAACATGAGAACCAGTGGCAGAATCAATCAATGAGAATCTGGATTCCTCAGCTTCCTCCTGCTGTCCTCTGGATCTCCCTCGGAATTGCCAAAATACTTGAATGTGTCACAAATACAACAAAAGATCACATATACATCATATCCCATTACCAACACGCTCGTTCACATACACTTATACGTCATCACATTGTTGCCTAAAACCACACGAGGCATTCAGGTAAGAGCAAACCTTCCCAGAATATTAACTGCCAAACACCACACCATTCCTAGCCATAAAAAAAAAAAAGAGACATCATCATGGAGCTGTGCTTCCAGCATGCGTCACCCTCCACCAGACTTATAGATATACATGTCTCACTCTCACAATTTCAGTCTCTTGTATACACGAAACACAGCCTTTATATCCCCTTAACTCATTCAGCTCCTGGCTCCGATCTGAGGTCCCACCCCCGAAAAACCAGCAACCACACCATCTCCCTTTCTTCTACCTCCATTTCCTGCTCGCCCCTCCCTCCTGTGTGGAGGTAAACACGCACCCCAGAGTCAGAGACAGAACTGGATTCCATGACTTCACACACACATAACTAATTCATTTCTCTCTTCATTCCCTTATAATAGTATTTCTTGAGAGCCTCTGTTTTTCAAGGTGCCACCTGAGACTCAGATGAAACAAAGATAAGCAAAAATCACTTCAAACACGTCCTTGTTCTAGACTCAGCTGCTATGACCTTGAACCTCCAGGGTCCTGAGAATGAAGCAGGGGAAAGACAAGAAAAGAAGATTGTGCCCACACCGTCGCACACACACAGAAGGAATTTTTATCTGTAAAATGTAAAATTCTGAAACTAGGGCAGAGGTGAGAGTGATGCTTGTATGCCCTGGGAGACAGAACTCACATCTGTGTTTTCATTTGTGCATGACCCCCAAAAGAAAGACTTGGGCAGAAACACTGAGTGGCAGAATTTTACCTCTTATAAGTATAGCGAGATGAGAAAAGGTGTGCCTCCCCAACTCTCCACGAGGACAGACACTTCACCCAGCAGTAAAAGCCCAATAGCTAGTATTCTACCTGCCCTGAGCAGACACACTGTTCTTGAATAGATGGATGGATGGATGGATGGATGGATGGATGGATGGATGGATGGATGAATGAGCAAAGGCAGAAAACCAATCAGGGTTTTTCTTGATTCAGAACAGACCCTGAAAATTCATTCTGCATCTAGTTCTAGTATCTTTCCCCACAGTCCCCAATGCCCTCCGGTCTTAGATAAGGGTGGACAGCCAGGTCGAATTATTCTTACTCAGCTGGAGATGTTGAGATCCACATGACCAGCCCCTCATTTTCAGACTGCATTTCTCAGCCTTATTTGATGAATCTCCTGAGTTAGAAAATTTTTCCTTCTAGCCAGAAGTAAAATCCCACTGTTGGAGACTTCCCTAACTCATATACCCCCAGATTCTTTCTTAGTTGACCCTCAACAGAGTCCTAGTATGAGGAATGGGATTCCTGGATGTTCTTTTCAACAAGAAACTACCCTGAACAATTGGATTAGTAGAGGTTTTGTGTCCAGAGGCAAAAGCACCCCAAGAGTCTGTATTCCTAGATTAGACATTTAAAGGGGGTTGGGGGTAGGATGTGTTGTGTTTGGGAACCAAGATACAAACAGAAAGATTCAGATGTGTAGAAATCCCATCTGTCTCCATTTCCCTTCAGTGCCCAGACCTGAGACAGTCATGTCTACCTCCCTGTTCCCAGACTAAGTAACCTCGTTTACCCTCATCCATGAGAGAGAAGGAAGGCTCCATTTCCATTTTAGGGAATTCCTCCTTTCTCACCTCTTTAGAAACAATGACTAGAGGGCTGGGAAACTCCTCCCACCTAGAAAGAAAGAAAAAAAGCCAGAAATCCTTCTATGGGTTGTCAAAGCCTTCTCAATCGTCAAACAAAGCAAATCCAAAAAGCCATCAGCCTAGCTGGGCTCTACCTTTAAATCTTTCTCCTCCTTGAGAAAATGAGACTGAAAATTCACTCCCAGGGATGAATAATCAGCTAGCTGGTATTCCTTAGGACCAGCTTGCTGAAGTGAGATAGACCAACGTTATCTAACCAGTGAGGTCACTGATCCTTGCCCACCATGTAATGCCTTCTCAACCAAGGCACTATGGAAACCTCCATTGCTTTCTCTCTCCAGAGTTCGGCACCACTTCTGGGGTTCTCTTTTCTCACATCAAAGAGAGAAACAGCCATTAATTTTCAGGAAAGATTTCTTATTTTTGTTTGGCTAGAAAAGTGTGGAAGGTGATGAAGATGGGGAAACCCATTCTACTACATGGCCCTGCTACTAGAATAAGAGCCAAGGAATGTACGATCACCCATTAGTGCTGTCATGAGGCGCTGGGATTCTGTCTGACGCCCCTGACTTCTCATCTTTCTTCTCAGCCACTTCCTCACCTGACACTCTCCCCCCCCAGCTTAGTTACCATTGGCAGAGCACCCTTTTCTATCAAGACCCACTCAACGAAAATCAATTCAATCCGGTTTTCCATTTCTTCATCCTAGAACTCATTCCAAAGCTGCGCTTCACAGAATCCAGCAAATTGCATTGGCCAGAGGCAGCAAAGGCAGGGGACAAAGGAGCACGTTTGGATTCCAAGCCTTGTTGCCCACTGTGCCTCCTTCTCCCTAAGGCCTCTGTAAGCAGCAAAAACATAAATCAGACTCACCTGCCTGATACAAAGTCATCAGCTTGTCACCGTTGGTAAAATATTTAAAGAGCAAGACAGACGTGGGCATCTGTCCACTTCCTACCTCCATTCCTCCCTTTGTCAGAACCCAGAAAGAAAAGGCTCTGAGCTTGCTGCTGAGGGGACTGGAGAACAGGTTTTGGGGATGGTTACCACCTTGTCTCCTATCCATCCCCTTTCCTAGAGCTGCAGGGAATCTCTTAGGGAGATCGTCTCCTCTGATTAAGAATCAACAGACTGTAGAGATTACCCAATGGCAACTGCCTGGGAGATAAACATGGTGCATGATCCAATCCTGTTCTGCTTTGAGGGGCAGGAAGAAAACTTCCTTTTCTCCCTCAGAATGCTTCACCGTACACCTGAGTCCATCCTCTCCTCTTTTATTCATCTCCATGCACTGGAGTCTCACAATAAGGAATGAAGCTTACATGTGCTTGGCGATCCTGAGAGATCCTATATAAATAAAAAGGCTTTGATTAAGCCAATTATGTTTTTCCTGTCAATCAATCAATCTTCTTCACTATTATCCCCTCCCCTAGCTCCCAGGTGAGGGTTCCACCCACTCCTCCAGACCATTGAATATGCAATTTCCAGACACCAAAGCAGATGATCTTCTTAAGTGCAGGGCACCCTCATCCTGCTCCCTGTGGAATGAAGGAGGAAAAACTACCAATCCCAAAGAAAATACATAGAACCCACAGGTTGGCACAAGTATCTTTTTGCACTAGATCTGCGTCGGTGTGCAAGCACTCTTCACACCTCTGTGACCCATGAACGCTCGTGCACACGGCATGTGATGGGTCTCACATCTGCACAACCCTGCACATGGATATGTGTGAGTCAGCCTGGCACCTCCTGAATGCTGCCTGTCTGCAGCCCTGTCACAGCGCACATACATACAGTGTGCTGCTTCTTCCCGCGGCTGCGTGTGTCAGCCTGTCACCCAAAGGGCCACAAACACAAGCACAAGCTTTGCAACTCCTAAACCGGCTCTATCCAACAGGCTTGTTCTGCAGATGCCCCACACATGTGACCTGGACAAGGATGTCAGGGCCATGTTTCCTCGCACCTGCCAACATGTGTGCCCCAAAGAATCTACCTGCCTGGCTCCAATTGCAGCACCACATACACGCAGAAAGAGAGTTCAGGCTCCCCCCTCTCCACATTCCCCCCGCCAGAGACTCACAGAGACCGTAGCTTAATCCACATCTTCTTGCTGGGGGCTGACTTCAGCTCCAGGGGTGACGGGCAATCCGACTCCAGCATCTCTGGAGGACTGCGGGGGGACAGCTCCATGCTCAGCCACCGTCTAGGGAACAGAAGGAGAAGACAGCCGCTCTGCTCAGCTTTGCCCCCTTATCCAGAGACCCTCGCCCCTCATCCTAGACCCTTCCCACCTGCGGCTGGCGTGGAGTAGCCAGGCCGGTGTGTCTGGGATCGGCCCAAGCTAGCAGGGCTGCAGTTCCTGCGGCTGCTTCTCTCACGCTACTCGGCCGAGCTCTGGGCTCCAGCTTCCAGTTCTCCGCGCCGCCGCCGCCGCCGCCGCCGCCGCCGCCGCCGCCGCCGCTACCTCCGCCACCGCCGCCGAGCGCTGCCACAGCCGCCTCCTCGCCTCCCTCCTCCTCCGCCGGCCAGGGCCCCCTCCCTCCGCTCCCCTCCCCGCTCCTCGACCCGCCCGCCCGCCGGTCTACCGCGCAGTGCAGCCACTCCTCCCCCTCCCCTAGGAGCGCAGGGGAGCCTAGGGGGTGCACACACTCAGGAGCGCCCAAGGGCGAGCGCGCGCACAGGCGCCCGGCACGAGTGGCTGCTGCGTGTGCCCTTGCGCGCGGGGGGCGGGGAGGGGGTAGTGCGTGTTGACAGCGAGCGCGGGCGGCCCACAGGACTTCGTGTGGATGGTGGGGTGGTTCCCCCTGGGTGTGTTCAGAGTTTCTGTGAATGTGCGCATGTGGTCCCAATATTTCACGCGTGGCTAGTCGCCCGCATATCCTCGGTGGTCCTTCTTTCTCCCTGGAGTACCAGGCCGTGGGTGGAGTGAAGCCACAAGCCTCAGAACCTAGCCAGGCCAACCCCCACACGCCGAGCTCCTGTCTTTGAAAGGAAAAGTTCTGGTGGCTCTGAGCGATGCCCCCACAACCGGGTCTTCCGGACCTGCCTCTGTCGGCTGCCTCTGTCTCCCGCCTCACAGTGCCTCCTGCCACTCTCCCGGAGGGAATTTTTTAAAGCTTTGCAGAGCAAGCAGCCCCCATGCCTGCCTTAACTACCCAGTAACTGCACACAGCCAGGAAAGCAAGCCTGATAGCTGGCCTGGCCTGCAGGCCTGCAGCCGTTCCGGCTCACTTCATTTTATTCTGCCTTCAGAGAAAGAAATGTAAGGGCTAAAGGCCCAGTGTAGGACAGCCTCTCTGCTGAATAAACGTTTATGAAACAAAAGGGTGGAATTTGAACTCAAGACTGTGTGACAGGATAAAACCTTTCATCCAGCTCCGTCCCACTACGGGAACCGCTTCTGTTTCTCTGTTCTCTAAATGTACACCTACTTTGGCAATGTAGAGACTCTCATACAATCTGCAAATAGAAACAGGTTCACTGACTGTTGGTTTTCTAACAAGCCACTAATCCAGGGCTCCAGAATGTGAATTTTCTCTGGGGTTTGAAAGGAGGGGTGAATGGGGAGGAGACATATATTCTAAACTATGGAGGGGAGGCTCCTCTTTTCTCAGGCAAAGGAGGAGAAAGGAACAGAGGGGAAGTGCTAGACTCCCATTGTGAAAAAACTGCAAGGAGAAGCAGCCACCAGGAAGCACAGAGGCAGGAGGCTACAACAGAGTTGAAGATAGAGTGACAAGAATCCTGGGGCCTCAACTTCTGTCAATCTAACTCCAACAAACAGCACTGTTCCCTCCTCTCCAGGGAAGCAGTCACAGACCAGAGACCTCAGCATCTGAGACCCTATCACTCTTGCACAATGTAGTTTACAAAATTTGTGAGCCAGCTCCCCTACCAACTGAAGAAGGGATTGGCTGGAAACTACACAAGAATTAATTGTGAGTTAGGATTAAGTTAAAATGCTCTAACTCAAAAATTTCATTAGAACTAGGAGTTTCGCGATATAGTCAGGCTGTTCAACTAGAGTCAAAAGGCAAGAAGGGTTCCAGGGTGTGCTTTCAACGTTTCTCATCAACACAATGGCATGCCCAGCCCTCCTAGGCTCCCAACTCCTGACCCTTTTAAGAAAGAGGTCATTTATACAATCTATCCACCTCCCTTTCTGTTTAACAAGAAAAGTGTGCCCAGAAGAAATAACGACAGTCCCACAGAGATAGCCTGTAAGTCGGGGCCTTTTCCACTCGTTGGCTTTCACTTTCTTTAGTCACATGTTCTGGTATTCGACTTCACCCTCCCCCCTCTAGTTGAAGGGCAATCACATTTCAGCTTTATGAACTTCTAAAGAGACCAGAATATGATTGTGCTTTGTCCCATTTGAGGAGTCAAAAACAGCTATTCTTCTCTCTCTGTCTTTTCCAACTCCCCTCCCTTCCCATACCTTTCCTCTGCTCTTTCTCCCCAGCCTCATCGCCCTCCTTCCTGTTCAGCTTCTGCTGAACTTCCCTGCCCTTACCCCTCGGAAAGTCTGCCTCCTCACACACCTTGCCCCACAATCCCTTCCAACAAGCTCAGAGTTTGATAAAGACCAAAAGTGATGCTTTGGCAGCAGGTGACGGATGGATGTGATCTGCCTCCTACAGGAATGCTATTTAAAGGGACAGCCCCACAATCCTCTCTCTCCAAAGTGACAAGAGAAAAGCCTGCTCTTCAGTCTCCACCATGCTGCAAACTCAGCTCAAGTTAACTTCTGACTTCCCCAATCTGCAACCTGGCCTGCAGCTCTCGCTTCCTATTCAGGTGGGAGGGAGAACACTTGACAATTCACTGAGGTGTGGGGGCTGAGGGGGGGACTCATCTTTACCTCCTCTGATGACAGGTACTTGGGAGAGGCAAGAGGCCTTGTGGGGAGGAGGGCTGGGAGAACATTCTTCCCTCAACAACGTGAGCACATTTCAGCCATGTGCCAGCCTCCTTACAAAGTCGAACTTTGTGAAGGAAGAACTGGTCCAGGTAGCAGGGTCTTAGATTAGGAAAGTTGGTCCTTCGCTGGGACCACCCTTGCTTCAGGATCTAGTGCTCAGGCCACATTTGTTTCCTTCTTGAAAAATGTCAGAGGGAACCCCCTACTTTCCTTGTCTAGACCTCAGGATGCACCTCTTTGCCTGCTTCCTGGATAGAACAGCATAGTAGAAGAGGCAGCAACCCTGCTGCCCAAACCAAAGACAGCACCTCAGCAAGCATCTCCCCCCAGGCCTGGCAAGGAGAATAATTCCATCTTTACTCCTGCAAGGAAGCTAATGGGGACTTAATGAAAACACTACACTAATGAAAATACCAAGGCTAGAACCAACTCTCTCTGCAAGTCAGAGCAATTGGGGTCAGCATCACTCCTCAGTTCTTTGGGGGTCTAAGTTAAACAAATTGAGGGATCTCAGAGCAAAAACAGTCCATGGTTGATTGTGTCGTAGGCAGTAAGAAGTCAGAGATCCTCCTCATTGAGGAAGCAAGTACCTGAAACGCTGACGCCTCCTGTTTTTTCCTGCATCCCTTCACTTCTGGTCATTCACCTTTCATTCCTGCTGGTAAAGGTAGCAGGATCCTAGCCTTTCCTTTTGCTCCTTCTACGGTTTTCTGAATTCTATACAGAGGCACCCTGCCAGACAGAAAGTCCAGGACTAAGCATCAGACCTGGGTTCCAGTTTAGCTCAATACATGGCCTGATTCATTAAGTCATTTATTGTCACCGAATGCTTCCTCACCTGCAATATGGAAGCCTTCCTTGCCTAGTTTGCAAAATTGCTGTACGTATAGAAAAATGATTTGAAAAAGCATAGGTGGTAGATAAATGTGTGGGCATAATTACACGTCTGTGAAAAGAGATTATGTCAAATTGCAAAATTTTAGCAGTAGAAAACAAATCTGTTGATGTGGGTGGGTTGCAGGAGGGAAATGGGGGTGATTATAAAATCTGTGTGGTAATTTAGTTATTCTGTGTCTTGACTGTCACAGATACACAAGTCTGCACACAACAGTGCTACATATACATACACAGAGAACCACTGGAACACCTAAATGAGATCAGTGAATCATATTAATGCCCCATTATCCTGGTTGTGACCACGAACTGGAGTATTATGAGTTGTTACCATTGAGTGAAATTGTGCAAGAGTAGACAACAGGGTCTTTCTGTATTATTTCTTACAAGTACATGTAGATCATGATTTTTTTTAATTAACAAAAGGCCATTATCCCTACCTCTGTCACCTACCTCTCTAGCTGTCCAATGGGAGGTTCTTTGTAAATGATTCTCCATGTACATGAACAACCTCAAGAAGAAGAACCAAAAAGAGATACAAGAGTGTAGGATCAGCAGGGTGTAATGGTCTATGCTTAGAATCCTACCACTTGGGAAGCTGATGCAGGAGGGTTGTAAATTCAAGGCTAGCCTGAACTACATAGCAAGATCCTGAATCAAGAGAAAAGAGAAGAGGTGCCATTGATTAGATACCCCTGAGTCTTTCTCTCCTCGTCAGTTGTTCTGACATTGAGCCACCCCTTTACACATGAAGCCCTCTTCATAGGAAGGAAGGACAATTAGCTGAAGCGTGGAGATACAGTCTCTGTTGCGTCTGTCCTAAAGAGCAAACAGTTTTTACTAACAAAAGTGTCTGTTGATTATATGTGTCAAGTAAAGGAAATACTGACTAACCCCAGGTCTGAAGAAATAAAAAGCAAACAATCACACAATCCCAAAACAGCTATCAAATTGGTTTAATGAAAGCTGGATGGTTTTGCTGAAAGCCAACAACAATTGCTTCCTTTTCATAATGGAAGCATGGGCACGACCCTAATTAATCAACTCGCTAATTACATTTTCCCATTCCAACTATTCTGGACCTGTGACACGTATGATCTGTTACTCCAGCCCTCCCTGGCGATGACTGTGTGAATGAAGGATGGGGTTAACTGCTCTCTGCCACAGAGTTACTAAACCCAGTTAGCGCTATCTTAAATGCCCCGGGCTCTATGACACTTGAAATTCTAATTAGTACAGAAAAGGGCTAAGTTGAAACAGCTTGTACTCCCTCAAGGATCCCTACTCTTGGGCCCTCCGACCTAATAAGGTACGTGAAATTTAAGATCTACAAGAGAAGTCCCTGCCTGGAGCAACAGCTGTACTGAGACTGACAAGGGGATTAGGGGTTAAGTTAGTCCCACCCATTAGGAGGTAGAATACCCCCCTAATGATGTAGGAGGGAAAACCCACATGAGTCAGTTTCACTTGGCTGCCAGGTGATCTGCATTACCCCTCTCCGGTCTGGGCTGTGGAGACACACAAGGAAAAGCAGGCACGGTGAGAGCAAGGGAGATATACTTTTTACCCACAGTGGGTAGGAGGGTAAGCTGGACACGATACCTCTGGAGGAGGAATACCATTGGGGAATGGAGTCAAGGTGAGAAGGACCAAGAGCCCTTCGAAGAGAAATGGGTGCCTGTGCTGCTCTGCTGCAGTGGGAGCAGGCTGGACGTTTGCTGAACACATTTGGAAAAGGAAGAGAGGAGATAATCGTCCTAATGAATGTGCAGGAGACAATAGCAGCTCCAGCGGGAGGATTATAAGCTCATTATGGTTTAATATGATGATTGATCATCTCTGCCCGCCAACATTATCCTAGAATAGTGATGAAGGTCGGAGAGAACCATGCCTGTCAGAGCTTAAGCTGGAGTCACCAGAAGATACACAATATGCTTATAGGTCACTGTTTTTTTTTTCATGGTTAAAAATTCATACATGTAGTTCCACACCCCTTTATCTATACATTGTCCTCCATGGCCCCAGCCTGTCCCACTTCTCCATGACTCCTCAGCCCTAGATAGTCCTCCTTATCCCTTTCAGCTGTGGGGCCTGACCTGTCTCTCCCTGGGCACCCTCCCACTCTTCTCCCCTTTTGAAGAAACGGCCACAACTTTCACTGCAGTGTGGCTCTTGGCAGCTCCAGAAGGCCCTTCAGTGGGAACTGGCTGGCAGACGGTTCAGGTAGAAGGCCCGGGAAACCTCCCGATAGGCATTGCGTAGTAGAACGTAAGGGAAACAGGACTCCAGCATGTCCAGGGTCAAGAAGGGTGACTCCTCCACCACCTGAAACATACAGTCAAGAGGTGAGGACCCCCAGAAGGCATCTGTGATAACAGCTTTCATCATACAGGTCCTAGGCCCTCTGTAGCTCTGAGAGTTCAAAGTGAGCAGATCTGACTCACTCCTCCCCTACTCTGGCTCTCGACCTGGCTTCCCAAGGAAGAGTGTCCTCCTGAGCTCCACTTCAAGCCCATCCCCTCCATCGGGGATAATGTGAAGGGCACAGAAACAGAAGGCAAGGAAAAAAGGAAAACGAACAAACCGTTTTCCTAGAGTCTCTCCTGTTCTGGAGACTAAATCACATGTGGGCAGCATAAGCACTGAGTAAAGATGGAGGGCAGTGCTCACTCATATCAAAGCTTTACAGCCAGGGAGACAATTACCACTGCAGGCAGGGGGCGGGAGGGCGGGAAGGCAGGGGGTGGGGGTAAAACCACACGGGTCCTCTTATACTGGGCCATGGGTTCCTCCCTCTTCCAGCACAGCACCTGGGGAGCCATAAGGATGCTACATAAAGGACCAGGCATGATTAATTAGTTTAATTAGAAGCTTTTATGCTGTGGCAATCCCAGCAGTCCCCATGGCTAAACAGAAGATAGATCGGATGCCTGGGTAAGACTAAGGGTGATAGTAAGGGTGTGAGAATGGTCAGAGATGTCAAATCAGCAACACAGCCTAGGATTGAGCTGCGTTTCCATCTGGGTGGGGAAAGCAGGATGTATTTCCTCAGAACCTGTTCCCACAAGAAATCATGAGCCTAAACCCATGCTCCAGAGAACAGTCCCACATCCTCTGGCCATCCACACAGTGGGCCCTCCCAAAATGTCTGTTATTTCAGGATCCACTAAGGAAAGAGAATCTACCATGTCTGGTGTCCCATGTTTCTATCTCTCTCCAAAGACGCTTCAAGTTTTACATCAGTACGATTTTGCTAACACATTCACACACAAGGCACACAATGGCCTCAAAAGAGCAGCAACATAGCCTGGAGGAAAGAAAATCCTCCGTCAAAACCGCAGCCCCAGTCAGATGTGGTGACTCATGCCTGCCACCCCAACTCAAGGCTGAGGCAGAAGGAGTATCATGAGATTGAGGCCAGCCTAGGTCACATATTGAATCTCAGGCAACCCAAGGCTGAAGAGCAAACCTTGCCTTGTTAATTAATTAATTAATTTAATTAAAATAAAAAAATTAAGATTAAAAATAACTAACAAATATAAACTCTGAAGTCCCGAGCCAAAGTCCAAAGGGAGTTCCTTGCTTACTGAGATTTCCAACCCTCAGGCAACAGATGCAATCAGGTGCAGAAAAATGGGTGACAGCTTCAGAAAAGAGTCACTGGTCCATGGCTTCCTGTTCTCTGTTGCACTGAGGACAGACCTAGACAGAAGGCTCAGAGACGTGGGTTCTAGTCTCAAGTCAACCTATATATCCTGAATCTCATTCTGCTTGTCCATTTCTCCACTATTGACCTTTAAGTCTCAGATAATGGCCAGGATCTGGTGTGGCTCTGACATCTAAGTTCTTGATTCTGAGAGTGGGAACCCATGCCAGGAACAGGCTGTCAACCCTGGGGTGGGCCATGCTCAGGTTGGACAGTGAGAACAGGAAGACCCCAGGGAGGGAAGTGCTGGCCAGATTGTGGGATTACACAAATAGCCTTTTAACTCAGAACACAGTGCCTTCCCTGTAATCATCTCCACTTTCTCTGTGGAAACATTTGCATTTAAATTGCTTTGCAGCAGCTACTCCCTCAATCATCACCTCAGCAAAATGTGCCTGGTCCTGGCTCTGCTCCTGCCAGGGCTGCCAGGGGCAGGAACCTCCCCATCTTTTAGGACAGGCTTGGATGTGGAGATCATGGCACAGGAGGTGGGGCTAAAAGGCAATTCGAAACACAGTCACCTCCCACCTTCCAGAGCAGCAAGCACAGAGTGCTCCATTTATTGAGCACTTAATGTCTACAATGCACTTCCTCAAAGATCTCTTAATTCTAACCGTGCCATCATGGATAAAGTGCTAAGTTTTTGCTGGGCATGAAGACATACATCTGCAATCCCCAGCATTCAGAGATTCAGGCAGGGACATTTTGAGCTGGAGGTCAGACTGAGCAACAGAGTAAAACTGTCCCAGAAACAGAGACAGGAAGGAAGGAAGGAAGGAAGGAAGGAAGGAAGGAAGGAAGGAAGGAAGGAAAGAGGAGGACAGACAGACAGAGCAAGCTCCAAATGCAAATGCAGTGCTTGCCTATTGCATTTCTGGCATTCTCCTTCCTGGAGCCCTCACACACCCTACACACTTCAAGTTCATTCTCCCTCATAGGCCTTTTTCTGGCTGAGACATAGATACCACTCAAGGTCTTTAAAGAAGGGAGCCTGAGGAGGCAGATCCCAGGAATGCTTATGCCTCTATTTCTAAGCTCAAATATCACATTAAATTAAATTAAAAAATAAACTGGGTATGGTGATACATGCCTGTAATGATAGCATGCTAGAGGTAAAGGCAGGAGAACCAGAAAGTCAAGGTCATCCATGGTTATCTATCAAGTTCAAGACCAGCTTGGGACATATGAGGACCAATACATAAATAAATAAATCTATTTTGTCATACTTTCAAAATATATCTTTGTATATTCATTAAAGTCTAAGTCTGAGAATGCTAGAGAAATGGCTCTGCAGTTAAGGGCACTGAATTTTCTTTCAGAGAACCTGAGTTCAATTCTCAGCACCCACAAGGCAGCTCACAACTGTCTGAAACTCCAAGATCTGACACCTCACACAGACATACATACAGGCAAAACACCAATGCATGTAAAATAAAAACTACATTAAAAAAAAAAAAAGAAAAAGAATGCTTAGACTAGGGCCAGAGAGCTAGCTCAGCTGGTGAAGACACTTGCTACCAAGCCTGAAGACCTGAGTTTGATCTCTTAGGGCCCACAGGGTAGAAGGAGAGAATGGACTTCTGCAGGGTGCCCTCAGAGCACACATGCACCACAGCACCGACACATACACACACAAATGAGTGTAAAATAGTTTTAACTCTTAGACTTATCAGAGTTCTATATCCTAACAAAACAAAAGAGTAACTCGGTTTTAGTCAAGCACCCCTTCTCTTTTCCACCCCCTTTGAGAAGTTTTGTACACACTCAGACTTCGCTACCTAACAGCTCAGCTGCAGCCATACATCCTTGGGTAGCAGGGGTACAGCCACTGTCCACACCAGTAGGGTGGGCTGGAACACTTAATACCACACACGTCCTGAGTGTGTCCTATGAGTCGGGGCACATCCTCTCCCACAAGGCCAGAGAAGAGTAAGGTATGTGTTGGGGGTGGACGAGAAGAGGGTAAGGACAGGGCCTCTGGACAGAGCCAGCAGCCCTACCTGCCCAACCTGGAGGATCAGACTGTGAGATAAAAACAGTGAGTAAATATGTTGAAGAGGGAAACAAGGTCATAAGGGAAGCACTTTAAAAAGTCAACTGAGTCAGAGCTCCAGGAACTTTCCACCAAATTAGAGGCAAGCATGAAGCTTGAAAAGCAAGGGAATGAGCGTGAACTGCCTGATTCATGACCTTACCAAATCCCTGCCTTATAACCAAAATTAATTCCTTCTTGTGAGCCCCATACCTAAACCCCTTTAAGCCCTCTCTGTTCATAGTATCCTTGGAGACAAGAAATATACTGGTAGGAAGCTGTCGGAGAAAACCAAAAGCATACTGAACAGCCACCCAAAAAGGGCATTGTTGACCTCCTCCAGGTCAAACTCAGGAGCACTGCAAGACAAGGGACTCAGGAGCTAGGGGCAAGAGACATCCCATTGTGCCTAGAAGCCCTTGAATGTTCTGCTCTGGGATCAAAGGACAAGTCTAGAATGCTCACCAAAACATGAACACAAATCCAGAGGAACCAGGTGGGCTTAAATTCTTAGTTAATGTTTTGGTTGAGAATATGGCAGGGACCCAAAGACCTTAAAAAGGAATCTCCTGCTGGCCCTTCCTCTCCATTCCCAGACCATCTTAAACAAGATACATACCAAGCGCATGAGCAGAGAAATGGATTCACGATTTCTGGTTTTGAGCTTGTCAGTCTCCTGGCCCAGCTGCAAGAGGCTGACAGAGGCCACCTGCAGAGGAAGCATTTATAAAGAAACAGGTTTTTATGGAGGTCAGAACAGAACAGCCTGAGGCTACAGGAACTTAAGAAAAGATCAAGGAGGAGCCTTAAGACATGCTAGGCTGTTCCTGAAAGCTCAAGGTGGGAAAGTATCGGTTCCCTAGGTTTGAGAGACACACATTGCCTGCAAACCAAAATAAATCCCAATGGCTTAGCCTGCCAGTGCAGACAGAAGGAGCTTATCAAATGCCAGGAAAGAGGGCACAAGGGGCAGGGAGAACCTAGAACAAAGGCTGGTCATGCTGTGCACCAAGAGATTAACCTCTTTTCCTTAGCAGCCTCCAGACACCTGTCCTCAGACTGTTTATAGCTGACAATACCTGGACGCCAAGGATGAACCTCTAATTCAAACAGTGGTCTTAGTATTATCCTCCTATCATCTCTCCACTCACTGCCAGGCCTCCAACAGGTCAAGGAAATAGGTAGAAGCATGAGTAACATAGCCCAGATGCAGGTTACCTGAACTTAGCAACCAAACAAGGTACAAGGGAACAAAGAAATGGGATTGGGAATCTCTTTCCTTGGAGACCTTGTGAGAGTCCGCTTTACTTTTAAGATGGTTAGAGCTCATTCTGTCTAGTTGGCTTTCCCAGCTTAAACAGAGACGCTCTGACCAACTTAATGTACCTGGCATGTACTTTTCAGAATAAGGGTATAATTCCTGAAAAAAAAAATAACGTCATCTGCTGTTTCCTTCTGAAAGGAGAAAGATAAGACCATAAGTATTAACTCTCCATTGCTGAGAATGCTCAGGGTGAGGGTAATGACCATGAGGCAGAATATATAGACAAAAATCCTCCAAAGGGATCCAGAGCAGAAAACTCTAGGGCCTCTTTCGACTATGGGAGGAAGTTATTTATTCTATGTTTTTCTGGGGGCAAAACTAATATCAATGGTGATACTTACAGGGAGGCAAACTTTGACTAAAAACATTTTCTACTCGTTTCAGACAAAATCTGTACAGAATCTACTCTGGTTGTAAACTCCAGGCCTTGGAAACCCAGGCCGTGTGTTCTCAAAGTTAGATCCTAAGACCAAAACCACTTGCTGAGAAAACTAATGTTTCCAGATTTAAAACCACGCCTGAAAACTGGTAAATGGCAGGACAGAGTAGGAAGGGCCCTTAGAGAGTATGAAACTCGGCATGGCTATGACTTCAATGTATCTCTGATCTCCTGGAAACCAAATTGGAAACACGAGGCTGGGCCTCGCTCTGTGTTCTAATTCAGGAGGTCTGGGGTAGAGATCAGGAGTCTATCTTAACAAATTCCTTAGTATATTCCAATGTGCACCAACATGACGAATCACAAATCAGTTTAATCTCTTTAGTTTATAAATGAGAAAGCCGAGGCCTCGAAATTTTGCCGGAGGACTCATAGTGGCCAAACTTGGATTTTCTCTTTGTCCAATCATCTCCCCAAGTATCTTGGCAGAAGCTGAAGTCCCAGCTGTCAGGAAAGTTAAAATCCTCCACTCTTCCTGAAAGAATGACATGGAAACTTAGACTACAGAAGACGAAGTCAAACCACTTCCACTCACCACCAGAAACTCCTTGAGGTGTGTTTCAATGTTCTTGTTGTACAGAGTGAAAAGGGCAGCAGACACCTGGATGATGGCTTTGGTCAAACAGTGGATGTTGTTGTTGTAGCCTAGGAAAACATGAAGGGAGGAGAGACAAAGAGAATGACAAGGCTGGTCCTAACTGAAAAATCTCCATCTCTCTCTTTCTTTGTGTCTCTGTCTTTGTCTCTGTCTCTCTGTTCCTGTCTCTGTGTCTGTGCACCCCCACACAAGCTGGACCACCCTAACTGACATCAAAATAGCTAGCTGTCATTCGGGGACTAGAAGAAGTACATTCCTTTGGCAATTTTTTTGGAATGGAATTTTATGCACACATTCTCGAGTGCTCATTGAAACAGAAATTTGCACCTTTACAGAAGTCTGTATGTTCCAGGTAACTTTGCTTTATTCTACCTCCCTCTCCAGCAGAAATCTGAACAGCACTGATGCTTCAAATCTACATTTTACTCACCATCTTTCTCAATGCTGAAGAAGGAAGATGGGTCAGTGGCAAGGAGTGGGAGGGAAACAGCAAGGAAAATCAAAAGTAGGCATGCCACCTTGTACTCTTCTTCAGGGGATGAGTTATCTGGGGGAAAAGAAAAGTAAGGTCGGCAAACTGGAATTATCTCCTACAGGGTCCTACTTCACAGAAGCATAGTCACATACAAAAATATCTCTAACATGATTTAGTTAGAAGTGACTAAAGAAGACAGGAGAAGTAACCAATTACAGTGAGGCCCAAATCCTAGAGCCCTGCCCATGCTCATGGCAGAGCAAAACTCCCATCAAGAGTTCTGCTGACATCCATCCTAGAATACCTGTCAGCTTCTTCAAGGGATGGAGAGGCAGAAAGGAGAGAGGAAAAAAATTCTCACTGATCAAGAGAGAAGAAAATGGATGAATGTGGCAAGTTTGAAGAGCTTAATACCAATCCCTAGGTTCGGGTCTCTTTGAGTTATATATAACAATAAGTGGGCCAATCTCAGAAATGTGTAATGAGCGTAAGAGTAGGCCTGGGAAAGGACAAAGTCTATACAGAATCTACTCTGGTTGTAAACTCCAGGTGCACAGGGTCGCTGTGGGGAACTTGGACGCCAATTCCACACAATTTAGTGTGAGATCATCTGCTCTCTAAAGCTGTTCTCTTATTGACTCATTTGCATGAATCTTATTTCCCCAACCACACCCTAAGGTCCCCAAGCACTTGCTGAACAAGAGACTCTCGCTCTGAGCTACTTTCTTCAGCTCGATCAACAAAACCTAAATTACCACTGTGAGCATCTTCTGAAGGTTAGGGACTTTACTTTGTCCTCCATCCAATCTTATATCATCTAAATTGACAACCCCAAACAAAGCCTTCTTTAATTTGACATTCCACCTGCCCAAAGTGGGGCACAAGCCCTTCCTGGCCCGTTTTCCGTCTTACCAGCTTTCAGATTGGCAATGGCAGCCACCAAGGCCGGGTCAATGTCACAGCTCACCCCTGCAGCACACGCCAGCTCAAAGACACTCAGGGTGACCTGATAGAGAACAAAACAAAATCCTGGGGAGAAGTTCTAGCATAGGAGGGATGCTTGGCAGAAACTACCGGCAGTCAGGAAACCTAGGTCGTGGTGTTTTAACTTGTGGTTTACTGTTATTTTTCTAGATAGATAGTCTTCTAGATGTTTTTCTAGATGGTCTCATAGCTTTCGGCACCCTGCAAAGGGCAAAAGTGCTTTATGGAGCTGTGGATATGGCTGTCAACAAAATGTTTATTGCACGAGCATAAGGACCTGGATCCCAGCACCCACATAAAAAAATTGTGCATGGTAGTATCCATTTATAACCCTAGCTCTGGGTCCAGAATGGAGAGACAGGCTGTGGAGTTCATTGGTCAGTTAGCCTAACCATATCAATGAGCTACCAGTTCAATGAAAGATTCTATCTCACAAGATAAGGTGGAGAAAAGTTGAGGACACACATGCACATGCACCCACATGCATAAATGCACGTGAATACACAGGCACTGCTTAGCATTCAAGGAAAACCTTATTTTCCTAAATGCTTCATTTAATCAATGTAGCCAAGGTAACTCATTCACTTGTCCCAAATTACCACTTCCTTTCTTTCATGCTTTGGTCCAGATCCTTTCAGTCTCTAATGTTGTTCCCTCTTCTCTGTTTGCATCTAAGTCATGTGCACCCCTTGAGCTTAATTTAAGTTTTGTAGGCCTCCCTGATTCAGTCCAAACTCATCTCTCCTTCCTTTCTTGTTTTACTGACCAAGCACAGACCATATGCAGCACCTGGTATTAGCTGTCTTTTCAGAGGGGAAGCAAAACATGTGGCTTCTTCCTAAACAGAGTCTACATTTTAAATATCCTGTGGCATAGTAAAGGGAGAAGGCATTTTGGAAGTGAAATAATCCTGGCTCAAATCTCACCACCACCACTTAGTCACTGTGTCTAAAGGTTTTAACCTCTTTGAGCCTCAGAATTCTCATCCGTAGAATGGGACGGTGGGGGAGGGGAGATGGGATGGGGGTTGCCAGAGGGGAAACCGGGAAAGGGGATAACATTTGAAATGTAAATAAAGAAAATATGCAATAAAAGAAAAAAAACACCATTATATCTTATTAGAAAATACACATTAAAGTTAGATATTAGTTACATATTATGCAAAAAATTTCATTGAGGTACTCATATATAATGTCTACATTATTCTGTATATATGAAATAAATTCCCAAAAATTTATTTTTGTTTGGAAATGGAAAAAAAAGAAATGGAGCAGTGATACTTCTATTGGACTATATGTGTAAAGCATCCTCCTTAGTGACTAACTGAATTATGCCTTCCTTCTTCTCCCTTTACTGTAACCAGATCTTTGCCCTTTTCTCCATCTTCCTAGTGTTTCACCTAGGGCTGAACATATACCCGAGGCACAGTAAAGACTGACTGACACCTGGATCTCTCGTTTGCTGTACTCAGAACTGAGTTCTCAAGATGTAACTCAAGTCACGACTCCCGTCCCAAGCACTTAGACCCCTTTTGAAGGTCTGTTTTTCTGTTTTCTGTTTATGTTTTTTGTTTTTTTAAAGCACATCTTTTTCACCAATGCCCCACACATTTTACAGCAACACACTTTGTAAATAGTACCCATACAGAAGCCACCTTCTGCTCAGCCCTTTATTTGAATCCCTTAGACCCCGCCTGCCTGTGGTCACAGGCCAAGCAGACCAGGGCCATAGTGAATGAAGTGTGGTACTGAAGGAAGGAAGGAAGGGACGGTTGACAAGCTTCATTTTCTCTTCCTCTACTCCACCTCTGAGACAATAGAGACTTTCCTCCAGCTCATCCCCTTTCTCTATCTGTCTGCCTACACTCTCAAGCAAGCTGAGCCTAAAAACCAGAACTGTCCAGATGATGTGAGCTGGACAAACTCCTGACAGGATGGAGCACTCAGACTGGTCATCAGCCACTGCTGGAAACCAGAACTGTGCATCAAATCAGAACCCTGGGTGGAGGGAATGGACAGTTCTCTCTCTCTCTCTCTCTCTCTCTCTCTCTCTCTCTCTCTCTCTCTCTCTCCTCTCCTCTCCGTCTCCCTCTCCTCCGTCCGTCTCCGTCTCCCTCTCCTTCCCCCTCCCCCTCCCTCCCCTCTCCCTCCCCTCCCCCTCTCCCCTCCCTCCCTCCCCTCTCCCCTCCCCTCCCTCTCCCTCCCCCTCTCCCTCTCCCTCTGCCTCCCTTCCTCTCTCCTCTCCCCCCCCCCCTCCCCCTCTCCCCCCCCCCTCTCCCTCCCCCTCTCCCTTCCCTCCCCTTTCCTCCTCTCCCTCCCTTTCATTCTCCCTCCCCATTCTCCCTCTCAAGGCCTGCTCAACCTGCTTCACCATTCAAATCCCAACTCTTGTTCCTATAGAATTCTTCAGAGCTCCTTACAAGATACTACAAACAACCTTTGTCTTCAGTAAGTCGTGTAACTGAATCCTAAATTGCACTCCTACCTTAATGTCTGTGTCTGGGGTGACAAACTCCTTCAGGCACTCAATGGGGCCCATGAGAAAGGGGCAGTGGGCAGAAAAAACCTAGAGAAAGAAAAGAAGTGAATCCAAAATCAGATCAAAACTGACAGGAAGGGGGCCTCAACTTAAGAAGCCAGGATTCCAATCCCCATCCCCCAAGCTCCAAAGTTCTCTAAGCTCCTGGATCTGAATGACCTCTGCCAAGCTCAGCCACCTCCCCATCCATACTCTCAGTGATTCCCGTAAACCCTATCTGCAGAGAGGCTTAGGGTTTTGCAATAACCTTTCCCACTCACCTCCTGAAGTCCCTCTTGGGCCATGGCCCTAAAACTGAGAATCACCCCAATGATGGTCATTCGTTTTAGCACATTTTCAGCCCCTGAATAGAACGTGGGTTGTGAGAAAAGAGAACAAGGGAAACTGATGATGATTTTTGCTTTTCCAGGCCCAGCCTAACCCTCCAACCCTCCCCTGCCCCCCGTTCCTCAAAGCCCCCGACATTCACAATGTCTCCTTCATAGCTCCTGTAGGAAGGTGTCTACCTGTCAGCTGGGGCAGCAGAGATGCCATCAATTCTGGCTTGGTGAAGTTGGATCTGATCTGAACCAGGATATCCATGTTTTCCACCACCAGTTTCTGAAGTTGAAGAAAACAGAGGCATACAGCAGGGAAAGAAAACAGCAACACTCTACCTTCCAGCTCCCACCGCTGCCAAGGCAAGACCTTTTCCCAGGTCCCTGCCACACCTTCAGTTCCACAATCTGAGAAGTCACGTGCCACATCAGGTTTTCACTCAGGAACTTCATGCCATAGGGGCCAAGAATTTCAGCCAAGGCTCGCATCTCTGGAATAGAATTTCATGGGGGACACAAGTCTTTGAATATTTAAAATACTGTCTAGGAAGGAAAGAATATGAGCAACTGAAGGAGAAAAATCTCTAGTCCTGCATGCAGGTGGCAGGCCTCTGGGACAATTTCCACACTTCCCACTGGTACCGATAGCATGACTCACCTCACATGAGCATAGCTATTTTCCTCTTTTTTAAAAAAACAAAACTTATGTGTCTGTGTGCCTGAATGTATGTGCACCATGGGCATGAAATTCCCACAGAGGCCAGAAGAGGCCATCAGATCCCATGAATCCAGAGTTCTAGACTGTTGTGGGTATTCGAACTCAAGCTCCAGTATTCCAGAGGAGTAGCCGGTGCTCTTAACTGCTGAGCCATCTTTCCAGGCCCCCATTCCCTTCTTATATGAATCTGCACTTCCCAGTCCTTTTTTCTGGGTTTTGCTATTGTCCTAGCTAAACTTGCTTTAAAGAAGGCCTCAAAGAAGTCACTAAACCTCTCAGAGCCTCTGTAACGTGAAAAGAAATCATGAGCAGAGTTGATGGGAGCATAAAAAACCTGCAATGAGAAACACTGGAGGAGACTTGGTGGAGATGAAAAAGGGGTATGGTACGTGGTAGTTACCAAAAGCCCTATGTGGGTGGTGTGATGCAGAGGCACCCCACCATGGCTTTACAGGTGATAAGATTAGGTGCTTGACCAAGGTAAGTTAATCACGTCTGAGTATGTCCAGAAACCCAGGACAAAGCCCCCAGCCCTGCAGAGACAATGCTTGTGCATCTGGGGTCTCATCCCTCAGACTTCTGGCATTTAATATCTCACTGGCCCAGTTTCCCCATGAGCTGCCTTTTCTTTTTTCATAATCAGCACACATTCCCCAGAGTCTCAGTTCTTTTTGCTTTAAATTATTTATTCTTCCAAATCTAGGCTTGCCCCTAAGGCCTTATCACGCTCACCCAGCCTGCTTTTGCCCTTTCTGAGTTAAATCAAACTTGCCTGGGGGAGCCACAGGGTGGAAATCTTAGTGGTGAGCTCAGATGCTTAAGAGGCTCTAGCTGTGATCTTTACAGGCCACTCCAGGAAGGGAAAGCATAAGAGACCAGAAGGAACAGGAGAGCAGCGTAAGGAAGACACGTTCAACACCGTTAATCGGAATTCAGAAAGGAAGGGAAACAAGAGCTCCTGGCTGCAGTCTTTGGAGGAAGAACCAGTTGATGCCATCCCCCTCCATTAACTACAGAAGAAATAGCCCTGGTCACTGCAGCTATTGTGATGCCTGGTCCAACGCAAATACTAGACGTTTATAGAGTCACCAGTCTACAACCACAGGACTAAGCCGAGAACTGTAAAAGGATTTTACAATTAACTAGCCACCTTAGAAAGCTAACACGGCTGCCTGAGGGAGAAAGGGTCAAAACTGTCTTCTCTGAAACTAATGAAGAGGCAGCTGGCTGGTCTATTGGGTGGATCTGCAAAACCCTCTACTCCAGCCGTCTCTACCCCCAGTTAGTAACCCCATGGCATCCTTTTCTTCCTATCTATCTATTTTTGAAGTAACATTGCCCCATCACCATGGCAACCCAGACAAATTGGGGTGGGGGTGGCAGAAGGGTGAATGTGTGCTGCCTCCCGCTGCTTGTCAGTTGTCAGCAAGACCTAAAGCAGGTTTTAGAGGCTGCCTACGGCTTGTGGGTAGGGCAGATGAAAGGGGGCATCTAAAACCTACAGCAGGCAAAGTATAGTCTGTTTACAGTAGAACGCAGGGGACAGTAAGGAGGAAGAGATGGAAAACAGAAACGTGTACTTTGGCTTCCTTGCCACCTCCAGAAAAGGAGAATGAAGAAGTCTGGGTCATGGTACACCTCTGCCTATCCTAGGTCCCATGCACAATTCATCATTTACACGGAGGTGAGAGAAAAAGGGGTGAAATAGGATTCTTCACGAATTCTCAGTTGGTACCACAAGTATTAGGAAGGAATTACATGACTTCAAGCCCTCTTTCAAAAGGGAATGGCTTTCCAATTCACCATACCTCCAATATCTACACATACACACACACACACACACACACACACACACACACACACACTTGACTGTCTGAATTGAAGTCCCACCATTTACAGATGTGTGACCTCAGCATCTCCCAACTTCTCAGTGTCTCAGTGTGTTCATCTGGAAAATGGGGATAACAAGAGGAGTTGCCTCGAGACTGTTGTATGACTTGAACTCTAGGTATAAGACTTAAAACTTGGACTTAAAACTGATGTCTTTCATCATCTCATTAAGAAATCATCAAGGAAGAAGGTTCCAGAACATCAGATCACCACTTAATATGCCCCCCACATAAGAATGTCCTTCTCAAACTTTAAATCTGTTACCACCTTAAAAGAATAAATCCCTTCAGTGGCTAGTGAGCCTGCCTAACTCCTAAACCTCTCTCCCTTTCTCTCTTCACCTTCATCCCCCAAGTTACTTCTCAATCATGGGCCTTGCTTTAGAATTCCTTTTTATGTGTCCCTAAAGTTGAGCAGAGTCCAACAGAGACACCAGGAGGAGCACCGAATGGGCCTCTGGGAAGGCAGGAGGATTTAGACCAAGGTACTGTTGAAGAACCAAGTTCCGCTCTGTGGTGAGAAGACCAGGACCCTGAGCTCACCAGAGATGTCTGAGAACTCCTCAGCACTGAAGTTCTGCTCCCCATCTCGGGGAAGGCTGATGAAGGCCTGCATGGCTGGAGAGAGGACGATGGTTCCACTGCTCGCCTGTCTGAGTAGACTTTCTAGGTACCTGTAGGGCAGGAGGGGAGGTGGGGGTCAGGGAAGCATAGGTTAGCGTCCAGTCATTTCTGTCACCACCATGATCGAGTCAGGGGGAAACCCTGCTAGGGGCTGGAGTGAAGAAGAAAGACTGAAAGGAGGCAACATAGCAATCTATTTAACACCCTAAAGCCGTTGGATCAGAAACAGATGTGATTCCACGCGGCCTCTAATCCATCGGTGTGCCACCATGCCTTAAATGTGGCACCATGAACTGCCAGCCTTCAGCCCTGCTCTCTTTCAACAACTGTATTTCCCTTGCTCTTACCCTCTCTGTCAGGTAAAACAGGCTCATACTGGGGCTCCTCTGAAAGACGTTACGCTATATCCTCTCCGTAAAAAGGGTGGACTAAAGACCCAGGATCCCGGAATCCGGTCTCAAATCAAACCTCTGGCTTACAGGAGTACCTGTCACCCAGTCTTCAAATCTCCCCTCCTAACTTCTGGAGAAGTCAAAGAAACTGACTCCAACAGTGTCTGCAGGCAGATGCCTACGTACTGCAGCCCTCACCCAGACGCCAGTTCTGAGTTTGTATTCCACAGCACCATGGGCTAACAAACCAGCGGGCCCAACTCAGCTTCCAATCAGCTTTATTTCTCATTAACTAAAAGTAGTTGTCAAATTTTAAAATTGAAAACTTACATTAAAAAATAACTTAGTGCAGCAGTATTCAGTGGGTACTAAAAGGTCTCTGTGAGAGAGGCAATCTTACTACTATAATCAAAGCCCTAGCCTAGCTGGTGAAGTACACTTCACCAGGCGGCCCAGCCCAGTATCCCAGTAAGCTGATAATAGATTTAAAGCGCCACCCAGTGGCTTGGGGAGGGAGAAATCTACCTCTTGGCTCTTTAAAAATGTCAAAGAAAACAGTGCTTTCCAAGAGGGCCCCTTTCCCTGTTCAGAACAATCTACTGGACCTGTCACAGCCTTGGCTGAGAATGAGGAGACAGTGTGTAGGAGAAGGAGAGGCTAAAGCAAAAATAATAATGTCAGAAAGAAATAGCAGAATCCTTTTCAACAGAAACAGTAAGAATCCAGAAAAGGAAAGTTAAGGGTTAGACATTAAGAGGAACAAGGTCAAAAGAGCTGCAGGGTTGATATATAGGGAATGATGTAAAAGCTAGAACAGAAGGGGGATCCAGTTCTGTCTTTCATATTGCTGTCATTCACAAGCAAAAACAAACCTCCTTTGCAGGTTCTAAGAGATGTTGCTGGTTCGAATGCTTGGTCATGAGGACCTACTATGCAAGGAAAAAGAACTAGTAGAGGTGAGACAAGGGGAAGAAAGAATACTGACCAGTTTGTGTAGAGAGTGGTGACTGTCTGCTCGCCACATGAGTCCAGCGGCTGCGTCTGCTGCAGGAGGGCATTGCGAACAATTCTAGAAGCATCTGTGCCCAAAAACTGTGCCAATGACTGGATGAAACTGATGTACGCCTTGACTCCTGCCAAAAGCTCGGAAGGCCTAAGGATCTCCTGGGTTGTGGCATTGTAGCCAGCCAAAGACACGATGGCTCTAAGTAACAAAAGCCTTAATAATTACAAATATATTAACAACCACAAAAACAACCCTACATTCCTGGTGCTACACATATTATCTCATTTAAACCCCACATCGACCCACTAAGGTGGGCACTATTATCCCCATTTTGTGGATAACAAAACGGAGTAAATAAATTGCTTGGAAGATCACACAGCTGGCTAGTGGCAGCTTGGACTTGTGTCCATAGACCTTTGATTTCTCTCTCTGGAGAAATGAGATCAGCTGGTAAAAGACCTGAGCTCCCAAGTGCCATCTAACTCTAAGAAAAGAAACAGTCCCAACTTCTGCCAAGAATGGAAAACCATGCTTAGAAACCGTTGGAGACACAGTGCAGTCCCAGGTTGTCATAAATGCTAGACCAGAGAGAATATTGTAGCCTACGCCCTCAGAGAAGACAGAATAAATGTCTGCTGCATACAGTCAAGTGCACAGTATGTTCCTTCCTTGGGGCTAGGATTTCCCGTTACGGCCAGTCCTTTGACTTACAGCTTTTTCTTCATTAAAAGAAAAAGAAAAAAAGGTAAACAGTCAGGGTAGAACATACTCTTCAAGCAATGTCCCTCATTTGCACCTTACTATGCATGAGTCCCTCAAATTCTTCCTAAGCTGGAAGATATTTGGAAGTCTTTGTTTGGTTGCCATTTGGGCAAAATGTTTATGGCGGGGCTTCAGGAAGCCCCATTCCCACAGACGAACGGGAAGTGTTTTGAACCTTGGGTACCGCTTACAGGAAAATAACATAGAAGGGAAAGGTGAGAAGCAGGCCTAATCAATATTAGAACTTTCAGCCAGCTGTGGTGGCACACAGCTGTGGGGCCAGCATTCAGAGCAATAAAGCAGGAGTACTGTGATCTCAAGTCTATCCTGGGCTTCATACTACTTAGGAAAGCTCTGTCTCAAAATGGGGTAGGGTAGAAGCTAACAGCCATTTGTAACCCCAGTTCCAGAGAACTCAACATCCTCTTCTGGTATCCAAAGACACCGAACAGGTGTGCAATGCACAGATACACGTGCAAGCAAAACACCCACATACATAAAAAAATGAAATAAAATTTCTATTAAAAAAATTTTTTTAAAGCTAAAACCTCTAGGACAGACCCTGGAGCTTTTGGAACAATGACCGAATGAAGCGAGAATCAGAGATTCCAGGAAACTAATGATCACACCCTTACTGCTCCAGGGCCTGGAAAACACCACAGCTGCTGGAGGTGTGCACAGGCAATTATCACACCACCATCTCCTTGACATCGTGTGTGCAACCGAAGCACTTCCTCCCCCAGAGCTAATGTGTACAGAACAAAAACAAGCTAATTTTACCTCACCCTGGCAAAACCCTAATGGGAAAATAAATCCGCATCTCTCACAGTCAAAACACAACTTGTAACTGGTCTTCCCTGCTTCTGTTCTCGTTCATGCTGATAAAGCCAGAGCAAACTGTGGACACAAATCTTATTACAGCTTTGCTCCAGACCAGCAAAGGCTGCATGTCTAACATGGCCCAGTCCTGCAGTATCCTGCTCACACGCACAGTTGCTCTGCTAAAACCTCATATCCCACCCACCTCACTTGGGTTCTCTTTCTACCGCCACTCTGCCTCCTTGTCCCTTGAACAGAGCAATGTCTCCATCTCAGCTTGGGAAATACTGGTTCCTCTGGCTACAATGATTGCTCCCAGACAGTCACATACCAGACCTGGCTTTATAGTTCCTTCAGGGGTTCATTCAAATGTCATTTTTTTTTCAAGGCAGACATCATGAACCCACTATCAAAAACTGTGTCAACTCCTTACCATACATACACTTCCTATGGCATCTCCCTCCCCTGCTTTCTCTCGCTGTTTTGCATTTATAACTAACCTGACACGTATGCTACTCTCATTTCGTTAGTCTCTCTCCCCTACTACAAGGCAAACTTCAAGGGGCAGGGGTATGTTTTGTATGCTACTTTATCAACAGCCTCTAGAACAGTCCTGACACACAGTAGGTGTTTGATAAATACTTGCTAAATTGATTGCTCATATTCCGAGGCAAAACACAAACGGGTAATGAATTCGTCATAAATCACTCCTCTCGATGCCCTACCTGCAGTGCCTCAGACATAATGCTTCCTTCTTCAGAAAACAATGGAATGAGGGGCAAAGTACAGGAAGGGAATTTATTTAACTAAGGCTTACTATATGGCAGGAACTTTGCACTCATAGTAATCTGTATTTGTCTACAAACCCTTGATCTCAGGTTGTTCTCAATGCTCTACAAGGTAAATATCATTATCCTGGTCTTAATAGGAAGGAAACTGACTCGGATACGTTAGATAATCTGCTCCATTGTTGTGGCTAATGGCCAGGACATGGGCACACAGCTGCAGGATGCAACGACTCTGCTCTCGTCTCCCCTGTTTGGGCCTTGTGTAGTCAGGCTGGCCCAGAATTCTCAGGGTAGCCAAGGATGACCTTAAGCTCCTGTCATTCCGGCCTCTCTCTCCCAAGTGCTGGCCTCTCTGTTCACTCTACCAAACAAGGGGGATAGACCAGCTGCTCATCAAAATCTACAGAAGCAAGGCTCTCTTTTTTCTTTCCTACAGGGGTGCTCAGAACCAGACTGTATCAGAGCCCCTAGCCTGTGACATGACTACCAGGATGGATCTAACAGACCCACACCGAAGACCGACACAGAATACAAACATGGACCAGAGAGTGCTTGCTACCTGTTGAGCCTGGACTCCAGGTGGCTGCTGAGATACTCTGACGGGAAGATGGTGTGTTCAAACACGGAGAAACTGTGCACATGATTCATTGCCAGTGCCAACTCAGTCAAGTTTAAATGTAGCTTGTCCATGCTGAAAGGAAAAAAGGAATTTGATTATGGTGCTGGTCTGGTACAGTCTATTGGCATCTGGGAAGGAAATGCCAGACCATGTTGTTTGGATCCCTGCACTCTTGAGGGACACTCAGCCTGGAATGGTACACACTGACGTTCTTCAAAAGCAAAGTAGGAAATTCATCTAGGTGCTTTTTTTGTATCTGTCAGTTCACACCACCTCCTCTACTCCCCCGACCCCCATCACTTTCCTTCTTTCCTTTTTCTCCCTCCTTTAATACAGCACCATTTGGCCCCCGGGAGCCAGATTCTCACTTCGTGACAAGGCTGCGGTTCTTTCGGTGGCTCTCTGCTCCTGGCTTGTCCCTCTCAGGCTCTCCTTTCCTGGGAGCTTGCCTCTGCTTCATGGACTTCCTGTTCTTGGCTTTGCTGATGGTGGTGGCACAGTGTTTGGGTAGAAGCTTTGGAACAGACACAGTGGAGAGAGAAGCAAGGGTCATTGCTAACAGCTGAGAAAAGACCCCTCCATCCTCATCTGCTCCTACCCCACCCACCTAGCTTCTCTTTCTCTAATGGAAACTATTTTGGAATGTGCTCACCTCTTCCAGTGTTCATAAAGACCTCCCCATGAACAGCCTCAAGCCCTGAGATGCCGGTGTCCTTTAAGGATAAAAGCACTGCTCCCCCACCCACATCTGAGGGCTCTCCTAACAGACAAATCTAAAGGGAAACCGTCAAAGCCAAAACTCAACTTACCTTGTGTAAGGTTCTAAAGTGGGGAAACAATACTTTTTGCCAGATAAACCTATCATCTCACCAGCTATAACCCTTCTTTATACTACCATGGCCCTCCAAATTCTCAAAGTCCACATGTGTTCAATACTCTTTCCTTGTTTCTTCTCTTCCTTAAATATCTGTACTTGTTTATTTTTTTGTTGTTGGCTCAAACATCATCCTGCATCTCTCCTTTCTCTGTGTAGCTCTACCAAAAATACAAGCCATCACTTGATACTCAAATTGCCTTAGGGAATCACTTTAGAACTACTTTGAGAACAGATAACGGCCACACAAGAAAATTCATTTTGTAATCACACTCCCTATTCCTGAATCCAAACTCAGTTGACTCAAATAATAAAATAAAATCTACCTTGGTAGACAAAGATACATTAATACAAAAGTATTTGTGGTTGATTAAAAAAATCAATACCCAGAAATATAACCTTATTGGTAAATGGCCTCAATAATTATTTACTCGAAATGGTAACTCTGAAGGGTCAACACTCACTTGCTTACAACAGTTCTGTGTGCAAATAGTTATTCACACAAGGCTTAGTCACTCCTGACACAGCACTGAGTAAACCTGTTTACCATGCATGAAGTAGATATTCATAGAGAATGATTAATACAGCTGTAAGTGTCCTCACTTGTGTATCTTCTGTGCATCAATTACTTACAGTCTTTAAATCACGTATTTGTATTTCCCTTACCTACACTGGGACATTCCCAAAGACAGGGATCGTGTGCCTTCCTTCTTGACCTTCACTCCAAACTATTGGCCTAAGATATTAGTGTCCATTAAGCTTCACCAAATACAAATGCTAACATTTACTGACTGATCTATATAGCAAATATTTTTGTGTACTCTATTTCATTTAATCCTTATTACAACTCTGTAAAAAAAAAGTGTTTTTATCCTTACTTGACACATAAGAAAATTCAAAAGCTAAGTGATACACTGTTTATCTGTACTCACACACTTAGACATATTTCACATGTTAAGACACACACACATACATACACATATATGCACATACACATACAGACAGAGACACACATATAGACACAGACATACATATGCACATATTCACATACACACATATACAGATACATACACACACACAGGCACACATACACACATACACATATACACAGAGACAGACACACACACACACACACACACACACACACCTTATTTCCTCTCCTACATAGGTTCCCTCTATTCTGACTCAAACACAGGAAGGGTGGGTAGTCTGGGAAATTCAAGGTTCTAGAGACAAGAGCAAAACTAACTTCTTATTCCTGATTTTCTGAAATGTAGGCTGATCTAATCATGACCAGGTGCTCTGAGTCAGTCAAGGAAGGAAGACAAAAAAACAGAAGACAAGAAAGTAACCCTGGAGATCAGCACTAGGGTGCTTGAAAATGTCCAGTTGGTCGTAGACTGGGGATGCTGATGAATAGAGAGATTAGTCAAGATAGAGATCTGGGACCACTGTCCCAAGCACGTGAGCACCGTGCAAGGATGACGAAAGTTCATCTCCCAAAAACTCTCCAAATGGAGCACAGACTTTAATGGAGTTTAACTGCTCAAGTAAAAGTGTTTTCTGGTATTTCTATCTACTGTGTGTACCCAACCTACCACAGCAACCAAGGATAAAAACATTAAGATGTGTGTGCGTGCGCTCATGTGCAGGCCATTTTGTAACTCAGTTGTGGAGTTCTCCAGCATGAACTTTGTAGACGACTACCTCGGGTCACAATGTCAAAGGGTTGTGCTTTGTAATTCTAGTCCCAAGAGATTTGGAGGGACTATACTGATAGAGGAACCCGTCATAAACCAAAGTTCACAAAAGCCCTGGCCCTTCTCAAGAAATGGAGAACCTGACCCAAGAGAGAGAAACAAGAGTGGCCTGAGGAAAGGTGAGAAAGACGACTGAACCGGGATGAGGGAAACACCTGTTCGTTCAGGTTCCGCTGTTCAGCACATATCTCAAGCACACAGTTGCTGGTCTGCTTGGCCAGCTCTTCCAGGAAGGAGTTGCAGTGGTGAAGACCATGGTTCTTCAGGTGAGGGTACTGTGGAGAGGACGGGGAAGAAACGCATCATACAAAGGACATATCCCCCTCCCACACTGCTCTGGCTCCTTGCCTGAGCCATACTCCTCTAAGGAAAAAGGAACAAACCGGAAGGATAGGATATATTCTATATCAAACTGAGATGTTTGGGACTTATTCCTGTTCCCTTCCCAGGTTCAAAACCAACCCCCGAACTATAATTTGAGAAATAAAGAAGAGACAGGACTAGAGATACGTTAGAGCTTGAAAGTTGGGGTATCAACCTCCTCTGGGCACATTTCATGAATGCAGTGGACAAAATGAGCACAAATCAGGGGGAAGGCGATGGTGTAGCGAAGCATGGTTGGTTCCTCCAGGGTCGTAGCAAACATCTTCTCAAAGGTACGGAGATGAAAGCTGTGGAGAAAGAAGAAGATTGGAAACCAGGGTTTGTAACCAGACCCTTTCTTCTTTCTATTTGCCACGCCCTCCTCCTTTCTGCCCTAGAGGTAGAAAGAAACCAAAGAACCTTAACCTTTCCAGAGTCTTGCAACAGCTTTCAGAGCATCGCAATGACAGCCTTCCCTTTCAGTTCTTCCCTGTCAGTCATCGCCTGATTCAGGCCATCCTCTCTAATTCACTAGTTCCAAATTCACATTCCCTCAAAATATGACGCTAGAGCTCCAGAAAACTTAGATGAATTGCATGAGACTTGCCTTTCCTTCATAAATATTATGTTAATGTGTGTTTATGCGAGTTACAGTTCTCCATTTCTGTAGACTGCAAAAAGCAGACATGACACTGTGTATTGTTTTTTCTTGTTTTGTTTTTAGGAGGTGGTGTTTGTTTGTTTGTTTGTATGTATCCTTTAAGGACTAGAGTTATACATTACAGTGATCAACTAATTATTGATTGCCAAATGTCATCTGTTGAAGACAGATAAGTATTCATTCTCCACAGCCCTATTCTCCAGCCCTCTCAATTATTTCTTACTTTCCCAACACTAAATTTTCACAGCATTCATGTTTCCCTTATTTTATTTTGGGTTTTTGAGACAGGGTCTCATTTCACAGCTCCAGACTCACTAGATAGCCTAGGCTAGCCTAAAACTCATGGCAACTCCTCTGACTGCAGGATCTCAAGAACTCACATTTCTTTGGGTTTTAGGATAGTAAGGCCCATTCTTTCCTTCAACTCATTAAGGATTAAACCTTAGCCACGAATGACCTAGAATTCCTGGTCCTACTATCTTTACTTTCCAAGTGCTGGGATTATAAATATGTGTCATCAGACCTGGTTTCCTGTCTTTTAAATCTAAATGTCATAGCTTGGTAGTCAAGAGCATTTACTACTCTTTGAGAGGACCCAGGTTCAGTTCCCAGTACTCATATCAGGTGTATAACTCCAGCACTTTTCCTTTGTCCTCTGTGGGTACACACACACACACACAGGTGACATACACACACACAGAGACATACATCCATACCCATAAATGAAAGTAGACAAATTATGGTGTCCTAAGAATTTAAAATAACAACAACAACTAAAACTAAAGACGTTCACAAGAAAACATGGGCACATGCCTTTAATCCCAGCACTCAGGAGGCAGAAGCAGACAGATCCCTATGAGCCAACCAGAGTGAGTTCCACAAAAGCTACACAGAGAAACCCTGTCTCAGAAACCCTGAGAGAGGTGGAGGGGATCGATGCTGAAATCAGAAACAGGACACACCAGAAAGTAGAAAGGTCAGAGGTCTCCACCAGCACTTTCTCTACTGAGTCCAACATCTGGGAGTGAAAGATGATGAGGTTCATGACCTTGGCCAGGTCAGGGTTCTCATGCAGGTGCAAAGGTGCCTTTGCCACACTGGTATATGCCTGTGGTTGGAGTTGGGAGGAAACAGGAAAATGAGATGAAGCCGTGCCTTGGGGTGCGCTGTGCTTTGTCAAGGACTATTTATTCTCTGAAGCAGTGCTTAAGAAATTAAAAATGGGGGAGAGACTCGGGGAAGATGGAGAATCTGAGAATGGGGGCCACCGCCAGACAAGAGCCTTACCTGTAAGCGAAACCAGTCCAGCCTTAATCCAGAAAAGTCAAATTTCTCTTCATTATCAACTATTTAAAAAAAAAAAAAAGAACAGAAGCACGTGTAAAAGAAAATGATAAAAACGGCGCCCAGCACCTGGCCGCACAAGATGGCAGCCTCTTCTGAGTTCTCTTATCTGGTTGACAGACCGGTGTTCCAGGAAACCTGTGTCAGCCTCGTAAGAGTTCTGCTGCCTCCACCTCCTACCACTTACCTTGCTTAAGATTCAGAGAGGACAACGTACTAACAAAGGAGGACATAATGACAGACTCCTCCTCGGGACACACAGTCAGGTTCTGAAAGAAAAGTAGAAGATCACAGTCAGTGCTCGCAGGTCCGCAGGGTGGAAAACACAACCACAGACTCAGGCAGCGTGGAAGGTGGAAGGAGCTGCTGCCTGCCCAGAACATAAAAACCCAGCAAGGAACAGACAGCGCTGCCTAGGATCCCCGCCACGAGGCACGTCATCTCTCCTCCTTTTTCTTTCCTCTTGCCTAGGGGGAAGAAATCTGCTGAGATCGTTCATCCGCATCGTACAGCAGCTTCCTGACACCTAAACTACAGACATTCACCCACAGTGGCTCCAGAAGGAAATCATGCTGAGATCTCCAAGATGTCCTCCGTGGAACATACCTGAATGATGTCACTAAGCACCAGGACATCAAATCTAGCCAGATACTGGAGATGGTACTGCTGGATCACTTTGATGTGTCTTCGGACCAGAGCCCTGATCTCCTCCAACAGGAAGAGAAGCTCTGCGATGCTCCTGTAAAGATGAGGACAAGGACTGTGAGGGGAGACACACAGCCATTCAAGGCAGATCATGTGACACCTCCTTACCCCCTCCCCCCAGTCTAGGGACAAGGTTAAGTAAATACTAACGAGTCAGCATAGTCTTCGGGTGTCTTAGTCTTGGTGACATTTTCTGTATGTCGAACCAGCCAAGTGACCTCATCACGAATGAAAGACAGGGCCATGAAAGCAAAAAGGGCCTAAGAGAGGACAAAGCCTATTAGAATTTTCTACTTAAAAAGATTTCCTACTTACAAAACAATTTTTTTAAAAAAAAAATTAGCATGGGGACATAGTTTAGCTGGTAAAGTGCTCACCTCTCGGTACAAAGCTCTAGGTTCAATGCTCAGAACGGGGAAAAAGGGCGGGGACGGGAGGGGTTAAGCGCAGAAAATAAAAGCTATTGAAATAATCTGTATGCGGATATAATTGTGTAGCCACTCCAATGGCATCTGGAAACAAGCATGCAGGCACACAGAGAGCTGAACCATGTGACACAGACACACACATGTTGGCCCTGGCTCACAGTCCATACCCCTCCCTCCTCACGAAATTAAATTTTAGAAATTCTTAATGGGTATTTATATAGCTTAAAACAGAAAGCAAGCTCTGCCATCAATTAGTTTGCACTCAAATAGAAGATAGGCCAAGTATGCAAATAGCTGTTAGATGGCACGCTACAATGTTGCCAAGGGAAAAACGTGAAACATTTGGGTACTTGGAGAGTCATGGAATCGGCACACACACACACATCCACATTGATCACAAGAGACTCAAAAAATGGGGCACGAGAGATGGTCCCTTCGGTAAAGTGCTTGACGTGGAAGCCTAAGGACCTGAGTTCAGTCACCAAAACCCATGTTAAAAAAGAAGCCACGCACAGAGGCATGCACTTGTAATTCCAACGCTGAGAAGGCAAAGACTTTCAGATTCCTGAACTCACTGATCAGTCAGCCTTGCCTAATACTTGAGCCTCAGGCCAGTGAAAGACTGTCTCAACAGAACAAGGTGAAAAGCCTTGGAAGAACGGGACCTGAGATTACCCTCTAGACTCCAGACTCATATATGCTAACGTGCATGAGCGCACACATATGCAGGTAAATTAGAGAGGACGGCCTGAATCAGGTGATGACTGACAGGGAAGAACTGTGAATTTTGTTCAGAAAAGGGAAGGCTGTCATTGAGCTGCTCTGAAATGACTCTCACATATGCACGGAGGGGTTTTGAAATGCAGTGTCTCCTAAGAGCTAGGTCACCACACACATACTCATTGGTCATCATCCCTCCCCCAACATTTCTCTTGCCTTAGGACCCAGCAGGCCTGGCTCATCATTTAACACAGTCTCCAACTCCTTCACAGCTGTCCGCAGGAACTGCCGCCGTTGACAGTGAAACTGGCCACTGAGGAAGGCAAGTGTAAAGTAGAAAATATTGTCTTTCCCTCCCTCCCAAGTTTCCCAGAAGTAGAGCAGAAGAGAGAGGCACTTGGGGAGGAGTGTCAGTCAGGAGGAAGGCTCAGTGCTAAACTCAGACTCAGAGAGAGAATACAAACATCTGTGGGGCTGCAGGAAGTCCCTGGGATGAGCCCACAGGTCTGTGTAGAAATGCAGAGTGCCGAAGTGAAAAGTCTGGGGAGATTCCTATCCCAGCCCCTCCAGGACCACATCCCACCTTTACCTGTTTGTAATGGCATGTTCCTTGCTCTCCTTGATGTCTGCCACTCGCTTACTGTACCTGAGGATTGATAGGCCAAGCACAGGAGGGTGTCATGCCATCTGTTAGTAAGTACACACACCCTAGCTAGCAGGGTTTTCACCAATTCTTCCCACACTATGCAAACAAGGCCATCCCGAGGCTTAGAGGCCATCCTGCTCTACGTTTACTTCGTTCTAAAAAGACAATCAGGACAGAAGCCAAGCCAGGATGTGATGATGCACGCCTGTCCTCACAGCACTCAGGAGGCAGAGCAGGGGGATGGAGAGTTTAAGGCCAACCAGGGAGACATACAGAGAATCTGTCAAAAGACAAGGAGGGTTAAGGGACTTAGGAGAGGAAAAAGAGGAGAAAATGAAAAAAGGAGGAAAAGAGAAGAGACAAAGGAAAGGAAACAGTACACCACTGTGGAAGGAAATGACTTGCAGTGGTCACTTGGGCTCTGGTGATGAAGGTCAGGTCCTTTCTCACACTGGCTACTTTCCAGTCAACCTACTCTTCCAGATTTGACTGGGATGGAGAAGGAAGTCACAAACCACCACCTCCCCACTCCCACCCCTGCTTACTACAGGTCCCATTTCCTCCTACCCACGCACTCTTCCTGACGGTTAGCTTACCAGTTATCTGTCACTTTTTAATCCCTCCCTCTCTGCTGCCTTATTCGCCTCTCTCAACAAACAATTCAGACTTCTGGGGATCCTCACTTGACCCAGAACTCCACCATTCTCCCACACCAGCAGTTCCTCCAAAGATGTACTCCTTTTCCCTCCTCACCTCTCACTGACCCTTCCAGTCTCATAAGGCCTTCAACGCTGCACAATCCATTCCTCTGAGGTCAATGTGAACTCTTGAATCACCAAATTAAATAACCTTTTTTATTACTGTGGTTCATCCGCAGCGCTTGAGCCTATCTTTTTCCTAATAGAGACCTGCCCCCAGAATCCCACACTAAGTGGCCTCTGCTCCTGCTCCTACTGTCTTCATTCATCCTGTCAGCTGCTGCCACAGCACTAGAAAGATTCTGTCACCTCTCATTTCCCTTCTCCAAGCCTCTCCTTTACTGAATTTAGCATAAGAATTAAAGACATTTGGAAGTGAGAACTATCTTAATTAAATCAGGATTCAACTCTATAACACTGCTAATGGATAATTATTTCAACTTCCATCCAGTACAGGAGACAGACACAAGATTAAGAGTAAAAAAAAAATTGCTAGAATTATTTCATATTCACACCTCTCATTAACTGAGGGACATTGAGACTGAGCCTCCTGTCTTCTCATTTACATACATACATACATACATACATACATACATACATACATTCATACATACATTCATACATACATACATTCATACATACATATATTCATACATACATAAATTCATACATACATTCATACATCATACATTCATGCATACATACATTCACTCATACATACATACATTCATACATACATACATGCATTCATACATACATGCATTCATTCATACATACATACATTCATGCATACATACATTCATACATACATACATTCATTCATACATTCATACATACATACATGCATTCATTCATACATACATACATTCATTCATACATACATTCATACATACATAAATTCATACATACATTCATACATACATACATTCATTCATACATACATTCATTCATACATAAATTCATACATACATACATACATACACACACATACACACAATGTATTATATATGTGTAATATATATAAATAATGTATACCTAAGTTATCATAAAGATCAAATCACATCATTTGTGTCAAAGAACTTCTTGACCTATAAATTATGCATTTTGGCTGCTGTCTTTAGTGATAGGAACAGAACAGCTTCTCATAACACTAGAAAACTTCATACATATACGCTTCTATTTCCTGTGACTGCTATTAAAGGTGTAATTCTCTCAACTCTGGAAATGAGTTCTTACTATGTTCTTGTTTCTTTGTTCTTTTAAATGTTTCTTTTTCTTCTTAGCAATTTTCTTTAAAAGATTATCTACATATTTATTTGTGGGGTTGGAGTGCGCGTGTGTTTCACACGTAGAGGTCAGAGGACAATGTGTAAGAGGAGGTTTTCTCCTTGCGCCCTGTAGTGTCCAAGGATGGAACTCAGGTTGCGAGGCCTGGTGACAAGTGCCTTCACCTGCTGAGCCATCTCATCAGTCCTGGGCGATCTTTTAAAGAAGTGATACTACTCAGCTGTTGAGGAACCAGTATTCTCCTTACTGAACTCTGTTTTGTTTCTTTTGTTTTAGAGGAGGGTGTTGTTTTGTTTCTTTTCAGTGCAGAGGACTACGCCCCAGGGTCTTGCACATACTAGCAAGTGTTCTGCCTCTAAGCCATAGTTTTACCTCGTGATATATTGTGAATAAGACAATCAAGGGGGCAGAATTAGGTAAAAATCTATTATTAAAATATAGGCTGGGGAGATATGCAGGTTGGGGATAGATCTCAGAGGTGCTACAGCCTAGCACGTACAAAGCCCTGGGTCTGATCCCTAGCTTGGGGGTCAGAGGAGAGAAAGAAAATTTGAAGTGTGTCACCCTTTACATCTGAGAACTTACCCTACAGAAACATTTGAATGTGTTCACCAAAAAAAGTCAATAAATATTCTCTAAAGCATTTGTTTAACTCGGGAGGGAATCTCCCTGCGTTTGAGGCAAGTCTAGTCTATACAGCAGGTTCCAGAACAGACAGGACTACATAGAAAGACCCCAACTCAAAAAAAGTGTTTAAAATGATCTTTTCAAATGAAAACAGCTCAATTGTCCACTGTTCAAGCTTGATGATCTCTGATCCATTCTGGAACACAGGTAGCAGGAGAAAGCAGACTCTACTAAGTTGTCTTCTGACCTCCATTTTGCAAGCCCCTACACACACACACACACACACACACACACACACACACACACACACACACACACATGCATGTACACATGTATACACATATATCATATGCACACACATCATATGCACACAGGCATACATCACATACGCATACACATATCATATTCATATACCCTCACAAATATCCACACGTATACAGTATAGGCACACATACATCATATACATATACATCATATGCAATACATAATATGTACATATACACAAAACTATATGTAATTTAAAAAATTTATAGAAAATCCATGCCCTGGATGGCACATGTCTTTAAACCCAGGACTTAGGAGGCAAAGCTCGGCAGATTTCTGTGAGTTCAATACCAGACTGTTCTACATAAGGAGTTTCAGGCCCACCAGAGATTCACAGTGAGCCCCTACCTCAAAAAGTGTGTGTGAGTGTGTGTGTGTGTGTGTGTGTGTGTGTGAGCGCGCGCGCGCACACACACGTGTATAGGGTGGTAAATAATGTTATAAACACAATGAGATTTTGTTCAATTGCTTTTACTTAATTTTATGTTTTGGGGTGTTCTGCCTACACACACATCTGTATTCTGAATGTTTGTGTGGTAGCCAAAGAGACCAGAAGAAGAGCCAGAGACCACCGGAGTTACAGATGGTTTTGAGCTACCAAATAGGTTCTGAGAATCAAACCCAGGTCCTGTGGAAGAGTGGCTCTTAACCACTGGGCCACCTTTCCAACCCCTCAACTGTTAGTCTCAGCCAGGTGTCATGGTTCATGCCTGAGTTCTAGCATTCAGAGACCAAGATGGGAGGATTGAAACAAGTTTGAGGCTAGCCTGAGCTACAAAGCCACACATGTCTCAAACGAACAATAAAGAAGAGAAAGTGTTTCTAAAACCTGATATTTAAAGGTATCTAAAATATAGTAATAAATAAATGTGATCTGAGGATATAATGAAGAATGCAGAGCCAATACTTTTCTATAACTTCTTGCATAAGGTTGATAACACGTGCATACTTCTGTATATATTCAGGTGCGTGCATACACGCACACACACACACACACACACACACACACACACACACCTGGGGAACACACGTCATGTCAAACCACTCTGGGAGGTGAGGCTTCATTTCTTTCATATTTCTAGCTGCTGTATTTGCCACCAAAAATAAACTTAGGTAATCTGACCTCTCCCTCAATTCCATACCTTCCTCCTCTCGGAACTCACTCTCCCTTCACAGTGACCATCTCCCATTTACACCTAAACCCGCTGAAATCAGCTTTCAACTTCACCTCTCACAGGACACATAGGTGACCTCTGTAGCCAAAGCCAGTGAACTTCTCCAACCCTCATTTTGTCCATTCTCGTCGCACTGTCTAGCATAGGGTAACGAGTCCTTCCTTCTTACCATGCTTTCTCCCACTGGCTTGACTTTTCTCCTCAATGTCCATCGTGGGTTTTCCTGCCTTTGACTAGCCCTTAACTATGAATGGTCTCAAAAGGTTGTCCCCGCTCTTCTTCTTGGACAATCACACATATTCTCAGGGCTTTGATTAGTATGTTGACAGTCGTCATCTCATTCAGATAGCACGTCTAGTTACTGGGTCACACAGCAGGAGGCCTGACATACCTAGACTGTATGTCCTACAGACATTTCCAGTTCAGTCTGTTCTAAACTAAATCCACAAGACTCTGCAGTTGAGCGCACTTGCTGCTCTTGCACAGGATCTGGTTTGGGGTTCTAGCCCCCCACATGGAGGCTCATGACCATCTCCAACTCCAGTTCTAGAGGATCCAACACTCTCTTCTGGCCTCCATGGGCACTGCAAACACATGGTACACAGGCACATATGCAAACAAAACATTCATACACACAAAATAAAAATAAAGTCTAAAAATAAAAAATTAAGTCACAGTCTTTCCCGACACTTACTGTAGCTCTCGTGTCTCTACCCTAAGGAATACCAGATGCCATTCCAGAGATCCTGACATCCTCAATTTTTCCTAATTTACTAAATTAATCCCTGCCTCTAGCTTTGCCCATCTAATCTTTTTCCCCTGGAGCAGTAATCTTCTCTAAAATGCAAATCTGATCCTTTCAACTGCCTCGTTTGAATTCATCCAATGGCTCCTGATCCTCTTGAGCACAAATTCAAACTCTAAGGCAGAGCTTATAATATCCCAATTCACTGCTCCCAAACCAGCTTTCACAGCCCCATCCATGCAACCCAAGCTGTCCAGCTTGAACCTCTGAGCATATGTTCTTTTGCCTCGAAAGCTATGAACTTTAAGGTAGGAGTGGTGGCAAACACCTTTTAACCTCAGCATTCAAGAAGCATGAGTTTGAGGTTAGCCTGGTCTACACAGTGAATTCCAGGACATCCAATGCTACAAAACAAAACAAAACAAAACAAAACAAAACAAAACCAAAAAAAAAATCCTCTGTCTTCAAAAATGAGAGAGAAGGGGGAGTGTAGAGGGAGAGAGAAGAAAGCTGAGGTTTTTTGCTACAACTGTTTAACTCATGTCTGCCTATCTCCCACTCTTTTTATAACAGAAGAGCCAGTGCCAGCACCTTTAATGCCCTTCCCGAGTACTCAACACTTTGTGTTTCAACCCCCTACTCGATCACAACAGTTTGCCTGTTTCCCAAAAATTTGCAAACTTTTCTTTTTAAGCTCAAGAACCAAGACAGGCAAGTGGTAATTCTCAGAAGCTACAGGGAGGAAGACAATGAGAGGAAGAGGAAGAGGAAGAGCCATTTGAATTAGAGCAGAAATCAGACAGATGGTAGACAAGCAACCTCAAAGCAAAAGGGAATGAGAGTAAACTTCAGGGAAAGAGTAAAGAAGCCCAGAATGTTAGGGAAAGCACAGTTAAAACAGAAAAGAAAAGGTTACAGTTTTCTAAGTAATTCAGCATCTGCCACTTTTTATTTTAATAAGGTTTCACTGTGTAGTCCACATTGATCTTCCTGCTTAGATGCTATGCTGAGTGCTGGGATTACTGGTGTGCACCATCAAACTCAGTTTGATACATTTTTTTTAAAAAAATCATGTGCATGATACAATGTACCAGATCTTTTCCCACATACTTTGCATGAACTCCTCAGAACACTATGAGGTCATAGAGATACATTTTCATACATTTTCATTGTGGTTTGGTGTTTCCTTTGTGCCTGCTTAATTTTTATTTTTTTATTTATTACTATATTTAGTTAGTTAGTTAGTTAGTTTGGTTTTGAGATAGGGTCTTCTTAAGCCCAGACTGGCCTGGAACTCCTGGTCCTCCTGCCTCCACCTCCCTGAGTTCTGGGAATATAGGGGTATACCATCACATCAGAAGGGGGATACTACCTACTTTATTCATATTTTACAGATAATGAAATTGATCCAATGCCATGGAGAAGTTAAGTAACCTCCCGGGGTCGCACAGCTAGTAAGTGGCTCAGCTTGAATTAAAACTAGACAGTCTGGCCTCACAATAACTTAGTAATCTCTCTTTCCCTAAAATTAAGTGAGCCACTAACAAAGAGTAGGTGCCTGATAAATATTTCAAAGTTAGAATTAATCCCTACCACTGATGCTTTGAGAAAGGGGATATTGTTGAACTATAACTCCCAAAAGATCAGCTCACCCTTTCAAACTGCTGAACAGGTCCTCGGTGACCTTGTGCACCTGCAGCACATCTTCCCGGATGAGGGTGATGTACAGGGAGCCCTCCAGACACAGCTTCCACAGCTTCTGGCACTGGCTGTTGGAGTTGAGGCACCCGTGGCAAAGAAGAAACCCAACTGCAGGTGGGCAAGAAGAAGAGAAGGCTTTTAGGCAGCCACTCCTGGGAATGCTGCCGTGACCTTCCCCAGCTGCTCCTACAACTTACTTATGATCCATCGCTCCATCACTTCCACAGACAGATACTCACAGGCCATCTATAAGAAGACAAGCAGAGAGGGTCAAGTGGCTGCTTAGGGCTTCTATAGAAAGGACAGAGCCAGCGAGATGACTCAACAGGCAAAGGAACCTGCTTCCAGCCTGAGCCTAATACCCAGAACCCACATGGTGAAGGGACAGAACTGACCCCTGAAAGTTGTCCTCTGGTTCCTGTACTTTTGCTCCACCCACATTCAATACAAAATAAATAAAAGCATAATAAAAATTTAAATAAAAGACGGGAGAGCTCACACCTAGCATGCACAAGGCTCAGGGTAAAATCCCCAGCACTAAAAACAAACAAAAATAACATTTCTTTTTACCAGACTGGATTAAGACACTTTGATGAGACAACAGCTTGAAAAGCTACCATGAAAGAAATGAGGCACTGGAAGGGGACTGAGGGGCAACAGACATAGTTGAGGAAAAGAACAAGGTTGGGCTAGAAGAAGGAACAAATCGTGTATAACGTAATATATCATCAATGCTAAGATGCTTTCAAAAAGTTTCAACCTCAAATCTCATCGTTTCTTCCCCCATTGTGTTCTTTAATCACAGTCGAAGTGTGAACATTTATTTAGAACTAACTGATGACCTCTCACCTTAAGTTGTAAATCTGTGTGTGTTCACGTTCGTGTGTATACATGTTCACGTGTGTACACATCCATGTGTGTACATGTCTGTGCATACTCATGTAGAGACCAGAGCTGGACATCACCTGTATTCCTCTCCAGTTTTTATTTCTGAGACAGTCTCTCACTGAACCCAGAGCTCATGGCTGATTGGTTTAGCTCCAAAGCTATGCCTGTCTTCTTTGCTCTCTGGTGCTGATTACAGACACATGATCCTGTATCCAGATGTTACACAATTGCTAGGAATCTGAACTCAGGTCCTCACAACTGCATAGCAATCATTCCCACCCCTCACCTCTTCCCCCCCCACACATACTTTCATTGTTTTTGGTCTTTTGAGACATGTTCTTGCTATAGAGTCCTGGCTAGCCTCAAAAGCGTGGCAATTCTCCCACTTCTGACTGCCAAGTGCTGGTCACAGGAATGAACTACCATGTTCTGCCATCGGTTGCATTTCCATGGCATATCCTCATTTTAGGACTAAAAAATTTTTGATGGGACGTGTCAATCCCGTCGTGTCTGAATAGCAACATTTATTAGTTAACTGATGTAAATTCCTACATATGCCTAATGACTCCATTTTTTTTTTTTTTTGGTTCTTTTTTCGGAGCTGGGGACCGAATCCAGGACCTTGCGCTTCCTAGGCAAGCGCTCTACCACTGAGCTAAATCCCCAACCCTCCATTTATTTTCTTGTTTGGGTTTTGAGTCAAAGTCTTACTATACCCTTGACTGGCCTCATACTTGCTATGTAAGCAGGACTGGCTGCGGACACACGACAGTCCTCTTGCCTCGGTCTTCCAAGTGATAAGGTCATAGCGTACATCCTACCACGCCCTACTGACTTATTTTCATCCCTTTGTTAATTCAGGTATGTACTAACCCTGGTCCAGTCAGTCGCTTAACCGAGAGGCAGGCCTTAGGCAGAGAAGAATCTAAAACAACCTGGGGGCTGATGTTTCCCAAAAGAAGCACCTTCCAGAGAGAGGGCCTTGGCAGAGAAAACCTCTCCTAACAGAAGGAAAGGGGAACTCACTGTGTCTGAGTTAGCAGGGTTAATCATGGCCGGGGGGCTGCTGATGAGGCTTAGGAGCTGGGCACTGCGCCACTGCTCAGCTCCCTGGTTCCTCCGAACAAAGAGGAAGTACAGAGAGAGCAGGGCTCCACTCACAGCCTGTGGGGAAAGGCAACAAAATCCTAATGTCAGAGATGAATATGAATGCTTCTGCCTGGACGGCTCTCCTCTCTCGCGGAGCTCGCCTTTGTGTGAGGTCCAAATTCTTCTGTCAGCTTCTTCAGAGGATGGTCATATTCTAGTACCATCTGGCCCAGGCGAGGAAAACTGGGGTCGCTGGAGAAGAGCAGAAGAGGGAGGCATTATGAGTCGTTCTACACGTGGGTTACGTCGAGGATAATGCATATGTGTACACAGGCTGGCATCCCCTACCCCCTCCAAAGACAGATATGTTAACCTGTGAATTACAAAGGCTGGTGCCAGTGGTAGGCATTGCTAGCTATGGTTAGAAATGTAACATCCTTTTAGACAGGTCCGTGATAGTTTCTTCCTTGTAGGCTCCCCAGACAGGGCTGGATGCGTACTAGTTACTTTATACATTTACATTGCTAATCTATATCAAATACGCCTGCATCTAAATCTCTGGCAATCCCAGAGCTTATCTGTTAAAGTTTGGGCCAAGACACCCGTGCAGACGTGGTTGAGAATACCCATCAAACATGGACACCGTGCTCTGCCTCACTCTTGTCTTCCCAGTCTTCACTCTTCACCCTTTAGATACTCACGTTGCATTAATGAATGAAGGACAGAGTTAAATATAATCCGACATCTATTTCTATTTATCCTTACCCTTTATCTAATTGTCCTTAATGTGTATTATCTTACATTGCTTTACCTCTAGTGGCTTAACCTTGCTGGCATTAGTCCTAAATACTAAAAAAAATAAAAAAATAAAAATTGTTTTTGCCGTTTAATAATAACCTGAAAAGCAAAGCGGGAGCCGGTCCAGGATTATAAATAGGTCAAAGATAATACGGAGTGGCTAATCCCCTGGCAGAGATCAATAGTCAACTGTAGGTGAAAACGCATCTTATTTTCTCATATGAGAAATCGAGTTCCTTTGTCTCTAGATACTCCTTGCAACACAGGTGAGGTTCTTAACCTTCTCCCAACTCACCCGTGCCCATGGAGCATCTCATGGGCACAGTTGTACATGCCGATGAGTAGCCTGCGGTCCTCGATCCGTGACAGGAGTAAAATGACTGAGGTGTAAGTCACAATCAAGTCCAGGTAGCTTCGAGTGAAGTCGAAGTTGAGATTCTACAAGGAAAACAGATAGGAATCCCAAGATCGAGGTGGCCAATCAACCTGGGCCACTCCCAGCCTCTCCAACTGTTACAGTTCTAAATAGTGGGAACCAACAGTAGAAGTTTTCAGAAGAAAATTGAAAAAAGGTCAGGAGCGAAATATGAGCTCAAGATACAGAAGAGCCTGGTACACTGGCACTAATCACAGCTCTTCAGGGGACTGAGGCAGGAGAATTACAAGTTCAAGGCCAACATGGACAACTTATTGATACCCTGTCACAAAAATAAAAAAGTGTAGCCAGGCATGGTATCACGCATCCTTAAATCCAGCACTTGGAAGGCAGAGGCAAGTGGATTTCTGTGATAGAGACTAGTCTGGTTCTACAGAGCAAGTTCCAGGGACAGCAAGGCCCTGGGTTAGGTCCCCAGCTCTGGAAAAAAAAAAAAACACAACTAGGTTTCAGGAGCTGTTACCCATGCCAGGGTGGGGTTGGCTCCTGTAAATTACCCCCTACCCTTGCCCCCTGTAAGTAACCAACCTCAGTAAACTCATTGCTTTAACACACACACACACACACACACACACACACACACACACACACACACACACACACATACAACTAGGAATCGAGGTCAGTAGTAGGCTCTTACCTAGAATACAGGAGGCCCTAGTTTCAAAGCCCAGAACCAAAAATAAACAAAATGATACAAAGAAACTAGGGAATAAGGTACTCCTGGAGGATTAAAGGATATGAAATAAAAATACTGCTGTGTAATTTTGTGTTATTCAATCACATTGATTATCTTCATGCTATCTAACAGCATTTAACCTTAGCACATCTTTTAAAAATAATTACAGTACCGAGGTGGGTAAGAAGCACTTGTTGCTAAGCCTAACTTCCTAAGTCTGACCTCTGGAACCCACATGGTAGAAAAAGAGAGAACTGACTCCAAGTTGTCCTCTAACTTTCACACATGTACTAAAACACATGAATACACTCACCATCCCACCCACATACACACAATAAATAAGTACATATTTTATTAAAAATAAGAGAACTATAGGCCTGAGCAGGAACAAATGAAACAGTCATTCGTCCAACTCTGCCCCACCCTACCTTGTCTCAGTTTACACCCGGCCTTTTCCTTAACTTTCTTCTACAATAGAAAAACATTACAAAGGTTCTTACGATATCAAAATGACACTGGCAGGCATCGATGGTGTTGAGAAGTTCATATACATGATCCTGAGGATAGAAGTGAGGAAGAAAATGAGTAAGAAGAAAGTGATGTGTGCTACCAAGCTGGGGAATGAAGTAACTTCTTCCCCAGGGGCCCTGGGGATCCACCTTAAGGAAGGGCATTGTTCAAAAGAGGAAGACATTCCTTCTCACAAACATCAGTGGCCCCTGCAGGTGCCACAGGTCACAGGCACAAGGCACTGATGCTCACCTACATAAGGTCTGCCTTAGAGTTCCTGGCAGATGAAGATGATGTAAAACAACTTTTTAGAGTTTGGCATTTAAAAAAAATAAAATTGACACACTTTTCTAAGGTTTTGAAAGTTCTCCATGCCAAGACATGATAGTGTTTAGAACCTATAAATGCTAATTATCCTAATTTGATTATAATACACTGTGTACATTTATCAAACGATCACACTGTATCCCAGACGTATGCATAATGTACACCAATTATTTTAAAAATTGGAAAAAATCTCAAAAACATGAAAGGTATTCGTACCACATGATCCAGTGAAATGAAAAACATCCCTACAAAGATTTGTACTTGACCTTTAATAGCAGTTTACACAAACTGGCTCAAACCCAGAAGCAGCACATCAACCAGGAAATAAATAATTCTATCGTATCCACACTGTAGAATGGTCCTCAGCAAAAATAAGTAGTAAGTCACTATTGCATGACACAATATAAATGAATCTCAAAAGAAAACATTACACGCCAATCAGACTCCGTTTACCCAATCTTTAGAAAACAGACATCGTTTTACACTCCAGTTTAACAGTTGCCGGGCACCTCCTGGTGCAGGATCAGAACTGACTGTTTTATTGTTGGTCCTCAACTTCCGCCTTGTTTGGGACTGCCTCTTGGCTTTTTGTATTTATGTTTGTTTGTTTGTTTGTTGTGGGGTTTTGTTTTGTTGTTGCTGTTTTTGAGTCAAAAATCTCACCACACAGCCTCTACTAACCTGGAACTCAATACGTACATCAGGCTGGTCTCAAACTTAGATATCTATCTGTGCTAAGATTAAAGGCATAAACCACCACACCTGGCTGAGACCACCTCTTGTTTGCTGTGGTATACACCAAGCTTCTAGGCATTGCCCTGTCTCTGTCTCCAACTCACCATAGGAGCACCAGGATCAAAGATACACTATGGTATGTATATACAGGCTTTACTTGGGTTCCAGGGATCTGAACTCATATCCTCACACTTTTATGATAAGAAATTTACCCACAAATCCATCTTTCCTGCCCCAATTTAAAAAAAATTATGTGTATATGTGTGTGTGTGAGTATATGTATTGCACCATGTGTGTGCAGGTGCCTGTGAAGATTAGAAAGGGTGTTGGATCCCTGAAACTAAAGTTAAAGATACTGGAAGCCAAACCCAGGTCCTTTGAAAGAGCAACAAGTGCTCTTAACCACTGATCCATCTCTCTAGCCCTTTCTGTCTCCAGTGTTTTTAAACACTCATAATGCTACCGTTCGGAAATTCCAATCTTCTGTATGTGCCTATTTATCTACGTAAATATACATTTTAAAGACCAATTACATCTTAAGATGTATTGTAATTTTCTCTTATCATTAAACAATATGTAAAGAATGTTTTTGCATGACAACTAGTGCAAATACAAGTTATCATATTTAACAACTGCATAATATTTGTTTACTCATTGTGAGCTTTTAACTGAATCTCTATTTTTATTGGCTACATCAATTGTCACACCGACACTATTATCAATTATCACACCAACACTATTATCAATTATCACACTGACACTATTATAAGCAACGCAACAAAGTAGATTCTTGCACGTGTATCATTGCACTTCTGTTTCCTTAAGACAAGTTCCAGAAGCATAATTAGTCCATTATTTTCTCAGTTATGAAAGGCATTATCAATTTGCATCTTAGAAATGCTGTATAAAATGGTGTTTAATGTTTCCTTAACTTCCAAAGAGCAGGAAATGGTTATGCCTTAAAATCCAAATAAAATGGGTGCACGGAGGCCCCCGGAAGAGGCGGCGCAGATCTTCCTGGTTGCTGCCACCGCGGAGAGCCCGTGGGCAGAACCCCGCGAGCGAACTTGAGCCTTGGGACCACAGATAAGACTAACTTATCTGCTGCAAGTGACTTGCCTGGTGGAATCAGGACAACAGAGGCAGAATCCTCTAGGACCAGGCACGCCCTGTGTTTACCGGAAGTCCCACACCATGATCCCGGCCCGCAGCAGCTCTCTGCTCCCAGAACCCGTGGGAGAGATACTCACCGCCTGGTCAGGTGGGCACCCTGAGGCTGCAGAGCGGAAGAGACCACCAACACTGCCCACCCCTGCCCACATCCCTGACCCAAGAGGAAACTGTACAAGGCCTCTGGGTTCCTGTGGGGGAGGGCCCAGGAGCAGCAGGAGCCCTGCCTGAGACACCGCCGGAACCTGAAGGAAACAGACCGGATAAACAGTTCTCTGCACCCAAATCCCGTGGGAGGGAGAGCTAAACCTTCAGAGAGGCAGACACGCCTGCGAAACCAGAAGAGACTGCTCTCTGCACACATTACTGATTCCAGAGGAAAACACCGGAGGCCATCTGGAACCCTGGTGCACGGAGGCCCCCGGAAGAGGCGGCGCAGATCTTCCTGGTTGCTGCCACCGCGGAGAGCCCGTGGGCAGAACCCCGCGAGCAAACTTGAGCCTCGGGACCACAGGTAAGACTAACTTATCTGCTGCAAGTGACCTGCCTGGTGAACTCAACGCACAGGTCCACAAGAACAGCTGAAAACCTGTAGAAAGGAAAACTACAGGCCCAAAGCAGAACACTCTGTCCCCATAACTGACTGAAAGAGAGGAAAAACAGGTCTACAGCACTCCTGACACACAGGCCTATAGGACAGTTTAGCCACTGTCAGAAATAGCAGAACAAAGTAACACTAGAGATAATTTGATGGCAAGAGGCAAGCGCAGGAACCCAAGCAACAGAAACCAAGACTACATGGCACCATCGGAGCCCAATTCTCCCATCAAAACAAACATGGAATATCCAAACACACCAGAAAAGCAAGATCTAGATTCAAAATCATATTTGACCATGATGCTGGAGAACTTCAAGAAAGACATGATGAACTACCTTAGAGAACAAGTAGAAGCCTACAGAGAGGAATCGCAAAAATGCCTGAAAGAATTCCAGGAAAACATAAATAAACAAGTAGAAGCCCATAGAGAGGAGACACAAAAATCCCTGAAAGAATTCCAGGAAAACACAATCAAACAGTGGAAGGAATTAAAAATGGAAATAGAAGCAATCAAGAAAGAACACATGGAAACAACCCTGGATATAGAAAACCAAAAGAAGAGACAAGGAGCTGTAGATACAAGCTTTACCAACAGAATACAAGAGATGGAAGAGAGAATCTCAGGAGCAGAAGATTCCATAGAAATCATTGACTCAACTGTCAAAGATAATGTAAAGCTGAAAAAGCTACTGGTCCAAAACATACAGGAAATCCAGGACTCAATGAGAAGATCAAACCTAAGGATAATAGGTATAGAAGAGAGTGAAGACTCCCAGCTCAAAGGACCAGTACATATCTTCAACAAAATCATAGAAGAAAACTTCCCTAACCTAAAAAAAGAGATACCCATAGGCATACAAGAAGCCTACAGAACTCCAAATAGATTGGACCAGAAAAGAAACACCTCCCCATCACATAATAGTCAAAACACCAAACGCACAAAATAAAGAAAGAATATTAAAAGCAGTAAGGGAAAAAGGTCAAGTAACATATAAAGGCAGACCTATCAGAATCACACCAGACTTTTCGCCAGAAACTATGAAGGCCAGAAGATCCTGGACTGATGTCATACAGACCCTAAGAGAACACAAATGCCAGCCCAGGCTACTGTATCCTGCAAAACTCAATTAATATAGATGGAGAAACCAAGATATTCCATGACAAAACCAAATTTACATAAATATCTTTCTACAAATCCAGCACTACAAAGGATAATAAATGGTAAAGCCCAACATAAGGAGGCAAGCTATACCCAAGAAGAGGCAAGAAACTAATCGCCTTGGCAACAAAACAAAGAGAAGAAAAGCACACAAACATAACACATCCAAGTATGAATATAACAGGAAGCAATAATCACTATTCCTTAATATCTCTCAACATCAATGGCCTCAACTCCCCAATAAAAAGACATAGATTAACAAACTGGATACGCAACGAGGACCCTGCATTCTGCTGCCTACAGGAAACACACCTCAGAGACAAAGACAGACACTACCTCAGAGTGAAAGGCTGGAAAACAACTTTCCAGGCAAATGGTCAGAAGAAGCAAGCTGGAGTAGCCATTCTAATATCAAATAAAGTCAATTTTCAACTAAAAGTCATCAAAAAAGATAAGGAAGGACACTTTATATTTATCAAAGGAAAAATCCACCAAGATGAACTCTCAATCCTAAATATCTATGTGCCCCAAATACAAGGGCACCTACATACGTAAAAGAAACCTTACTAAAGCTCAAAACACACATTGCACCTCACACAATAATAGTAGGAGACTTCAACACCCCACCTCATCAATGGACAGATCATGGAAACAGAAATTAAACAGAGACGTAGACAGACTAAGAGAAGTCATGAGCCAAATGGACTTAACGGATATTTATAGAACGTTCTACCCTAATGCAAAAGGATATACCTTCTTCTCAGCTCCTCATGGTACTTTCTCCAAAATTGACCATATAATTGGTCAAAAAACGGGCCTCAACAGGTACAGAAAGATAGAAATAATCCCATGCGTAAGTATCGGACCACCACGCCTAAAGCTGGTCTTCAATAACAATAAGGGAAGAATGCCCACATACGTGGAAATTGAACAATGCTCTACTCAATGATAACCTGGTCAAGGAAGAAATAAAGAAAGAAATTAAAAAACTTTTTAGAATTTAATGAAAATGAAGGTACAACATACCCAAACTTATGGGACACAATGAAAGCTGTGCTAAGAGGAAAACTCATAGCACTGAGTGCCTGCAGAAAGAAACAGGAAAGAGCATATGTCAGCAGCTTGACAGCACACCTAAAAAGCTCTAGAACAAAAAGAAGCAAATACACCCAGGAGGAGTAGAAGGCAGGAAATAATCAAACTCAGAGCTGAAATCAACCAAGTAGAAACAAAAAGGACCATAGAAAGAATCAACAGAACCAAAAGTTGGTTCTTTGAGAAAATCAACAAGATAGATAAACCCTTAGCCAGATTAACGAGAGGACACAGAGAGTGTGTCCAAATTAACAAAATCAGAAATGAAAAGGGAGACATAACTACAGATTCAGAGGAAATTCAAAAAATCATCAGATCTTACTATAAAAGCCTATACTCAACAAAACTTGAAAATCTACAGGAAATGGACAATTTCCTAGACAGATACCAGGTACCGAAGTTAAATCAGGAACAGATAAACCAGTTAAACAACCCCATAACTCCTAAGGAAATAGAAGCAGTCATTAAAGGTCTCCCAACCAAAAAGAGCCCAGGTCCAGACCGGTTTAGTGCAGAATTCTATCAGACCTTCATAGAAGACCTCGTACCAATATTATTCAAACTATTCCACAAAATTGAAACAGATGGAGCACTACCGAACTCCTTCTATGAAGCCACAATTACTCTTATACCTAAACCACACAAAGACCCAACAAAGAAAGAGAACTTCAGACCAATTTCCCTTATGAACATCTACGCAAAAATACTCAACAAAATTCTGGCAAACCGAATCCAAGAGCACATCAAAACAATCATCCACCATGATCAAGTAGGCTTCATCCCAGGCATGCAGGGATGGTTTAATATACGGAAAACCAGCAACGTGATCCATTATATAAACAAACTGAAAGAACAAAACCACATGATCATTTCATTAGATGCTGAGAAAGCATTTGACAAAATTCAACACCCCTTCATGATAAAAGTCCTGGAAAGAATAGGAATCCAAGGCCCATACCTAAACATAGTAAAAGCCGTATAGAGCAAACCAGTGGCTAACATTAAACTAAATGGAGAGAAACTTGAAGCAATCCCACTAAAATCAGGGACTAGACAAGGCTGCCCACTCTCTCCCTACTTATTCAATATAGTTCTTGAAGTTCTAGCCAGAGCAATCAGACAACAAAAGGAGGTCAAGGGGATACAGATCGAAAAAGAAGAAGTCAAAATATCACTATTTGCAGATGATATGATAGTATATTTAAGTGATCCCAAAAGTTCCACCAGAGAACTACTAAAGCTGATAAACAACTTCAGCAAAGTGGTTGGGTATAAAATTAACTCAAATAAATCAGTAGCCTTCCTCTACACAAAAGAGAAACAAGTTTAGAAAGAAATTAGGAAACGACACCCTTCATAATAGACCCAAATAATATAAAGTACCTCGGTGTGACTTTTAACCAAGCAAGTAAAAGATTTGTACAACAAGAACTTCAAGACTCTGAAGAAAGAAATTGAAGAAGACCTCAGAAGATGGAAAGATCTCCCATGCTCATGGATTGGCAGGATTAATATAGTAAAAATGGCCATTTTACCAAAAGCGATCTACAGATTCAATGCAATCCCCATCAAAATACCAATCCAATTCTTCAAAGAGTTAGACAGAACAATTTGCAAATTCATCTGGAATAACAAAAAACCCAGGATAGCTAAAACTATCCTCAACAATAAAAAGGACTTCAGGGGGAATCGCTATCCCTGATCTCAAGCAGTATTACAGAGCAATAGTGATAAAAACTGCATGGTATTGGTACAGAGACAGACAGATAGACCAATGGAATAGAATTGAAGACCCAGAAATGAACCCACACACCTATGGTCACTTGATTTTTGACAAAGGAGCCCAAACCATCCAATGGAAAAAAGATAGCATTTTCAGCAAATGGTGCTGGTTCAACTGGAGGTCAACATGTAGAAGAATGCAGATCGATCCATGCTTATCACCCTGTACAAAGCTTAAGTCCAAGTGGATCAAGGACCTCCACATCAAACCAGACACACTCAAACTAATAGAAGAAAAACTAGGGAAGCATCTGGAACACATGGGCACTGGAAAAATTTCCTGAACAAAACACCAATGGCTTATGCTCTAAGATCAAGAATCGGAAATGGGATCTCATAAAACTACAAAGCTTCTGTAAGGCAAAGGACACTGTGGTCAGGACAAAAACGGGCAACCAACAGATTGGGAAAAGATCTTTACCAATCCTACAACAGATAGAGGCCTTATATCCAAAATATACAAAGAACTCAAAAAGTTAGACCGAGGGAGACAAATAACCCTATTAAAAAATGGGGTTCAGAGCTAAACAAAGAATTCACAGCTGAGGAATGCCGAATGGCTGAGAAACACCTAAAGAAATGTTCAACATCTTTAGTCATCAGGAAATGTAAATCAAAACAACCCTGAGATTTCACCTCACACCAGTGAGAATGGCTAAGATCAAAAACTCAGGTGACAGCAAATGCTGGCGAGGATGCGGAGAAAGAGGAACACTCCTCCATTGTTGGTGGGGTTGCAGACTGGTACAACCATTCTGGAAATCAGTCTGGAGGTTCCTCTCCAGCTATACCTCTCTTGGGCATATACCCAAAAGATGCCCCAACATATAAAAAAGACACGTGCTCCACTATGTTCATCGCAGCCTTATTTATAATAGCCAGAAGCTGGAAAGAACCCAGATGCCCTTCAACAGAGGAATGGATACAGAAAATGTGGTACATCTACACAATGGAATATTACTCAGCTATCAAAAACAACGAGTTTATGAAATTCAGAGGCAAATGGTTGAACTGGAAAATATCATCCTGAGTGAGCTAACCCAATCACAGAAAGACATACATGGTATGCACTCACTGATAAGTGGCTATTAGCCCAAATGCTTGAATTACCCTAGTTGCCTAGAACAAATGAAACTCAAGACGGATGATCAAAATGTGAAGGCTTCACTCCTTCTTTAAAAGGGGAACAAGAATACCCTTGGCAGGGAAGAGAGAGGCAAAGATTAAAACAGAGACTGAAGGAACACCCATTCAGAGCCTGCCCCACATGTGGCCCATACACATAGAGCCACCCAATTAGACAAGATGGATGAAGCAAAGAAGTGCAGACCGACAGGAGCCGGATGTAGATCGATCCTGAGAGACACAGCCAGAATACAGCAAATACAGAGGCGAATGCCAGCAGCAAACCACTGAACTGAGAACGGGACCCCTGTTGGAGGAATCAGAGAATGAACTGAAGAGCTTGAAGGGGCTTGAGACCCCATATGTACAACAATGCCAAGCAACCAGAGCTTCCAGGGACTAAGCCACTACCTAAAGACTATACATGGACTGACCCTGGACTCTGACCTCGTAGGGTAGCAATGAATATCCTAGTAAGAGCACCAGTGGAAGGGAAGCCCTGGGTCCTGCTAAGACTGAACCCCAGTGAACTAGACTGTCGGGGAGGGCGGCAATGGGGAGGGTGGGGAGGGGAACACCCATAAGGAAGGGGGGAGGGAAGGGGATGTTTGCCTGGAAACGGGAAAGGGAATAACACTCGAAATGTACATAAGAAATACTCAAGTTAATAAAAAAAAAATCCAAATAAAATATCACTTATGCATTATAGCTACCAAAAGCTTTGAACAAGACAAATCCAAACTGAGACATATTTTGAACAACTTTCCTGGAATCTTCAAAAGGTCAGGTCATGAAACACAAGGGCAAGAATTACTATAACAAAAATGCAAATGTGGGCTCTGTATTAGCCAATAATATCATAGGATACTACATTTCTTCAGTACTATAATTATACTAGGATTGCATAAGAAAATATTCCTGTCCTTAACAGATGCATACTAAAATATTTTGGGAAAGAAATGTCATGATGTCTGCAAATAAGAAAAATGGTTTGGAGGGAAAGTGAGTGACAAGCAATATGGCCAAGTATTGACAATTAGGAGTATGGGGGGAAAAAAACAGCACTTATTATGCAAGTTGACAATCCCTGAACCAAAATGCTTAGGACCTCAAGTGTCTCATGCCTGAGATAGGTCAAATTTCAAAATGTTTACATGTATATATAAAATATCTTGGGGGATGGAAACCAAATCTAAACACAAGATTCATGTATGTTTCATAAACATCTCGTGTACATAGTGTGTGTGGGTTTAAATGAGACTATCATTAAAGACATGATTTCCTGCTTCTCCCGGCAATGCCACACCTCCTTTGTTCTAGAGAATTCTCCCTCTAGAAGAGTATCTTCTATACAACATCCCCCCCCTCACAGTCATGGTGTCTTCTCATGCAACAGAAAAGTAACTAGTGCATGGCCTAAAGATAATTTTATGCAGTTTTTTTGGTTGTTTTGTACTTTGACTGTAACTGGTCACATAGGTCAGACTTGCAGCAGTCACATCAAACCTCGAGAAGTTTCAGATTTTAGAGTATTCCAGAGTTCAAATTTTCAAACCAGAGATGAGCAACCAGTGCTATTTTACTTTCTGTGGTGTGAATGCGCAGTTCACATGGGTTCCCCACTATGTAGACCAGGCTGGCCTCAAACTCAGAGACCTGTCTGCCTCTGCCTCTACCCCTGCCTCTCAAGGGATTAAGGGTGTGTACCACCAGGCCATATTTACATTTGGAAATTTTTACTATATTTATAATAAAATATGGGAGGAAATACTACTGCAAAGGGGGGGTAGAAACCTCCTAACACTCAACAACAACAACAAAATAAACAAATAAACAAAACTGGTTTGAAATGTACAAAAAAGTTGAAGGAGATATTTCTCCAAAATGATATATAAATGTTCAATAAAAAAATAAAAGATTCCAATTAACACAACATAAATTAAAATAACAATAAGGCAAAAGTATAGCTGAGTGGTAGAGCTTTGCATGGTATTTATGAGACCTTAAGTTCGATACTCACTATCCGAAAAACAGAAACAACAGTTATTAGTCAGAATATCAAAATATTGATAGATTGTATCCCTTGTGTACTATTTGTAGTCAATTCAATGGTACCACCACTACAGAAAAAAAGAAGAATAAAAAGACAGGATAGTAACCAACTCCTGAAGTTGTCCTCTGACTCTATGCACAAGACGTGACACATGCACATTCACATTCACACACACCATACACACATGACAATAATAAATCATTTTTTAAAAAAGAATTACCCATAGTCTAACAGTTCCACTTATGCATATATAAAAAAAGAATTAAAGTCAAGGTCTGAAAGGCAGTTGAACACCCAAATCATTGCATTAGTCACAACGGCTAAAACATGGAGACAACCCAAGTATTCACTGACGGAAAAATAGGGAAGCAAAATGGAGTATAACCACAGAATGGAATATTGTTCAGTCTCAAAAGGAGGAAATTCTCCAATGTTCGAACACATGGATGAACCTTAGCATATCCTACAGGCCAATCACAAAAATACAAAAGGTACCACTTGCACAAAACAGCATACTTAAAAATCATAAAATTGGAAATAGAATGGTTGTCATCAAGGTCACAGGGACAAGAAAAATGAGAAATTGTTGTTTAAAGGGTAGAAAAGGTCAATTTTACAACATGAAAAGACAGGGCTACATCATGAATTCATTTAATATCACTGAACCATATACTTAAAATGGTTAAGATAGTAAATGTTATGGCATGTACACTACAATGAAAACTGAAAAGGAGACCAGGGAAACAGTTCAACAAGGTGGAAACAGAAAACCGAGTCTGAAGTTTGTTCTCTGACCTCCATGCACATGCCGTGACTCATACACACTCATGTTATGGAAAAAAAAATTTTTTTTAAAGTGGTAGAACCGGTTCCCACAAATACCCTGCCTCTCACTAGTTCATCTCAGATTAGTATAGCCTCGAACTCTCTGGTTCCACCCATCCAGTAAAATCAAGACTCAACAAACAGTAACCCAACAAACAGATTTACATGTTAAATTCTCAATCCACAATACATCCACACAATAAACTTACAACCAATTGATAAGGATATAAACCGCCCACCTAGATAAGATAAATTTGCCTACAGAAATCCATCCCAGCTACCTTAGCAATTCAAGACCACCTGGATCTGGGACATCCTTCCCCATCTCCATCTTGATTCTCCCGCTGCTGCTGCTGCTGCTGCTGCTGCTGCTGCTGCTGCTGCTCCTCCTCCTCCTCCTCCTCCTCCCCCTCCTCCTCTTCTTCTTCCTCCTCTTCCTCCTCCTCTCCCTCCTCCTCCTCCCTTTCTCCTCCCTCCCCCCCCCCTCTCTCTCTCTCTCTCTCTCTCTCTCTCTCTCTCTCTCTCTCTCTCTCTCTCCCTCCCTCTCTCTCTCTCTCTCTCCCCTCCTCTCTCTCCTAGACTCCCCACCCCACCAAATGATAGGCTTCGCCTTATCCTGGACCTGCCTTGCTGCATGACATCATCCTACACATTCACGCTCACGAGCACACGTACCATACACACCATTTACACCTGTGGGTAAACGCATTAGCCTCACAAGTCTGATGGTCCAAGCTCTATCCCCTGAACCCACAGATGTAGTGGCACACATCTGTAATCCCAGAACTCCAACGGCAAGATGGAAGGCAGAGATAGCAGACCCCATGGAACGTTCATGAGCCAGCTAGCTTGGCTTACAAAGCAGAGCTGCAGAAATAACAGGACCTGCATGGAGAGAACCAACCTCCAAAAGTTATCCTACAATCTTCACATGCCTGCAAGTGCACACACAGCACACATACATAAATACACTTTTTAAAAAGAAATTGAGAAGACTATGACTCAGTAAACTGAACCCAGCCATAATCCATCACCAAATATATTTAATTTGGGTATGTGATGTATAATATTCTAAATGCTTAGTGTGGCTATATTGATACTACTTGATATAAGTTTATATTTTGTTTCATTTATTGTTTTTGAAACAGGACTCTGTGTAACCCAGGCTAACCTAGAACTCAAGATGTAGCTGAAGCTGACTTTGAACTTCTGATTCCCTTGCCTCTACCTCCTAGGTGCTGAGACTGTAGATTTATGCCCCTGATCGTGTCCACCTTACATATTTCTTGAAGTAATATGGTAAATAGGGTATTTCATATATAGTTCATTAACAATACAACTTACACATTATTGAATACTAGTGCTTTTCTCCTTTTCTTTCAAGAACCCACAATAAGCAACATAAATGAACACCTACTAAAAAGGGTCAACTTCTGAAGCCCATGTTAACACTGGCTATAGAGGACTCACCCGAAATTCCATGACATCCACAAATGACTGGTAGTAGTTAGTGAGAAATCTAATTATCTCAGCTTTTTCACGATGCACTGGTCCTAAATGTTGCTGAAAGAAACACAAATCAAACAAGATATGTTTTTAAAAAAAAAAAGCAATTTGATCCAAGTAACTAAAAACTAGGAGTAATACGCTATCATTCTTAACCACTGAGCCATCTCTCTAGCCAATCATTAGAATTGAAAATTTAAATACCCAGTCATTCTTTAAGGGTTGAACATGTTGGGAAGGGATCAATAGCTCACCAGAATTCTCAAGTCTCTAAATTGTCTATCTGGATGGGATGGCCACATGTGATTCTGACTACAAGCTGAAGGCTGGCTGAAAGGAGGTTTTCAGTTTCATTTCAGTAAAGACATTTGCTATATAAATCAATAGGAAAAGAAGCAGAGTATAAAGATACTATGAGTAGAATAAGAGAAATCTAAGGATAACACAGTACAGGAGTACTATGTTACATACAAAAGTACAGGATATGCCCAGTGGATACAAAGCATCCAGCAGTAAAGAAACACGGTGTAGATCAAGAGCTACAGTGAAAGGTGTGCTTCTCTATGAGTACCAGTGTCTTCATGAACCTGGCTGGCAAGACTGTGCCCCAGCTCACCATGGGAGACTCCCATTAGAGCTTATAATCCTCAGTACCTGAAGCCCGGAGTCTGAGCCTTGGAAACTAGAGATGGCTACACTTAAAGACAAGACAGAATGAAGAGTCTACAATAATCTGCCATGGAAGAATAATGTTACAGAAAGGGGGGCGAGGGAGATGAGTCCCAGTTCTCACCGTGCTGTTTCGGACATCTATGTTGGGAAACTTCTTGTTGATGTACTTGAGACATGATTCCATGGACTTTTCCAGTAAGAAAGGTGGCTTGGATTTTGGATCTGAACAGGTCTACACAGACAAAGATAAAATTAAACCACTGTACTATTTCTCCATTTAAATACATGCGTTTGGCTGCATCATTCACTCCCACTATCTCTCTTGGAAATGGCAGTCTGAGATTTTATTATAAAAGCACGAGGGTAGGTGAGAAACAAGTTCATTCCAGACTGTGAACCAGCATTCCTAAGAGCTAACCACCTGGCATCTTGTCTTAACAGAGGCTTGGCTCTGACACAGAGAGGAAGCTGCTTCCCCACCCCTCCTCTGAAACCGGAAATAGTGAGAAAAGTGGCTGATCACAAGCTGGACTTTATATAAAGCTCAGGTCCCAGGAGACTTTACAAACGACATGACAGAAACCATATCCCTGGGGCTTTACTACAAAACACACGAAAGTCCCCTCCTTGAGTCCCTTCTTTTTCTTCCTGGAAAGTCTCACGATTACCCACCTTTATCCTGCTTCCTACAGATTTGCCCAGTCCCTGGCTCACTCTTGGCATTACCTTTGCCCACTTTCATAGTTAACTCTCCTGAACACACACACACAGCATTCACAGCCCCAAAGTAACTTAGAAAACACCACTTCCTTAAATTTTCCCCCTTTTAAGGAAATAATCACACACACACACACACACACACACACACACACACACACACACAGGGTTTTTGCCAGAAACACAACTTGAAAGCTCAAAAACTAGAGGAATTGGCAATAAATAAACCCAAAATTCTAGACTCCCAACCCTTAATCAAATCATTCACGACACATTCTTATTTCCACCCCACCCTCAGTCATAGGGGAGAGACAATGTTCTAGAAAAGGCAAGAATCATACCTAGAAGGACAAGCCTTAAAAGGAAGCCTCCCACTATCTCCCAACACTGAGAACTATACCGTCAAAGTCGCTGAAAGCCACCTCAAGCAATGGAGAAAAGACGGGGCTTGACTATTGGGCCCGTAGGCCTCCAGGCTCCTGCCATGACTCACTCGCTAGAATGACCTTCTTGCTTACCTTCTTGATGTTGTACATGCGAATGAGAACTCCTTGACCCCGGTCATTCAGGATCGTGAGCTTTTCTGCTAACTTATGCTGGTAAGCAGAGGTCAAAGACATGATGGCCACCGAGAAAAAAAGACCATCCGGATAGCAAGACCCAATTGCCCCAAATATTCTCAGCCTGGCTGACAACACCCTCTGTGTAGAAGGGCCCAGCCTGGTTGGTGCACCAGGCTTCCGGTTGCTTCTGTTATTGGCTGAGGGCTCACAGGCCTTCAGAGCCCTCTTGTGCTTCCTCTTGCACCCTCAGCAGAGGAGACTTCCTCTTTCTGGTTGTACAGTACTTTGGTAAGAAGTGGGCGGAAGCCGAGGAAAGGAGCAGGCTTTCAAGCCTCCTCACAATGCAGCACCAACCGTTCTGGCCTTCCCCCTCCCCAAATGTCCCAGACAAAGCACACAACAAACGAATATCTACTACCAGCCCCGCCCCCGACCTCTACACTTTCCTTTATATACCAATCAAGAATATCTGTTATTCTCTACTGACCCTTGGGCCCCAGCATCCTTTAGAACCCTCATCTCTTTCTAACTATCCCATTCAGTGACATATTCACTCTATTTTATGTATAAACATAAAATGTAAACATATTTATGTGTATATATGTGTATATTTATTACACACACACACACACACACACACACACACACGGTTGTGAGGGTTGAAAAAGAGTCTTGTAAACCCCAGGCTATACTTGATCTCCTTATGTAGTTGGGGATAAACTTGAACCTCTGATCTCCTACTTTTACCTCCAGAATGCTGGGATTACCTTCCTTGTTACATTTTTAAGCATATGCCTTCTCTCTCCCCCATCCATATCATTTCTACTTCCTAATGACAGGTATGATATCTAATATTGATATCCTTAGTAGTATTGAACGTATCGATCTGTGAGCATGACCCAACAGAAGCACTAGTACTTGGAAACTTGTTAGATACTACAACAATAAAACAAAATGTTTTAAAAAGAAACTTACTAGACGTGCAAATTCTTTGACTTCACTCTAGACCTTCTGAACACAAAATCTGTCTGAGTGCTCTATCTGCATGTATACCTGCATGTCAGAATTATAGATAAATTATAGATGGTTGTGAGCCACCATGTGGTTGCTTGGAATTGAACTCAGGACCTCTGGAAGAGTGACCAGAGCTCTTAACCATTGAGCCATCTCTCCAATCCCCTACCCAAAATCTCAAGGCAGAGCAGGCATGCTTTAGTTTTGTTTGTTGTTTTTAAGGGAGGTGTGTGTGTGTGTGTGTGTGTGTGTGTGTGTGTGTGTGTGTGTGTGTGTGTGTACACTCAAACATGGGACAAGGGAGCACCAGAAAACAGTAACAGATACCCTGGAGTTAAGGTGGGTGGTGCTGGAACCTAGCTTAGGTTCTCAAGAAGAGCATCAAGTACTCAACCCTGAGCCATCTCTCCAGCCCCAACACACACACTGTCCTACAACAAGTTCTCTAGGTGACTCCAATGTGCCCTCAAGTCTAAAAATAATCCTATTTAACAATGGTAAAAAAGATGCTAAAAAAAAAAAAAAAAGCAAACAACAAAACAGTGTTGTTAACACATGTCTACTCTTCTTCAATATAGGGAACCCACGACCTACCAAGGTACAGATTCCACCAAAGTCCAATGAACAATGAGCTTTATTAGGGTTATTTACAGGAGTATGAATGAGGGGTTACTTATAAAAATACAAGAAATGACTCAAGGACAGCTGCTTCACCAAAGTCCGTCCAAGCATGGATGACAGCTGATGAAGATGGGAATCTGGAGAATACTGCACAGCCTGCGGGCAGCGCAACTGGTTGGAGAGTGTTCTTTCCAGGTGCTTCAGGTGGTCTAAACATCTTCCAGGCAATTCAGCCAGTTTCTGCTTCTTCCAGACAGTAGTATCAGAGTCTTTCTTGGCAACTCGGCACTCTCTTCTGAGAAGCACGCTCAGTTTTTATTGCTTATTCTGGAAGAGAGGGGCCTAGTGAATCTAGTCAGTTTCGGGGACTTCCCAAAGCTCTTTTCAGTTGTTTATCTTCCTGGTTAAAGAGCTTCCCTACAGGGCGGAATGTAAAAAAAAAAAAAAAAAAGAAAGAAAAAAAATCTCAGAGGAAGCTATTACACAACGAATTAAGGTCAGTTCCTACTCTCCAAGATATGGGTTGATAACCTATAGTAGTACCTGAATTTCTAGGTATCCAAGGAGGTCTTGGTGCAAATGTCCCAGGGAACACATCTGAGAAATACCCATCTACAACCACCCCTCTTGAATACAGCAACCACTCAGCAAATATACTGATCATAATAACTTATTGAGGGCTAGGGCTATGGCTTGGTTGACAGAATGCTGGACCAACATGTATGAAGTCCTAGACTTGATCCCCAGCACCACATAAAACCAGGCATGGTGGTGCACACTGTGAAGGAGGACCCTCAAACTCAGATAGTATGCAAAGACTGCAGGCATAATTTTTTGCAGCCTACTTCAACCTTTCCTTTAGCCTACCACCCAGCAGAGATGGTGGAAGAGAAAAGTTATTAGAATATGGGGGAAGTGGACTTGTTCGGCAATAGCTTTTTGGTGGTAAACTTCATCTTCTTGGGCAGCAATTCAGTCCCATAGCAAACACAAAATACAACTCAGCAGCTGCAGACCAGTCCTAGGCAGGCAGACACCAGGCATGAACCAGCAGCTGTAGTTCAATCCTGAAGAAGCCGCCGGTGTCGCCAACCAGCCTGAAGTGAGGCCACAGAAGTGGAAAGCTGCTTACAGGCACTTCAGGGGCAGTTATGGGCGAGTTTCTCTCAACAGTGTCCTTATCGCAAGTTGAGCTCAACAATGCTATGTAAGGTGAACCAATACATGCCGGTTGTTAGTGAAAACTACGGAGACGGAGCAAACCAAACCAATGCTCAGTGCTGTGGGGTGATATTTATATTCCTTCATCACAGGTCCTTTCACGTGTTTGCTATCTCAAAACATCCTTTCACTTGTGTCTGCCTCAGGAAAACATTTTTTCCTGTGTCTGCTTTAGCAAGACGCCCTTTCACCTGTGTGCTCCAGCAAAGCATCATTTGAAGTAACTAACTTTCCAAAGAAACTATAGGTTTCCACTTCAAAAGACAAAGAGTTGCCTAGGAAGCGCAAAGCCCTGGGTTCAGTCCCCAGCTCCGGGGAAAAAAAAGAACAACAACAACAAAAAAAAGACAAAGAGTGTTTACTTTGCAGAAACATCCACCATGTGGGGGGTCAACCATTCTCCAAAATGGCAACCCCAGAGAAGGCTCGCAGGTCTGCTTTTAAGGAACTGAGGGAAACTCTAGAAGGGTTAGGTAATCTAAAATTTCACTGATGGGTGCTAGGGGGTCACAGGTGCTCAGTGGTCTGCACTCTTATGTCATGAATGATTACTCGTAGAATGAGATAGGACCGCCCAGCACAGATGGCTCATTCTGAGATAAGATATTTCCCCATTTTTGTGGTTATCCCCAGGCTGTTCTTTGGGAGGGAGTTTTATGATCTTACTCTGGACTTTAAAGTCTGTTCCTAGAGCTGATTTCTTATGGACTAGTTTCTAGGACTTATGGTCTGTTCCTGGAGCTGGTGCCTTACAGCCTTTTTTCAAAGTCAGACCTGGTCCTTAAATGGAGACAAATGGGGTTTATGTTGTCCTTTCAATACCAGTATTCAGGCGGTAAAAGCAGAAGAATCAGAAGCTCATGGGAACCTGTTTTGAAAAATCAAAGATATAATACTAATAACTTACTGAATTACTAAGAGCAAATTGACAAAAAAAAAAAATAAGCCCCATGATGAAGAGTCAGATTAATCAGCAAGAAAATGTAGGGAGAATAGCTTATGTATTGTATGGATGTATCACCTGTCAATCAAAAAGACTAGCCTATGGCTTAGGCAGGAAATGGAAGGTGGGACATCTGAGAGGAGATAAAATTTTGGGATAGAGCCAGGTGTGGGAAGATCCAACCAAGAAGATACGAGAAGACGGACGCCCGCATAGTTCCTGAGCACAGGTAACCAGCTACATGGCAGATTATCGGTTAAAATTAATGGGTTATTTTAGTTATGATCTAGTTAGAAAAGAGTCTAGATATATGGCCAAGGTATCTGTAAATCTATTTTGAGTCTGAGTCTTATTTCTGGGAGAATGGGGCTGGTAGGGAGAACCAGATAGAATTTCCTCAAGAGAACATTAATGATTTTTGAACCTTAGATGTTGGAATAAATTTTAGCATTAAGATAAATCTTGTTGGGGATTTGGCTCAGTGGTAGAGCGCTTGCCTAGCAAGCGCAAGACCCTGGGTTCGGTCCCCAGCTCCGGAAAAAAAGAAAAAAAAAAAGATAAATCTTATATTCCAACCAAGCCTGAGCCCTCTACCTAAATAAACTTTCAACTTTCCTTCAAGGCAGAAAGTAAAGATCCCAGGGAAGTGCTAAGTCAGAGATGTCTTTGCATCTTCCCACAGCCTTTTCTCTACTGTCTATTAATCCCATTTTTTCCACATCAGAGTTTTCACATGAGCCCAAAATCCTGGGTGGTGGTGGGAGAAAGGAGCCCCATTTCATGTTATATTCCCTCCCCGCCTTCAGTGAAATATTGCTGGAGCCTGGCAACACCAGCTACCGCTGGTATGGGGGAAACCTACACTTTGATACCAGTCAGAATCAAACTATTAAAGTCTAAGAGCCCAGGTTCTGGACCCAGGTAGCTTGAATTTGATCTCAACTCTACCAGTTAACCAGCTGATCCAGTTTAAATGGTACTGTGTTGAAAGTAATTTGTATCTCACAGGACAGCTGCATTACATTGATTAATTTATGTAAAGTGGTAACCTAGCTGCTTGCTACATTTCAGATCTCTCAGTGTTCTACATGTGTTACCTCAACAATATTAATAAGGCTGCTAAGATATGTGCAAGCCTTTTAAGCTGCCCTCAATGAGTTGGTTTTCCTCATCTATTAAATGATAATTCCTTATACAGCTATGGAAGTGGTTAAATGAGTTATTATTATTTAGCTCAGGGCCTGGTATATTGGATATGGTATACCAAAAATAAACTAAACTTTTTATTTTTGAATATGTAGTGAGCTCATCCTATCACTCTCTATGGAATTCTGTATTTGGTTCCCCATAAAGAAAAGGAGCAGACTGAAAGGTGGGGCTTTTTGTGGCAATCGGTTGCCTTTAGGGATTTACTGAGAAGACTGTGCTGTAGTTCCTTCTGTGAACTTGAAGAACCATTCTAAAAAACATTTAATTACCCAAGAGCAAAGCCTAGTAATGGTGGTGGTAACTTAGTAACCTGGTAACTACCAACCAGAATCTCCGGAGAAACTCTTAAAGGCATACTCAGCCAGCCTGCATCCCAAAGATTCTGACCCAATAGTTCTGGAGTAGAACTAAAGGATCTGTCACTTTAAAACTTCCTGGTGATTCCCACATGCAGCCAGAATGAGAATCAGTTCTCTGAGACTTTACTATGACATCAAAACTTTCCAAACTTCTGAGAAAGGTGGCACCCATGGTGACAGGAGAGAGACTGAACAGAAAGCTTGGACAGCAAGCTGATTCCCTTTGTTAACTGGAGGGTGCTGTGCTCTGTGTCTTCTTAAACTTCTGTGTTGACACAGTGCTTCGACAATAAGGTAAATCTCACCATCCTTATGCTAGGTTTTAGTATGATGAAGGGATTCTAACATAGTAGATCAAATGGCCTCTAGTGAGTCATGGCCTCCCTCCATGAAAAAAGTAGTTGTTGATTAATGAACAAACCAATATCACTTATTGTCACTGTATCCTCCAACAATCTTTTTTATTTGGTTTATTTACTTGGCTTATTAAAATCAGACTTATAGGTGTAGCCAAAAATCCATGCTTTCCTAGGCCATTGGCTGAAATAACAGATTTTCTGAAAACTATATACGAATATTAAAACACCTTTTCCATTATTGTTTTTGAATCTAAAAATAATCATTTATAACAGTAGGTTTTACAAGCTTTAGTTTTTCCAGAAAGTCAATTCAATGCATTGTAAGTATCCATGATTCTAATATATTCATTAATATGCAGTGAAAGCATAAAGAACTGCCCTGTCTTGTGTTCCCAAAAACTACCTCCGTCTAAATCCCTAGATTTAATCACCAAAATGCCCTGGGGAAACCTGACATTTAATAGTCTCACTCCATGCCCTCTGTCTATGCCTTAGGAATGGTGCACAGCCAAGTTGAAATGGGCTGTTCTAGGGCACTTTTCTAAGCCTATCACTTGTGCCACCTGTACTTGATCTTTTCTGACACGCACTACCACCTCCAAACTATACATCACTGCTTTGCAGAAATCTCAGCTATAGCTGTTGCTTGGAAACTTGGAAGTCCTTGAAATGAATGTCTGCTTGGATAGCTAAAGACAGCTAGCCATGGGGGAGAGTGTGCTTCCTATTGGCAGTTAAATGCAAGCAACTTGGAGATGGTTTATTCTCAGCTCACTTTTAGGAGTCTTCATATGTTGATATCCGCAAGTTTAGAGATTTCAGGCTAGTATTCTTAGGTAGATATAAGTAGCCTAGACTCAGACACTATATTGTGGTTCTTCTGATTCTTCTCAGCGGTTATGCGGACTTATCTGACAATTAGTAGCTCAGTTTTAGAAAAATTAGAAATGGAGAATGATGGACCCTAACGGAGGCAGCTTCCAGAGTCTTGCTTTCTCTAGTACACAAATGTAGAATTTACTCATATCCAGGTCTGTGATTTTTCCAGGAATTCTTGCCTGTGTAATAGTCTATTTGAGAAGAAAGCACTCTATTTAAAGCAACGAACGAGTATGTATAATGTTAAATTCCTAAAACAAAGAACAGGGACTTTCCCCTATGGTCTAACCAGCTAAGCTATTGTGAGTGGGGTGGGTGTGTGTGTGTGTGTGTGTGTGTGTGTGTGTGTGTGTATGTATGTATGTATGTGTGCGCTCACACACTTGAGTGTGGATGTCCCTAGATGGTAAGAAGAAGGTGTGGGATCCCTAGGAGTGGATGTTACTGGCATCTGTCAGTCATCCAATGTATGTGCTGGGATCTTCTGAACACCAGGTGTCAAGATTGAGCAGAAACCAATCTTAATTGCTGGGCCATCTCTCTCCAGCCCTAATACCACATTGCCTTTAAGAATAGAAAATAGGCCTATGTCAAGACTGATCTTAAGTGGTAATCTTTCCTTTTCTAACCTATGATTCCTGCCTTTTAGGACTAATGGAGTTGGAATCTATAGAGCTCTGTCCTTATGATCCAAACCACAGGATACCTGCCAGCAGGTTACAGTACCATCTGGCATCATGCAAAAAGGTAAGTTTCCCCAACAATAACTGTAAATTACAAGAGAGGGAAATTTTTTCAGAGTATAAAACGATAGTTCTTTGGTTTTGCTCTTTGCTTCTGATCACAGTTAGAAACTAACTGTTCTTAAAGTTGAGATACAATATCGCTTCAGAGGTTTTCAGAAATGAGTGGAGGATGGAACACAGGCGAAACCTAACAAGAATTATTCCTTCTAGAAAAATCCAAAGATAGCGAAAAAGATGGCTAACTGCAAATACAATGCCTGTCATGTGGTCCCAATCAAAAGGCTGAAGGAACACGAGGCCAACTGTATCAACAGGACTGCAGTCGATGATGGTAAGCTCCTCACTTGAGAACAGGTAGCTAAGACCAAATTATATGGCTTCCAACATCCCCACATCTCGGGGTGCTTTCGAAGCCTTAGCCAAATGGAGCAGATAAAAGTTGGATTTTTTTTCCCCCCCGGGGTTGGGGACCGAACCCAGGACCTTGCGCTTCCTAGGCAAGCGCTCTACCACTGAGCCAAATCCCCAACCCCCAAAAGTTGGATTTTTATATTCTACTAAGGACCTTTCCATTTTGTTTCAGAGCCACTTAATCTTCAAAAGATTACTCAGCCAAGCTTTGAAGAAAATGAAAACCTCTGCAGCGCTGGGAGTCAGTTTACTGACCCTGATGTCTGGAACGTGGGTAAGCAAGGGTGAAACGAAACAGAACTGTGAGCAGATGTGTGTGCTTTAGAACCAGCAGATAATAGTAAGCACAGCCTAAGTAATAAGTACTTACACTCTGCTCTCAAAAACCATCCCCTACAAATCACTAGGTCTAAGGATGTCACCTGCCTCTAGAGGGATGGCCCAGTTAAAAACATAGTCTAACTGAGCTATAGGCCAGCACGCCATTGTCACAGCCCTTGACCAGGAAGGAACCTTGACCAGCCAAAGTGGCCAACTCACCCTGATTTGTGTGGTAAAGACTGTGCAACTGAAAATTCAGACTCAGCAGCTCACACTAAGGTCCTAGTGTCGTACACTGGCAGATCTGAAGTGCCTTATTTACACAGTGCAAGTTACACGCTAGGAAACTACCAAAAACTGGCTGTAAACAAACGAGTACATCCCCCTACTGGAGACACCCCCACTGGCACCTCCATGTACCCCACAGCCTTGTGCTGCAGGGGTATTTTTGTTACTGCCCAGCCCCTCTCCCCTTTTCCAATTACTCAAGAATCAATTATTCCTTAAACAAAAGTGTATTCAATAGCTATTCCTTTTTTTAAAAAAAAAGTAATCTAGCTAAAATCTGAATTCACATATAAAACCATCTTGCCAGGCATGGTGACTTACCTATAATCTCAGCACTCAAGAAGCAGAGGCAGGAGGATCTCTGTGAGTTCAAGGCCACCTTGGTCTATACAGAAAGCTCCAAGACAACCAGGACCACATAGAGGAAACCCTGTCTCAAAAATAAATCAATTAATTGAAAAAAAACAAAAGACCTCACCAGCTTTCAGTCTGAATTAAGTCCGGCTATTAAGGAAGTTACTTCTGAAACACATCTTTAAAATGCTCATCTATAAAAGTCTGCCTTATAATCAATATTGAATATAGGAAAGGGCCGTGGCCAGAGGCATAGCCCTTGCCGAGCATGCACAGGGTCCTAGGTCCTAACTCCAGCGCTGCAAAACAATAAAAATAATTAAATATACGTGTTAGAACACGACTTCTCCCCATAATATAAGCTCTAAATTATGTTAATGTTATAATTTAAAATGTCAGTAAGAGTATTGTGCTGACTAGCTCTGTGTCAACTTGACATAAGCTAGAGTAATCTGAGAGAGAACCTCAACTGAGAAAATGCCTCCACAAGACCAGAGTGTAGGTGAACTTGGAGGTCATGTTCTTGATGAATGATTGATGTTGGAGGCTCCAGCCCGTTGTGGCCGTTCCACCCCTGGATTGGTGGTTGTGTCCTATGAAGCAGGCTGAGCAAGCCAGCAAGCCCCCTCCTTAGTTCCTGTCTCCAGGATCCTGTCCTGACTTCCCTCACTAGTCAACTGTTACCTAGAACTGTAAGTGAAATAAACCCTCTCCTCCCCAAGGTGCTTTGTTCATTGTCATAGTATTAAAGACCCTAAGACAGATTCAGTCAGTAATAACTGATTGAATGAGGATACAAGCTTGTCTCAGCTTGTGGCTGTCAACCTTCCACATTTAGCTTCCGACGGTGACACAAAAGGAGACTGGAAAGGTACCTGATTTGAAAAGATGCATTTGCTTGCATTCATATTCCCCTAGTTAAACAGTTGTATGTTCATCCCTAAATGTAAGGGGGTGGACATGTGTGGTTCCTGGCAGAGAAACCCCTTCCCAGCAACAGCTAGCCTTCTCTGTGACAAATTCCTGAAAATGCTCAGGAATTGTTTTTCTTCTTCCTTGCTCTCTACTTTTTAGATCACATGAATCATTTTCCTTCATTTGTTCTTGAGACTTTTGCTCCAAAAACGCTGGTTTGTGAAAGGTAAGATAAACTATATGCTCATCACCATCGTTCAAGTCAACAAGTTTGACTTTTTAAATGTTTGCTTGCTTGCCTGCTTGCTTGTTTAGAGTGGCCAAGGCATATGTGGGCAGGTCAGAGGACAACCTGCTGTCACCAGTGTCTCTGTGGATTCCGGGTTTCAAACTCAGGTTGTAAAGCTTGGCACTTGTACTTTTGCTCATTCAGCCACCTCACCAGTCCTAAAGTTAGACTTTTAAAGGGAAGATGGCCTTTAGGCCATAGGCTCAAAATGTATACGCTTCAGTCACTAACTTAAAGGTTTGTGATCAGGTGGTGTAGCTCAGCTGGTAAATGCTTGCTGTACAAACATGAGGACCTGAATTCAGATCCCAGGTCAAAAAAAAAAATAAGAAACAGTAAGATATGGTGGTGTGCACCTATAATCATAGCACTGAGAAAGCAGGGACTGAGAAAGGAGGTTCCCCAGAACTTGGCCAAGTAGTCTAACCAAATCAGCAAGCTCCAGGTTCAGTAGGAAACCTCATACCACCACCACCACCACCACCATCATTGTTGTCGTCAACATCATCACCATCATTGTAACATCATAATGTGGAAGTCTGGTGAGATGTTCCAGAGGGTTAAAAGGTGCTTGTTGCCAAGGCTGGCACCCTAAGTTCATCCCCAGACCCAGATGGTAGATTGAACTACTCCCAAATTGTCCACTGACCTACACACACACACTCTCTCTCTCTCTTAAAAAGTGGAAAACAATTGAAGACACATACAACACTGACCTCTAGCATACAGGCACACACACACACACACACACACACACACACACACACACAAGCAATGTGTATGGCTCTGGGTAATTTCCTTCTCAACAGTTCACTTGGGGCTGTATTCCATCAAGACCTTGTATATACAGCAGTCATAATTCTGTAAAGAACAAAAGACCAACTTCTCAGACTTAAGGAGACCATCTCTATACAAACAGCTCAGGATCCCTAGCCAAACAAGCTGGGAGAGTACACACAGGGGCCACTGATGGAGTCACCTATCACATGAGAATGGAAGGCATAGAGGAACTATATAAAACAAAAGACAGCCAGCAAATGATTTCCTACTATAACCCTACTAAGGTTAATTACTAAAGTAATATGGATTATGTTGGATAATGTAACCCTGACTGCCTAGAACTGGGTATATCAACTGATTCCCTATTAACTTTTTTGTGGTTCTCTCTACAGTGACTCAAGAGACCTACAAGAGGCTATGTCTGATAAGCATCCTAACAGCTCCAAGTCTTGGGGAAGAGGTAAAGTAACCTTTTTTGGGTTAACATCAAACTATTAACATTGTGTTCTAACCTTGAAAAGATTTTTAGACAAGCCCTTTTTCTAAAGCTATGGAGTGTGGTAGTGCACACCTTTAATCCCCAAACTCAGAAGGCAGAGGCAGGCAGATCTCTGAGTTCAAGTCCAGCCTGATCTACATAGTGAGTTCCAGTACAGTCAGGGATACAGAATAAGATCCCGAGTCAAAATAACAATAATAATAATAACAATAATAATAACTTTGGTCTGGGGATTCAGCTCAGTAATAACACCCTTACCTCATATGCAAATGATTCTGGTTCAGTGCCCTGGGGGAAAAAATTATTCTGCTCCTCCTTGACCCACAGGGAAAGTCCTAGGAACTTCTGGTCAGACTGAGGGAAAGGCTGTTTTTAAATGCTGCTGGCATGCCTCAGGCTGTGAAAACGACACTACTTCCCTCTTTTTCTTTCTCCCCGCAGGTCAGAAAAACTGATGGAGACATTGCCAATTAAAGTGCGGGCAGACGAACAGAAGTCATTTTAAACCTTAGGGAAATCTTAACTTTTTAAATAACTTTTAACATTGTCATCTTAACATGTTTTTATTTAAATAAAGAATATTTTCCTTGGACAAACTTACTTGATTTCTTATTCCTACTTGTTTTCAAATCCTTGTGCGTTACCCGAAGGCTACAAAGCTTATTTGCCTATTCCTAATATTAGAAAGGGAGTTAATCATTCTGTGTGCTGTGAAATTATTCCATAGATTATTCCCCATAGACACTTACTGTCGCTTACTGTGTGATCTTCCAATCACCCTTCTTCAATCTGCTATACGAATCTTCCCAGCTTTTAAACGATATAGTTTTTATGACAAACTGAGTTGGGAACGTAACCCTAGACCTACTTTCCTAACTCTGTCGGTTCAGTTTGCTCCCGTCTGATTACACCTTGCTTTTTTCACTATGTTCCTTTTTAAATGTCATCCTTCACCCTTCAGCCTTCAAATACCCATTCGAGCGTTTTGAAATTCAACTCTTTTGCCACACTAAAACCTTTCCTGTCTCTTTTAGTGATTTCAAACATGGTATTTAAATAGACAATTTTCACCCTTCTACCACTCCACCAATCTCAAGAGAGGTCAGAATTGTGTGTTTCCCACATAACCAACCTAGCACTGTATATGTAAAACATACCAAATGATGCATACTTTCTACTGAGATAGGATCCCACTGTAGTCCCGGTTGGCAGACAGCATCAACCTCTTTTAAGCTGTATCTCTTCATTGAATTTACCTTTTAAAATAATGACACTAAGGAGTGGGGGCTTTAGTTTTGTTTCTCTAGTTTGTTGAGTTAGTGTGTTACAGTTATCTTGTTAGACTTACTGTTATAAAAATATTCTCATAGCCAAACATTTACTGCCTTTTTGGGGTTCATCCCTACACAAACTTACTAGTCTTTTCTAATAATCTTTTTATCTCTAATTATGGCAGAAACAAAAGGAAACTGAACTTTGTTTCTACTACACACATCACACAAAGACCAATGTTCTTAAATGTACATAAGCATTTTTATTTGTTTTTGAGTTTCTCAATACATAATCCAAGCTAGCCGCAAACTCAAAATTCTTTCCTTGGCTTCCTGAAAATTAGAGTTACAAGTGCTTACCACTTTGTCCTGTTTGTTTTGTTACCCAAGCTTATCTTGAACTCCTGAAGTGAGCCTCCTCACTTCCAAGTGAGGACTTGGGACTACAAACATTCTGGGCAGTACCCAGTTTGCTTTCATTTCCTAAACGTTTTCATTTTCATTGCCTATTTCAGTGTGTTGTGGTTTGGGGTTTGAGTTTGCAACAGCGGCACCCACAAAGAAAGCCAGGCATGGCTGCACACAGCTGTACTCCCGGCACTGGAGACAGGATTCCTGGATCTCACTAGCCAGCTAACCTTGCCAAGTCAGTAAACTCCAGGTTCAGTGAGAGACACCGTCAAAGCATATGGTGATGTGGCTCAGCTGGCAAGGGCTCTTGCTACCAAGCCTGACAACCTAAGTTCCATCCCTGGAACCTCCATAGGAAAGAGCAAACTGTAGGAAGCATAACACACACACATACACACACACAATCAATCAATAAATGTCTGCTTTGAAGTAAAAGGGGCCAACAAGATGGTTCAGTGGGTAAAGGTGCTTGCTGCCAAGGTTCACTATCTAAATTCAATCTCTAGGACGTAGAGACCTGACCCTGAAAGTGCTTCTCCAACATCCATCCACATATTGTGGCATGCACACACCCATACAAAAACATACAATAAATAAATAAATAAATAAAAATAAATGTGACCTAAAAGTTAAAATAAGTAGAGAACACTAAAGATACCTGACATTAGTCTCTAGCCTTCACCTGCATCTACACATGTACATACCCATCCCTACACACATGTGCATATATACATGATTGCGTATACATGCATAGATCACAGATACATGCACATACAGGTTTACAGTGACAATTTTGGAGTTTCGGTTTCTTTGAAAAACAGAATATTGTAAAATATGTTTTTGTTTTAATCCCAGGTGTGGGATATGGGGTTTCTTAGGATTACCTGCCGCCGCTAACTCTGGTTGGCCTCATGCTCTAGGAGAGGTGTGATTCTGCCAGTGGCAGAGAGGTTTTGCAGCATTCATGTGACATTTTGAATTCTGGGGACTTTTCAGGAGGTAACTAAATGCTAGGGTCCCAGGGGGTGGGATCTGTTGGTGGTGGTTTGTTGGTTGATTGTTGGTTGCTATTGGTTAAGGTTTGTTAAGTAGTCATGCACAAAGAAGAAACAAGAAGAAATTTACATATCCTGACAGAGAAGATCAAACTTACCCCCCCCAAAGAAATTGATGCCCCAATCAGCAGGATGTAATCTAATGATAACATCGCCCCCTTTCTGACCCCTGACTTTACTCAAGGATCTCTTTCCTTCCCCCCCCCCCGCTATCCTTTTTTTTCTCCTATGTAGTGTTGGGGGGGGTCAAAGGGGTGGAAGAAAGAAGAACCCACACAGCAGCAAAGGACAGCTACACAGGATCTCACGTAGCTCAGGCTAGCCTCAAATTCACTATATAACTGAGAATGAACTTCAATTCCTAATCTTTCTGTGTCCACCTTTCAAGTGCTAGAATCTTCCACCATACCTGGCCCCACATTCTAGTTTTTTTTTTTTTTTTTTTTTTTTTTTTTTTTTTGTTTTTTTTTTTTAGCTTGGGACTGAACCCAGGGCCTTTCGCTTCCTAGGCAAGCGCTCTACCACTGAGCTAAATCCCCAACCCCCACATTCTAGTTCTTAAAATACACTTTGACTTTTAAACAGCCTGTAAAGACAAAAGAATGTTCCCTAAGAATATGGCCAAGTATCATGATCAGCTTAGACCTTTATTATATTTTCCTATATGGAATCATCCCCTAATAGGCAGAAAGATGTAAATTCGAGGTTGCCCTGATCTATGTCCTGAGTTCCTAAACAGCCAGAGCTACAAACTTAGAGATCTGCCTGCCTCTACCTCCCTCGTACTGGGACTAAAGGCACATGACACCACTGCTGCACTATTTGTTAGACTCTAACATAAGACTTTGTCAAGCTTTAATAAAACACAGACAAACTTACATAGGTGAGGAGTATTTATTCTGAGATGAAAAAAGAAATAAATTTTAAATTCCTTTTTATATTTACTTATTTTATGTGCAGGAGTGTTTTGCTTGCATTTGAATGTCTACTGACTACAGAAGTCAGAAGGTTACGAAGTTATAGACTGTTGTAAGCTGCTATGTGGAAACCATACCCAGCCTTTCTGCATGAACAAGAGCTCTTCTCCACTAAACCATCTCTCCGGCCCAGTGGTAGTTTTAACATACCTCAAGTTGGGAATGGGGGTACACAATTTTAATCCCAGTACTCAGGAAGTAAAGGCTATTGGATATCTGAGTTCTAAGCCAACCTGGTCTACACAACAAGTTCCAGGAAATCCAGGGCTACACAAAGAAATTTGATTCAAAAATAAATACATATAATTACTTCAAATACTTCCCAAATCCCCCAATGTTCTAGCTATTCCCATATGCTCTCAAAACAAATAGTACGTGTCTCTATATAACTTTGTTTCTACTTTACTATCATTAAATTGTGCGATATTTTAAGACAGGCCTGATCCTGAGCCCATAGTTAAAACTGCTGAATGTGAAGAGCCTTTATAGACAAGAGGTGAAAATAAATAAAAGAGGGAGAAAGGCTCAGTACTCTGGGCTAAATATTTCCATCACAATCAATTGATCTTTCAAAACTCTAGGTGACTGGTTTCTTTTTTTTTTTCAAAAACTCCTACCAAGTCAAGTTATATCAATGGAATAATGACAAGACTTTCTAATTACAAAGTTTCTTGCCTGCAGTCAGGTTATCAGCTTGTGGCTCTCCATTCACAATATAAATGGGGAAGAGTACATTCCACATGTCTTATTGCTCTGAAACATAACCCACTGGTCCAACATCATCTCCCTGTTGTCTATCCAGATTCCTACGCAGGCTTCCCAAGCAGCTGCGATATAAAATAAGGAGAGAAATGGCTTCAAGTATTGTAGTCTCTTCTTGCCTCACACTCATTTACAAAGCAGATGATTTCTTACAGACATTGCAACACTAGTAAAGCACACCCACATTCTCAAATCAGATAAAACATACTCTGAGACACTGAGAACTGTTTGGGGAGCCAGGCACACTTTTAATCCCAGCACTTGGGAGGCAGAGTCAGGCAGACCTCTGTGAGTTCAAGGCCAGCCTGGTGGAGAGAAGTAAGGAGATATTGGTAGAAGCCTACAAGTAATCAGCTAGATTATCAATTAGTTCTAAAGATCTTATTGTAAAGTTTGGCAGTTACAGTTAAAATCAATGCTTAGCAAATCTTGTGTTACACACACAAATGTGTGTGTGTGTGTGTGTGTGTGTGTGTGTGTGTGTGTGTGTGTATACCCTGGCTTAGATTTATCACCAAATAAGTTTTCTACGTGAGTAGTGAGGATATGAATTCAGGTCTTCATGCTGACCTTACTTACAAAACTGTCTCCCCCAGCCCCATATGCCCTAATTTCGACAGATTTTGCAACTGCATCTATGGAATACTTTTTATGTTTAACTATACACTTAAATGTCATAATCAGATGAGAGAACAAGACTCAATAATTATTAATTCAAGCCAGAAACAAAAAAAAATATGCCTAGTCTTCTGCTGGATAGAAGCATATTCGGATTTCTGAAACACTGAAAGGTTCTGTTTATTAATATTATTACTCTTAATTATCTGGATGTGTTCACATGTATATCATGTGCACATGTGGATATCAGAGGACAACTTCCAGGAGTTTATCCCAGGGATTGAACTTAGGTCATCAGGCTCTGTGGCAAGTCACTTACCCACTGAGCCACTTCATTAATTTATTGAAATCTGAATGTTCCTGAAGAAACATGATTTTCTTCATCATTAGATCATTGGCTTTATTTATAACTATATATATATATATATATATATATATATATATATATATGTAATAGTATATACACAGAACCAACAAGGACCAGATTCAGTTTTGGATAGTAACCATAGCTAGCTCCTTGAATGAACCTTGTGTAAATTACTTGGCCTTATTGTTTTTCCATTTTCAAATATTATCAACCTGGGCAAGAAAAAAAAACAGTCTAAAAGAAAACTCAGCAGGGATCTCAGATAGAGCATGATTTTTTTTTACTTGAAAGAAAGTGAACAAAGCATTTAAGAATAGAAGGAACAGACATGTGGCACATCTTTATTTCCAAATCACCACTGAAAGGCAGCTTTGGCTTTTGTCTATAAGTTAATGTGGGCTTCTCTGCTGGTGCTAAATGGAGCAGCTCCACCAGTTGAGCATCTTGCCACCCTGACAGGGCATCAGGGACTACAGTGAGGTCTATTAAGGGTTCTGGTTTTAGACCAGCTCCCTCTCCCCAATCTCTCAAGTCCTTAGCTCTTTCTTCCTCAAAAATTTTAATATAAATATCTAAATGAAAAATACTTATGGGTCATAGCAACAGTGACAAAAATTGCACCAGAGTTCTGTTAATTAAAGCCAAAAAAAAAAAAAAAGTAGTTAAGTTCAAACCACTCTGACCCCACTAATTCTGCATGAATGATATTGTGATAAGTTCAAAATTCGGGATCTCCTAAGAATTGTTTTAAGCTGCTTGCTAACCATCTGAAGTGAAGTTGCCAGAAAGAAAAAAAGAAAAAATAAAGAAACCAGCTTTTCCTGAAGTGCGTTATGCTGTTTTCAATGAAGCAATTTTTCTCTGAAAAAAAAAAAAAAAAAAAAAAGCACTCAACAGCTTGCTCTAATGAATCATCCAGGCCATGCAGGTAAAAGAAATGCTTTTGTAAATTCAAGAGTGCCTAAATCAGTGGTTCTTAGTCTGGATGCACATTAGAATCATCTGGGTAAGCTTTAAAAATAACTAGGCCTGGCTCTCTTGTGATTAATTGGTCAAGGAGGGGAATTTACATGGTCTGTCTTGGGTGAGGAAGGGCTGGGTTTTTGTTTGTTTGGTTGGTTGGTTTGGTTTGGTTTGTTTGTTTTTTTTTTTCATTTTTCTTTTTTTCGGAGCTGGGGACCGAACCCAGGGCCTTGCGCTCTACCACTGAGCTAAATCCCCAACCCCTTGTTTTTTTTTAAGACAGGGTTTCTCTGTGTATGTAGCCCTGGATGTCCTGGAACTCTCTTTGTAGACCTGGCGGACCTTGAACTCAGAGATCACCTACCTCTGCCTCCTGAGTGCTGGGATTAAAAGCTGTGTCATCACCTGGCCTCATGGTGTCTCTTTTTTTTTTTTTTTTTTTTTTTTTTTTTTCCGGAGCTGGGGACCAACCCAGGGCCTTGAGCCTCATGGTGTCTCTTAAGCACTCCCCCAGATGATTCTAATATGCAGATATGACTAAGAACTATTATCCTGCAACAAGAAAGTCTTACGCCCATCTCCTAGCCACAAACTCTTTTTAGAGTTTTGGTTGGTCAGTTGATTGACCAGTTTGTCCTGGTCCGGGATCCATGGCAATCCTCTTACCTCGGCCTCCCAAGTGCTGAGATGACAGGCTTGTTGCCTCTATCCCACAGCTCTTTTTAGGGTCTTATTCTGTACTGAAAACAATGAAGGGTACACTTTTTAGCCTGCTGACTGAAGAGGGTCAAAGCTGGTAATTTATTTACGGATTATTCACGTAAAAATAAAATGTCACACTCCCAAGATCCCATTTACCTAAGATACTTCGTTTTTGCTATTCTGATGATCCTTTGTGTATTTAGGCTCTTACCCACTTTAGTGGGTCAAAAGTCTCACTATTTCAGCAGTCAGCCAACTTCTAGACTGCCTGCTACCTTTGGACAGTACAAAATTTTCTATCAATGTATTTTACAACTCAATGTTTTTAAAATAGTGTCGCCAGATCTACCCACAGTGTCAACACCTTTTCAAAGGCTATAAAATTTATAGCCTAAATTTAGAGTATAAAGTTTACAGTTTAAATCCTTTTCCCCCTAGTGCTTCCCCAGGTTATCTCAGGCCCTATTAATTTCCTCCTTATAGCAATTTATAGTTTCTCTACCACTTCCTGGCATATGTTGTGCTCCCATTTGACCATCAGTCCAATTTAGTACCTGTTTTCCTAAGTAGGTTGGGGACAAGTATTTATATTAAGGTGGGTAAACAGTTTTGGAATGGGGTGTTTTCTAAATAAAGCTCACAATGTTTTGAGTTTCCTGCTTTGAGTTCTTTGACCCATCTGTCCTCTCTAGCCTAAAACTCCCTTCAATCCCATCAACACTGTATCATCCTCCAACTATTCTGAGACTACCGTTGCCTTTTCGACTGGGAGCCTAGATGCACTACACCGACACAAAATCCCTGCCCTTTTTGATTTTTCTTAAACTGTTGTACCTGTCTCCATCATTCTTCTTTTGAGCTCTCAAAATCTAAATTACATTTGTCTCAACAACTCCTACGAACAAGGCTTCCTTATAAACAGCACCCTATACTGACCAGTCCCATTCTTTCCCTGATTTTTCTAAGATGGCCGCTCAAAAGTCAACAAAGGAAGTTCTCCACCCACGTAGGACCACTTAGGCCAGGGAGTAGAGGAAGGTTGGTAGCTAAAAGCAAAGAAACCGGAGACCCCCAAGAAGTAGCCTTAGTGGCAGGACGGGTAGCCAAAGAGGGCAGCGCAAGCGTTGGCCTTGCTGCACTGGGCCTGCGCAAGACACAATCACAGGAAGTGCGGCCCCGCCCTGGCATCAGGCCGGAAGTGGGCGTTGCCGGGGCCTGGCTGTGAGGCGAAGTCGGCGGTGGGGAGAGCTTCTGGACTGAGGTAGGAAAGAGGCAAGGCGGTAGGGTCTTGGCTTGGGTCAGCCCCTGTAAGCAGTTTGTGTATGAGATACTTTCGAGGTAGTGTCCTCCCTCACTCCTCAGCCTTAAGCCCTGAACACCGGCTGCATCGGCCATCGTCTGCTCGACGGACTGCCTGGTACCTTTTCCTGCCTTGTTTTCTAGATAACTTCCCCCTAGTTCTTGTTGTTTGAATCTTCTTGAATCTGGGGTGGTGGGTGAGGGATTGGGGGCGCTTTTTTTTGTAAAGGGAAGAAAATTACTTTACTGAGACCTGCAACTTTTTCAGAGTTTAAACAGTAGATTCAAATTCCCACTTTGTCCAATTAACTGACAGCCTAGTAGTGGGAGGAAGGAATCAAATCACCTGTTAACAATTTGATGGGGAAGATAAGAGACAGCTGCTGAATGATAGTGTTGAGTTCCAGTGTCCTTGACCTACTTGGAATCAGTCCGTTTGCTAGAAAGGAATAGGTCAGCTCTCTTTAAGTCACTGAATATCTTACTCATCGTTCTTTTTTTATACCTTTTTTTTTTTAATAATTCTTGGTTTGTTTGGGTTTTTTTTTTTTTTTAACAATGTATGACAACTGTAGTAGAAGTTCTATAAGGGTTAGGATAGTTTAACCCAAACATGAAGAGTAATTCTCAGATAGTTTCCCCAATGATTGCCATTAATAAACGGGCTCTGGAGCAAAGTACTAAACTAGAGTTTAGCTGATCACCTGTATTTCCTAACAAAGGTTCTAATGCTGCTTATGTCATAGAATGGGGGGGAAGGGTTGTGGAATTTGTGTGAGAGGCCAAAGGAAAGCTTACCTAGAGACAACAGCTGTATGTGCATCCAATTTTCAGAAGATTCCTGTGAGAGAGGTTATATACAAAATTAATTTTCCCATAAGAAGTGAATTAAATCGGTGTTCAGTAAAGATTCCAGTAAAAGAGAATTCAAGCTCTGAGACACTTTCACTTTTAATTTTTTTCATGCTTGTTATATTTGTTCTTAGGTGTTCTCTATGAGCTCTTAATTTTTTTAACATTCACATGTGTTCGTCAGTGCACTTAGATAATCAGTACTGACTGAAACAGTATTTATCGTGCCATTATATAGGAAATGAGAGGAACAGAATGAAGCATGGCTAGAAAGGGAGAACATCAGTGTGACATTTTCTGATCATGATTAAGAAAAGTTACTAAGCCAGGTATGGTTGAAAATGTCTTTAATCCCAGCACTCAGAAGTCAGAGGTAGGTGGATCTCTTGAGTTCAAGGTCAGCCAGGGCTACACAGAGAAACCCTGTCTCTCAAAAAAAGAAAAGGAAAGGTCATTAAATGAGATTTACTTTTTATTTTACATTTGTTTGTGTGCATTTATGTAAGTACACCATGAGCTTGTAATGCCCACAGAAGCCACAAGAGGGCATCTGACCGGACCCCCCCACCCCCAAATGAGTTATAAGCAGTTGTAAGCCATGTGGGTGCTGGGAATGAAACCCAGATGTCTCTAAGAGCACCCAGAGCTCTTAACCACTTGATCATCTTTCCAGCTGGAAAGATGAGCTTTAAAGTAGTTTATCCAGAAGTTTAAATACTGGTGTTTTTATGACCTTGACTTGCCCCCATTACTAATGTTAGTGTCAAACCCTAATCGCATGTGAACAGTGTCAAGTGTTGTAATATCACTTAGAATAAATCGCTATGTTGTCACCTGAATGTAGTTTATGACAGTTGTCATATTTGACCTAGCTGTTCGTTCCAAGATTGTGAATTATGCAACGATGCTATACTTAAGTCATAGAAGTAAAGAATGCCTTAAAGAAAGGAAACTGTTTGGGGAGAAGGTTGTGTGCGAAAGGTTTATTTTACTGAACCTGGGGCAACCTCAGTTCCAGGAGTGACTCCACATCTTAGGGCTACTTTTGATGCATTTCATTTCTGATTCTCTGAACCATGCTTTTCCCTCTAGCACTTGAACAGGACTCCTTTGCCATCAGCATGGAAGACACTTACAGTATGTACTATTTGCTGCTTTTAGAAAATAATACATCATTTATGTATCGTTTGATGCCTGGCTAGACTGTATGTTGTGAAAAACTCATATTCCTCTGTGAAATGCTGAGAAAGAAAGGTCCATGTGGTATCTAGATATACAGATGCTCAAATTTTAAGTAGGGCACTTAAGTCTACAGACACATTACCCTGAAAAGAAGGTCCGAAACACTTTAAATTTAATTAAAGACTTATGAGAACCAACTGTAATGATACATAGCTGTCATCCCAACTCAAAAGAAGCTGAATCATGAGGATCACAATTTCTAGGCCATCATGGGCTTCTCAGAAAGACCATCAAAAGACAAACCAATAGCCCAGTGAGACAGCTGAAGGGTATAGTCTATACCATACAAGCCTGACAGCCTTAGTTTGAGTTTTAGAACTCTTGTAAAAGTAGGAGAGAAAAGTGACTCTGTAAAGTTGTCCTCTGAGCTACACACACACATCACACAATAATAAGTACAAATTTTTTACAGTCCTGAGGATGTAACTCAGTGGTAGAGCATTTGTATAGCATTCTCGAGACCCATATTTTAGTACCCAGATAGATAATCGATGGATGGATGGATGGATGGATGGATGGATGGATGGATGGATGGATGATTGATTGGTGGTTTGATCTGTGGATGGATTAATGACCAAAATAGATGGATGAATGGATGGATGACTGGTAAATAGATGGAAGATAGATGCACTAAATAGATGGGTCATTTATAGACAGACAGATTCTTTTCAATGTAGAACAGTAAATTAGAGCTGACCTAAATTGCCAGACTAAGAAGTAAAATATTTATGGTAGTTCTCATCAACTTTGAGACATGCTCTATATGGGCAGTAATATGTGTGAATGGTGGGGTACCTCCATTCTGTCAACTGCTGACATTTGCTAGTGATGAAATGGATTAAATGAAGGAAAACTAATAAGAATTTCATCTGTGAATGCTCCCTGGATGTTCTGAAGCTTCAGAAATAAGAGACTGCTGGCTAAGAGCTCAGTGGCATAATAAGCATGTCTGTCCTCTGGGACCTTGCCTCCCTACTCGTTCTGTCCTTCAGATCACCTTTCAGGCTGATTTGCATCATGACCATGGTTAGCAATTTATTCCATGTTTACCACTCTTCCAGTGAAACTGTCAGTTTCAATTCCCCTCTGGTTTCTGATTTTCATTGCAGTCTCCTGGTTTATAAGCTTCTTAACAAAGGTGAATTGTTTGTCTTGCTTTTATCCTTACCTTTCTGGGGTGGCAGGAGTGGTTTATAGGTGCCTTTTGCTCTCAGAATGGACTGTTTAATTTCCTTTCCCTAACCAGGCTTGTTGAGATTTGGGGCACAGCCTGGGCAGCTTGGATAGCCTTGGGGCAGCTTTGAATAGCATGGTATAGGTTCAGGGTTTCTTGGCAAAGCAGTCTGTGTCTACAATTGTCTTAGCTGTAGGAGGTTCTGTCTTTGCAGTTTATTTTTATTTTAGCTGGCCAGTTTGGTAGTCACTAGATTAAGAAACCTTTTTCCCATCTATGTTCCAAAACATGAAAAGTAAAATCACCTACCTGACAAAAGTAATAAGATCATTGTCAAGGGAACGAGAGTGGCCAATACAGCATACAGGAGCAAAACAGAGAACAGATTGGGAACTCTAGTTATTAATACTTCATAGAACACTCAGTTGAAGCACCATGCCTATCAACTTCTTAACAAGAAATAGACAAGGATGCTAACGAGGAGATTGACTACTTTCAACTTGACCTACGGCCAGCTAGACTAAGAGAGTGTTCAAAAGTTCAGTGTGCCACACTGATTATATCCAGCAGTCCATTCCAACTTTAGTGTGCTAGTTAGGAAACTGGTTGGAATATCTAAAGAATGGAAATGAATGCAAATTGTTACTTTTAAGAGAGAAAAGGGAGGGCTGGAGAGGTGGCTCAGTGGTTAAGAGCACTGACTGCTCTTCCAGAGGTTCTGAGTTCAATTCCCAGCAACCACATGACGGCTCACAACCATCTGTAACAGGATCTGATGCCCTCTTCTGAAGAGAGCAGCAGTATACTCACTTAAAATAAATAAATCTTAAGAAAAAAATGGAAAAGAGAAAAGTTAGTGTGAATGTCATTTTTTTTGTAAGAATGAAAACTATTCAGTTAACTGTGAATGAAACCTCAGTACACCATTCTTGATACTGTATTTAAGAGCCAGTGATAGTTTTATTGTCTCATACTTCCATTTCGCTTTTAATCATTTAATCACACTTTTGCTTTGGTTTGGTTTGGTTTCTTCAAGGTAGGGTTTCTTTATATAGTTCTGGCTGTCCTGGACTCTCTGTAGTCCAGGCTGGCCTGGAACTCAGAGATCCTCCTGCCTCTGCTTCCTGAGTGCTGGGATTAAAGGCGTGTGCCCCTACCAGGACAGTCACACTTTACTTCAATCTAACTTTTCTTAGACTGCCTTATTCTTTTACTATGGATTTATTGAAAACACTAATGTGCTCTAGTTTTACACAGTCCTATTAAACTGTATACTTAATGTATTTTTCTCTTTTCAGTCGACTCCCTGGACCCTGAAAAGTTATTACAGTGCCCCTATGATAAAAACCACCAGATCAGGGCCTGCAGGTTTCCTTATCATCTTATCAAGTGCAGAAAGGTAGGGTATTATTTTTATAATGTGCCCTTTTAATTCCTCTTGAGTTCTTTGAAGAGCCAAGCTTGGTAAGCAACAAATCATTTAACAAATATTTTAATTTAATGCCAGATTGTTTGGCAAGTCTCCCTTTGTTAAGTTTCAGTATTTACAGATGTGTGTTTTATTCTTTGAAGTATATAAAATTTCAGTCTTTTATTTTCTTCTTCCTAGTGACCAGTAAAGCATTGTTTGAAGACAGTGTCTCTAGAGTATCTAGACCTGTACAATCACACATGGCTTTTGTGGTACTAAGGGTAGAACCTATTGTTTTAAGATATTAAATGTGAATTATATATAGTTTGAATTAAATACTAAATTTTTGGTATCTATATCTGACATTGGTATTAAAAAATTAGACACAAATTTATTTAGCCTGGTTTTCAGA